>NW_018164739.1:127147-146051 GCF_001263595.1 Phalaenopsis equestris | reverse complement strand
CTAGGTTTAGGGGACCATCTGAGGACCATCTACATGAGTTTCCCAAAGGATCAAGGGATCAAAGTTAAGAAATTTTGGGTTTAGGGTAGTGAGTAAAATTTGTGAGTGATTGTGAGTGAAGTGAGTGCCTTAGCTCTAGTCCAACACTTAGGATCAACCCTAAGGTCAAATAGCCATATAGGAACTCTCCTTGAGCTCCCCCATAATGACCCCACCTACTAAGTGCTAGAGGTTAGGACCAATATGTGGAACTTCAAGTTGAGTAAAGAAGAGTTTAGCATTTCTAATGGTGAGGGTGCATTTTCTAGTTTTCTAAGAATAGTTAATAAAAAAGTCCTTTGGCTAGACCTTAGGCTATTAAAAAGGAAGACTATACCTCAACCAAAAGTGAGGTCAACAACCTCGAAGTAAAATTTTCCAATGTCAATATAAACCCAACATCATCTAGAACACGGCTAAGGCAGCAAGGAACCACCATACAAGTGCACAACAGAGAAGCTGACGACCAAGGGCAGCAAGAAAGGCAAAGCCAACAGCCAACAACATAAAGGGAACCACCACGGGGAGGCTCACGGCTAGGGACAACAAGGAGAAAGCCACCAGCCCGTAACACAAAGAGAGTCACAAGAGGTAGCTCATGGCTAAGGGTAGCCAACAAGAAACCACCAGCCCCAGCAACTCCAAAAATCTCCAAGAAATAAACCTCTTAAAACATTAAAACAGGCTCCAACATGTATTCAAACAGGGACAATAGCCTAAGGAGCAAAACCAAGACTCAAACCAACTACAAAAAGTCTTAGAAACCAAGTTTCCACTGCTCATGCATTTCGAACAGAGAAGGCAACAAAGAAACAACAAAACAAGGTCCTAAAGCAAAACTTCCAAAGCTACAAAATTAAATAAAATCACCTGCATATGTTTTGAATAGAGAGGTAGCCATAGGGGGGCCAAACCGAGCCCAGCAAGTGGCCAAAACCCAAGCCACCACCAAGAGAAATTGAGCCCAGCATGGGGCCAAAACTGAGCCACCATAAAGCAAATTCCACAAAGCCTTAAAACCCAAAATCTGCATCCATCATATATTCAGAACAGGGGGCAAGTAACAGGAAACAGAGAAATGCAGGTAAGCCCCAAGGCCAACATCTCAAAACATTGAAACGAGTTCCATCATACATTAAAATAGGGGTAACAATAATAGAGAGCTCAAAAATCAAGTCCCAAATCAATGATTCATTTTTGGTTCGAATAAGGGAATAATAGGAAGCAGGGCAACCAAAATAAGCCCCCAAAATAAATATTTCCTCCAAAATGTATTAAATTAGTTCGATAAAGAGAAAAGAGAAAACCATCCCCTGAAGACTAGCTTTGCCCTCAAATATCAATGTATAAGTATATATGTGATAAGAACATAAATAGGCAACCTGCACATCCTTAAGAATCAAACCATGCTTTCCTCATAAACCCACATTTCCAACTAATTATCACAGAAAATTTAAGACAGGCCCAACAACATGCTATACCAGCCAAAATAGATAGCCTACCACACATGCAGCTACTCTCCTCTCTTTTGAAAATCTGAACCTATATCGAGCAGAGGAGAGAAGCTTTTATCGAGCAAAGAGGAAGAAAGTGAAGAAGAGGAGGAGAAATGTACCTTGCTCAAGCCTCTACAACAACAACTAAAGGAAGCTACAACCCTTTCAAGCTCCCAACCCACAAACACCAGGAACAAATTTGGCAGTGCCTCCCCCTACCTCCATAATTTGTACCCCTAAAACCAAACTCCAAGCCAACACCTTATAGAAATAGAGGAGGAGAGAGCTTTCGCGAGGGAGACATGGAGCCTCTGTTTGTGTGCGGCTCGAGGAAGGCAATGGAACAGGCGTATCGTAGGAGATAACATCGCATATGGGGTGTATGGGGGGCTGGGCTACGCATGCGATAGGGATAAGGGAGAGAGAGGAGTGGACTGCGTGAGGGAGGGACTAGAGGCAGACCAAGCGAATGGAAAAGGGAGGGCCATGAGCCAACTAGGGATTTAGGAATTTATGAAAAAGAAATCCTTTTTTTATATAATATTTAAATTCTCCATTCGCATGTGCAGGGAACCACATCAAAATGGGTGTCCTCCCTAGGTAAATTCAGTGCTTCAAACACGCCAACGTAATCTGTTTCATCATCCGGGGTCATCTGGGTAGCCTCGTCATCGATTTGGTCAAATACGTGTTGAATTCAATTTCCGTTAAAATTTTGATTCAAGCTCAATTGATTGATCAAGATAGTGAAGATGGTCTAAGGGAATGTCATGAAGTGTTCTCAACATTAATTGGGTGTCAATTTTGGGGTTTTGGAAGCGGAGAATTTCATGGTCATGTCATGGCTCATCAACTCCATGGAAACTTCAATTGACCGATCATATATGTAGACAAAGGTCCGTGATACCTACTCCGATGTCAGGAATTCCAACAAACTATATGAGGTATCTAAGAAAATCCGTGAGGCAAAACAAGGATCAAGGACCGTGACCCAGTAATACAATAATCTAATTGCATTGTGAATGGAATGCGACTTGTATTATGACTACATTTGAGAATCTCCAGCCGACATATCTCTCTTCTATAAAATTATTGAAAAGGAACGCATGTTCAATTTTTGTAATGCCTCAACAAATATCTTAAACAAAATCTACTGACCATCCAATCTTTATTGACATACACAATATTCTTCTCTTTATTAATCAACCTATCTTCAAAAAATGAAAGACTTTCTTCTTTTCAGGACTAGGCTTGACCCACTCAAGAGCATCAATAGTTTATTGGAAATCTCCTTGCTCCTTTTCTCTCTTCCATCCTCTTCCAATTTTTACATTATATCTTCCCCTTTTGCTAAAAGCTCAATCGTGGCACAATAATAAAGACCTAAGAATATATTATCACAAGCACATAATTAACCCTTTTAAGAGAAAGACATCTTTATAGGTATGAAAAATAGGTGCGTACGCATACCACCTAAAGGCTCGATAGCTAGATAGCTGACTTTTCCAACATCCTATTCAAATTTTACTCTTAAACAATTAGAATACTCACTTTTAAAAAAAGTTCCTTCAAGTATGGAAATTAGTAGTCATTAACTAGTTTAACTAGGAAACCTCATTAATGAGCTTCTCAATTTTGACATGATTGCTTTTTTTCTCATTTAAGAAAGCCATGATGACATTTTTCTCAACTATAGTGCCATATTGATGTGTTGTAAAAAATAAACAACCAAAGAACAGATAATGTACACGTAGGGAACTCTGTGAATAAGAGAAACATATAGGTGAGCATATTCACTATAAAGTTTTAGTTGAGATAACCTTTCACCTTTAGCCCCACTTTCTTCATGGCAAGGAAAGTTTCTCTTCTTTAGTAGATAGGGGGAAACTAAAACACTATATGTCAGAAAGTGTTGAGGGGTATTAATCAAACATCCACTACAACATGAAGCATAATAGTATTTCATCTTCCAATTCATCATTTTTCTCTCCAAGTAAGAGATCCAAGTCACTATAAGGGAGTAAATGATGAATTCATTATACAACTTTATAGTGCACAGATGGCAGAATAATGTTATCAACCAAGGAAAACCTTGCTTCAACATGTACAACACCATTGTCACTATTCTTACAAATAAGCTCAACATCATTTGCACTAGGATAATACTATATAAATTAAAAATGTCTACTCACTTTCTATAGAGAGGGAGGCACAAACTTAATCTAAACTTATCAATATGAAATAAATATTTATTTTCATATGTTAAATTCTAATTTCTTTGTACTGTGTAGTTTTACATATGAATCACATATGAACTCGAGTTGCACTGAGTCCTTGTCCCTATATGAGAATTTGAATTAATTCATGACCTCAGACATCATCAATGAATAACTACTATTGAAGAAAACAAAACCCATTCTCAACAAAAGAACTTCAAATAATGAGCTGAAAGAAAGGAAATGAAAAAGAATGCTAAGGTTTTTAGGATGATGAAGATTTTAAAAAAATTTCAATTGATTATCTTATTTAAAAAAATAATAATGACTACAAGGGCTACATACTAAAAATTAAAGTTATTTGTTTTTCTCTTCAAAGACTACACTTAACTAAAACCATAACCTTTAAATAAAAAAATAATATTTCAATCATTATAATTGGAAGGTTTATATTAAATACTCTCAATCACTGAGGATGATTTCTTATATTTATGAAAATGGAGAAAAAATCAATGGATAGAGTGATCGAAGCAACATTTGATGGAACATAAACTTTATTTATAAAATACTTTAACAATAATTCACCCTCTACCATAAACTAATTTGAGTCAATTGATTCTATCAATTTATAAAAGTCAAAGAGCCTATCACCCTTATTTACCATTTTTCCTTTTTTGAACTCATTGCATAAGTTTTTTTTTCTTAGATAGTTCTTCTCTTAATTAGGTCAATTGTTGTGGTATTTTGGATTTATCTACATTAAATATCAATTTCATTTCCTAAAAAAGCTTTTTAATCTTGTCCAACTATTTGCATTCACAACTATTTAAGGAGACACTAGTCATTGTGTAGACCTGTTAAACTTTCGCCCTCAATGAGAGGTGGCAGTCTAATTCACCTCAGTAAGATGGAATTTAGTAATCATCACCCTCATTCTAGTTTTAGAGTGAGATCACTCATCAGAAAAAACATCTATGGTGAAACAAAAATAATTATAACTATTTAGATAAATTGCAATAAGGGACATAAAATAAACTTAGGCCTTCAATAAGCTAACTCTCAATTCTATTCCAAAGATCCCCTCGTTTAGTAACATGAGGAGGAGCAACTTTCTCATGAGCATGTCATTCATATTTCTTCTTCTAAGGAATAAGTTGTTCTTCTAGAGAAAAATCTGCCTAATTTATAATTTATTGAACAATTGTAATGAACTGGGCATATTGATCAACATATTGCTCTTCAATGTTTAGTCCTCAAAATATGAAATGGATTAAAAATAGGTTCAAACTCATTTGTAACTCCTAGCAAAATAATCTTATAAAACAAAAATTGGATCATACCCTCTGGTCCAAAATCGATTTGGGTAGGAATTGAAAGGTCCCACATTCCTCTTAATTCGTTCAACACCAAATTTGGTGTTGAAATCTTGAGCAACTAATGGGCCTTGAATCTAGAAAGGAATCTCAAAAGCTGAGAAATCAACAAAGGCTAAAATAGAGGAAGCACCATCACGGGTGAACCAAGTCAACTTCTTTTTTGTCCAATTTTTCTTACTCATTATTGATTTAGCTTTTGTTTTACGTTTCCAGAACAATGCCTCAATATATTTGGCTTTTGAGATCGTTGCCTTCTCTTTAAGAGCCTTTTCCATTTTTCACAAGTAAAAAAATCAAAGCAAGCACTAGGCAACAAGAGTGAAGAACTCAATAAAGATGGTGTCACTAAAATCTCTAACATTCCTTTTATAGAAGCATAATAAAGGAACAAATCACAAGGAAGTCATAATATCATAAATTAGTTTGTTTAATGCACTCTTAATGACATAAGAGAACCAACAAATTAAATTTGTATATCAAAATTCCCTTAAGCTAGGTTCAATTCAAGTTATGGGTCGCCCAAACATATCAATCGGTTTAAAATGACAAGTTAGTTGAAGAAATCGAGCACTAAATGCTGGCAAATTGCTCGATCAGTTAGATTGACAAGTTAATTTAGTCAGTCGTCCATGATATAATTAGGAGCCTAGGCCACACATTCAACTAATATGTTCCATACTTTATTATTACATACAATGTACAATATACTTTTGTATTTCCTAAGTAGTGTTATATGTTGCACACCTTGAGCTAGCTAAACCTATAAATAGATAAATTTGCCATAAGATATAGGAGAGCCCATCACTGAGAATTCTTCCAAAAAGGCTTCTCGAGAAGTGTCGAAGCAGCTATAATCATACCATTAAGAGCAATAAAAATCTCGAGAGATTTTCCCTCTTTCCCCTCTTGTCACTAACTTTTTACTGATTCTTCTCTTCTCACATAGCAGTAAATAGTCAAAAAAATTATCGTTATTTATTCATTCTACAAAAATTTTCAGGTTGATTTACATATATAGTGTTGAATTGTTATGTATTTACAAATCTAACCCTTTTTATGTAATAGAATTGTTGATTATTATAGTACAAATCATATTAAAATTGTATTCACACAAAAAAATCTTAAATAAAAGATCATATAAAAAATATTTTTTTTAATGTAAATTTATTAATAATTTATTTTTTTCTCGAAGCATTAATCACAATAATTTTCATAAATATATATTTTCTCTATATTTCTATGGATATCTTCTTCTCCCAATCATAATAGGAACTTAAATCAATTCTATAGAATGTTGAATAACTCATTCTAGCTCCATATTAGTTGTTTTACTTAATTTATTTTTCTAAAATATTTACAATCCGATAGGTTGTCATGCTTAACAATTTCAATTATAGCAGATCATGATGAATAATTATTGCTGTATTAAGTGGTTTTTTTTTTAATTTCTTCAGTGAATTCGAATCTTAAACTTTTAGTTTAAAGGTTTAAATAAATACCACAAACCAAAGAAATAGTGGTTAATATATATATTTCAATCACAGTCATACTAAATGTAAAGAGGTCCATAGAAGATACATATTTCATACATCTATACATAGATAATGTATGACTACTCTATGTCAGAAAATCTTTCTCAAATTCCATTTCCTGGAATTTCAACGATTCATCATTCATTGCAAAGAATTCAGTTCTGGTAACAAGGAAATGCTCAATATCCAAGTCGGCTAACAAATTCGATCATGATCAAGTGCTTTTTGGATTGTCTCATGTCTTTTGGTTGGTCTTTATCCCCACAACATCTCGATTGTATTACATACAAAAATACAAAGAATTAAAGTTATTGACTTATTTTCACTCCGTTGGTATCATAGATAAGGGTCGATGCAGAGGAAATAAATGCATCTACATACTCTAGAAGAATTAAAGTTATTGACTTATTTTCAATCAGAGTCATACTAAATGTCTCATATACTGCTACTAAGTTTATAGATCAATATTTGCATGAATAAAATCATACAAGTGATTTCATTATGGTGATTATATCATTAAATCATTTGTAGTAAAATATTTGGTTTTGAAAATTGATATGTTAAAACCGAATATCATAAATTTAAAATTATTTTATCCAACTGAAACTCTGGTAAATGGATATGAAAATGGGTAAGAAATACATTACCCAAAAGCGTCCACATGCATGTGCATATCTAAATATATTTTAATGTGCATTAATTTGTTCGTCCTAAGCTCATTAATATGCTACAGTAGGAGAGAGTTAAACCAACAACGCTGGGATTTTTCTCGCTTTCTTTCACCTACTGTTTGATCTTAAGAAAAAAAAAAGAAGAAAAGAAGAATAAAATAATAAAGATATATATATATATATATAAAAGGGTGCCAATCAGTTGGTAGAGCATTAGGTTTGTTCGCTATAAGTTCCCTTTGGTCTAGGGATCGAATCGCCCCTAACCTGTGAGGTTGGTACTGGAGTGTTTCGGTGCATTAGGAGTGGTCGGGGCTCGTCAAATAAATAATTATTTTGCAGAGACTCAAATATCGATTTCCCATGGACAATCAGGCCCTATGATGAGAGCCAGCGCTATGTGTCTATAATTTCAGAGCTCCCGCGCCATGGTGGGATCGAACATTTGACCTAAGGGGACTTACAGTGACCCTGCCACTAACAGGCCAAAGCTTATATATATATATATATAAGGAAATCGATATTTGGCAGGGGCCCACATATCCATTTCCCCCGCTAGACCCTGTGATGAGAGCCCCCACCATGTGTCTATAATTTCAGAGCTCTCACGCTACGGTTGGATTGAACCTTTGACCTAAGAGGACTTACAGTGACCCTGCCACCAACATGCCAAGGCTTGCGGCGTGCGCGCACACACACACAGATACAATGAGCGTATTTATATATATATATATATATATATATATATATTTTTAGAAAAATATGAAATCAGTTTATAAAACCTCTCTTAAGAATTTATATGATTTAGTTAAAACTATTATGTTTGAGCTCATTTAAAACCAACCACCTTTTTATCAACTTGAAAATGATTGGAACCTAAAAGAAAAATCAAACCTGAATCACACTCTTGAACTTAACTCATAATTAAGGCCTGTACCTAACCTTGTTGAAGTTACGCCAGCCATATAAATAATGTGAATTAAATTTGAGCTATCAAATCTCAAATAAATTGGTACCATACATACCCCACAAATTCCAATCAGCCAGGCTGTGTTGAGGTCCAAAAGTAAGCATAGGAACACATGGGCAATAAAAAAGACCAAACAATAACACTAATTCCATGACACCATCTATTAATTTTTGTTTTCTCTTAGCTTTTTATTGTTGGGAGGCTAAGCAAGGATGCCATAGATGATTGATCCCTCTGACGTAGATGGGGACACTGATGGCTAAAGCAACATGGCTAACATCTAAAGCTTACGTACTTATTAAAAAAAGGCATTTACATGCAAACCCATGAATTTTTTATATATTTACATATTTACAATCAATACACTATTTAAGGCTCCGTTTGGGGCAGCTTATTTGCTGTGGCGGTATTTTAAAAACGTCGCATCACCATTTGAAAACTACGTTTGAACAGTTTATCCGAAAAAACTGTTGGTTTTTTACACTAAATGTGGAATGAGGGTCAAACCTGACGGTCCGCGTTTCCATATAAATGTCTTACCTGGATAAGCATAAACTGCCTCAAACAAAGCCTAAATCTTTTCCGTCACATCAAATAATACGTTATTAATAATTTTGAAAAGTGCAACACAATTTTTTAAAACATTTTTAAAGTGATGTAGGTGTAAAAATGTAAACTTTTAGGTGTTAGCTTAGAAAATACACTAAGTATTGGTGGGACGCCATTAAGTCATCCTTAAAAAAATATTCATAATTGTCTGTACCTTTTAGCTTGCAGCCAAGTAACAAAACTATTTTTTAGTGCTGTGAATTATGAACTTGTCCCTCGCCTAGGACACATTGATAGGCTCTTATGTCCCACGTTAGTGTTATTGTTATTATTGTTATTGTAGTTGTGATGCAATGTGTTTGTTTCTAGTATAAAAATTAGAACTAGAAAAACAAGACATTATGACATGGCATCTTAGTTTAGAATTAATAGTTGTGAGTTAAAAATTACTAGTTTGATGCAATTTGGCAATCCAAAAAGTTGTTGATTTTGATGTGGTGAATGATTTTGATATTGTTGCTTCTTCACTATCCAAGGATTGGATAGAGGTTTTTTTGATGGATGACCATTACGATTTGATTTAAGGATATTAATGTGTGATTTATGAAGTTTGATAAACAATAGTATGGATAATGAAAATGAAGGTTTAAATTTTTATTGGGACTTGAAGATGTAATAATGTTAATGGTAACTATAGGTCATTTAAATTTAATAAGGAAAATTTTGAGATAAATGAAAGCTTGAAAGAATTAAACAATCTTAGCATCTCTAAATTACATACTATAATATTAATAAATATAATTTAAAGCCATTGAAGGATTTCTCATAGATAAAGATTATTTTAATTGTGACTTTTTTGGGATTTGTACTTATTTTTTGGATTCACGGTTTAATTGTAGTAATTTTTGAGCTTCATGTGTGCTTCTTAGTTGAGGTTCATTAACTACATATAAATGTCTTATTTAAGTTTTCAAGCAAAAAAAATCATAAATTTATATTGATATTTAGCATAATTTCTTAATTATAGTATTTACGACTTCAAGTGTACATACTAATAATGGAAAAAAGAGTTATGGGAAGTAGTAATAGGTATAAGTTTCTCAGGATATGTTCATCGACAAATTCTTCTTCTTGATATGTTTGTATGGTTAAGAATAAATAAATGATTGGCGCATGCTCTTATTTTATACAAAGTGTGTTATGAAAAATGACGACAATAAAGTGAAAAAAAACGGATCGAAAAACTGCAAACCAGAAAAGAACACCAGATTGACACACAAATTTATATGGTTCGACAAATTTGCCTACGCCCACGGAGCTATAGAGGATTTTATTACATTGAGGAATTATACTGTCGAGTGCCTCAATGTTTACAAGAAATTTCTATTTCTAATCCTCTCTCTCTCTACCTCCTCTCTCCTTATTTTTCCATCTCTCTCTAAACCAATGTGAAGAAAAAAAAAAGAGAAAAAACAAAGAATTTTGTTCTCTTTTATGCTTCAGCCAAAAGAAGCCCAATCAAGTGGTCCCTGCTCCTCTTCCTTAGCCACAAAAGAGAGGTTTTGGGATTGGGATGATCTGTAGCAGGCTAATTGCTTAAAATTTATAACAAGCTAAGGTGGGAAGCTTCACGCGAGAGGCTTCACGCGGTTCTGCGTGAGAAGAAGCTGACACTATGCAGAGAGGAAGGTAGGTGGGAGGCTAAACCGCGTAGACTTGGCGGGAAACAATCTCCATATCCAACAATTCTCACACTTGGAGACTGAGACACTAACTGCACCACCTACTGACTGCATCATCTGCTGGTTGTACTTGCCTTTTTCTTCAAACATGATACCCTCCACCTCTGCAACTCAAAGCTCCTGTCTTCAAGCTAGAAGACCAACTGAAGTCAAGCATAACTTCAATTTCTCAAGAGTAATACCCTTAATCTACATATCACCAAGGTTCTTTCTTACATAATTTTTTTCAAGTAACGATTATCTGATCTTGTGCAAATCATAGCATACATAGTGAATCAATAGCTGAAGCGTAAGGAACCTTACTCATGTAGACTTGGGTGACTAATTCCTACTGAGTCTGAAATGACTGCCCAAAGGTATGCCAACTGGTTTTGCCTGATCCATATTGAACCTATTAAGTACCTTTTTCACATATTCAGCCCGTGAAAGCCTCAACATACCTTTGATCCCGTCTATGACAATCTTCATGCCAAGGATTTGCTTTTTCGCTCCCAAATCTTTCATTGCAAAGTACTTTAACATCTGCATCTTTAGATAATTGATCTCATCAATGCTGACCCCTGCAATAAGCATATCATCCATATACATGAATGGGATGATATAGGAATTGTCAAAGTACTTGACATAGCAACAGTGATCCACCTAAAATCTGTTGTACCTTGCATTGAGTTTGAATTAATCAAACTTCTTGTACCACTGTCTAGTAGCTTGCTTCAGGCCATACAAACTCTTCTTCATTTTGCAAACTGAACCTTCTTTTCCTTATACTACGAACCCCTCAGGTTGGTGGATGAAGATGTTTTCTTCAAGATCTCCATGAAGAAAAGCTGCCTTCACATCTAACTGCTCCAAAAATAAATCTTCAGTAGCAACCATAACCAATGTAATTCTGATGGTTGTGAGCTTAACAACAATAGAAAAGATCTCAGAATAGTGAATGCCCTGCCTTTGTTGAAATCCTTTTACAACAAGTCTAGCCTTGTACCTTTTATTGCTATAAAGCTCAGTTTACACCCAGTACACTCACTTGTCGTGTAATGTCTTCTTCCCTGGTGGAAGTTCTGTCGGCTCCCATGTCTGATTTCCCAGCATGGAATCCATCTCCTCTTTCATGGTCAGCTCTCCCACTTGCTAGAATTTTCATCTGTTAAAGTTTCTTTATAACTTTGTGTTTCTCCACTATCTATCAATAAGATGTAGTTCAAAGTTGGTGAGTAATGTTGTGGAGAACACCTGCTTTCGAATGACCTACGAATGGTAGCTGGAGTAGTGAATAACTCTGAACCTGACTACGAAATAACTGGAATGGGTGCTCTGGACCGACTCTCCTTGTCATTAACATCTCTGCCTTGTATTGTGTCCTCTGGTAGATCGTAAAACCTTACAAACTCTGATTTCTGAGGAGCTACTTCAGAATTTGTACTAGTCTTGTTATTTTACATCATTTTCTCATTGAAGATCACATTCCTGTCTTTCGATCCTGGTCAACCTAGAAATGATAGCCAAATGCTTCGTCTCCATAACCAATAAAATAACATTGCTTTGACTTAGCCTCAAGCTTGCTACTAGCATCACGATTGATTAGAACTAAGAAAGATAACCAAAAGTATTAATATGAAAAAATTTGACCTCTTTGCTACTCTAGGCCTCCTTAGGTAATTCACAGTCTAATGGGACAAATGGCCCCTTGTTGATTAAGCAAACTGCAGTACTGACCGCATCTGCCCAGAAGGTTGGCGGTAGTCCGACATGCAATCTCATGCTTCTGACACACTCAGTGATGGTCTTGTTCATATGCTCTGTAACTCCATTTGTAGTGTTCTGGTAATGGTCTTCTCCATTTTTATACCCTAAGCTGCATAGTATCCTTGAACCCACCATCGATGTACTCATCACCATCCTCAAATATTTCCATTTTAAATCTGTTTCTATTTCAACCGTGGTATTTCAAGTTTTGAACACAGTAAATACATCATATTTATGCTTCAGAAAGTAAACTCATACCATTTTGTTGTGGTCATTTATGAATGTGACGTAGTAGCGAGAGCCTCCAAGAGATACCACTGTGGAAGGTCCCCACACATCGGTGTGTACAAGTTCTAGTTTTCCTGCCTTTGGAGCTCTGCTACTTTCAGAAAATTGACCTTCTTCTGTGTCCCCACAATTCAAATTTCACACATGTCGAGATTAGCTGACTTCAGTTATGGTAGCTTACCTCTGGACAAAAGCTCTTTCATACCTCTCTAACGCATGCGTCCAAGCCTGCAATGTCACATGTCTGTTGTGCTCTCTGCAACTGTAGTACAACACTGTTAATTAAACTAGTGGTCATATACAGTGCACCAGTCTTCTTACCCCGAGTCAGTATCAGTGCTCCTTTAGTAACCTTCCAGGAGCTATCTGAGAACACTATTGAAGAACACTATTGAATGACCACCCAACACTATTGAATGACCACCCTCATTGAGCTGCCCAACAGATATTAGATTCTTCTTCAGCTCAGGAATGTGTCTGACCTTTTGCAAGATCTATTTTTTCTTGTTAAGGAGTGTAATTTCAGCATCTTCCATTCCCAACACGTTCAAAGCTTCTTCATCAGCTAGACACACCTTCCCAAAGTCACCTGCAATTTAGTTTCACATTAATTTCCGGTGGGAAGATGTATGGAAAGAAACTTTTGAGTCCAGTATCCAGTCGTCGACAGAGCTGTGAACTGCAAACAATAGTGCACCTTGCACTTCTTCAGTTACAGAATTTGCACCGACATTCTCCGTCTTCTTAGGGTTTTTGCAGTTCTTTTTTATGTGGTCAATTTTGCCACAATTCCATCAAGTTGGTTGCTGATCAGGCTTTGACTTGCTCTTGACTCTGTGCTTTAATTTTGTCCTTTCTCTATTTGAGTTACTGTCTTGTGATATCCTTCTGGAATCAACATTCAGCGCCAAACTTGAGCCCAAGGTTTCGCCAGAATCTTTCCTGCACACCTCCTCAGCTAGAATCAAATCACGAATATCATCATATTTCAGCTTAGATTTACCTGAAGTATTGCTAAATGTCATCCTCGTAGCTTCCCAGCTATTTGGCAATGAAGCCAATAATATCAGCGCCCGTATCTTATCATCAAATTCTATTTATATATACGACAATTAATTTGTGATAGTATTAAAATCATTCAGATCCTGTACAACGGACGTACCCTCCACCATCTTCAAATTGTATAACTTTTTCATCAGATGCACCTTGTTATTTGACGATGGCTTTTCACACATACTTAATAAAGCTGTCATGAGATCTGCAGTCTTTTTCTCCTTGATGACGTCGTGAGCAATGAATCTCAACAATGTTAATCGAATAACTCCGAAAACCTGTTGATCTAACAAATTCCAATCAGACTCATCCATTTTCTCCGGTCGCTTTCGCAGTAACGGACGATAAAGTTTGTTCTTAAAGAGATAGTCCTCTATTTGCATCCGCTTGTAACCAAAATCCGTGCCGTCGACTTCTATATCCCCGACACCTTCACTTCGTCACCGGCCTTCGTTCTTTCGTAGATCCAAAACCACGTCTCTGATACCAATAATTATGAAAAATGATGGCAATAAAGTAATAAAAATCGGTTCGAAAAATTACAAACCAGAAAAGAACACCAGAGGACACATAGATTATGTGGTTTGATAAATTTTTTTATATCCACGGAGCTGTATAAGATTTTATTACTTCGAGGAATTATACTGTCAAACGCCTCGATATTTACAAAAAATCTCTATTTCTATTCCTCTCTCTCTTTCTACCTTGCCTCTCCTTCTTTCCCCCCTCTCTCTAAACCCACATGAAGAAAAAAAAAAGAGAAAAGATAAATAATTTTGTTCTCTTTTATGCTTCAGCCGAAAGAAGCCCAATCAGGAGGCCCCCGCTCCTCTTCCTCAGCCGCAGAAGAGAGGTTTTGGGATTGAGATGATCTGTAGCAGGCTAATTTCTTGTAATTTATAATAAGCTAAAAGGCTTATTTAAGAAAATGGAGAGGCGGGAAGCTTCACGAGGGAGGCTTCACGCAGTTCTGCGTGAGGAGAAGCTGGTGCGACGCGAAGAGGATGGTAGGCGGGAGGCGAGACCGCGTGGAGTTGGCAGGAAACAATCTCCATATCCAAAAAAGTGATCATGGTTTCTTTGCTAATGCATCAAATCCTACATCATTTCATTCGTACATACACTCAATCGAAAGTACACCATGCATCTAAAGTTGAGTTTTATACTACATTTTCTTATAGTTGAGTGGGAGAAACATAAGTATTTATTAAGAAAATAGTTGTGTATTTGTGCATAAATCTTATGTTATTCTTTATTTTGTGTGGTATTTTTGTTTAATGTTATACTTGAAATTTACAGGGAAACAATTTAGAAATAAAAAGCAAAAGCATTGAAGCAGAGCCTTTGTAGAACATAAGAACTATTTTGCAGGACCTTGGCTATCGAATCCAAAGTCGTAGCTCCAAAATCTAGAGCCACGACCCTAAAATCCAAAGCCATAGCTCTAGAACCCAGTGTCATATCGCCAATGTAAAATTTTTAAAAAAAAAGGAACATGGAACTTAAGCACTAGAATAATTGTCGTAGTACTAAAAATTGGAGCCTAGGCAACATAATAAGAGATCAGAAGATAGAGTGCCCGGAGCTTAGAAGCTAGACTCCAACACTACAGCACCCAAACTTGAAGTTTTGCTTCATCATCTAGAGCCTAGGCACCCAACTATAGAGCCATTGTCTAATCGCCCTGACAAAAATATTTATTAATGTCAAAAACTCTTGGAGAGAAAATCTTTGAAAGAACAAAATTTTTTTAAAAGGAGTGTTGGAGTGTGTTTAGGGGTCCAAGTAGAGTTGATGAGAGATTATTTAATTGTGTGTGAGTGGTAGTGTTTCATGATGGTTCTGATTAAAGTTCATGTAAGAGTATTTTAGTGTGTTTGAGTGCTTAGAGCGAGTGCTAGTTTGAGGAATCCTTTGTATGTGAGTTTGAGTGTGTGTTTGCTTAAGTTAGCAGAGCAAGAAGAAGATTTGGTGGCTTAATTTGGAGAATACATCAAATCATTGGGTCTTAAGATTTCTATTTTTCTTTCCTTTTTTTCTTCATTTCAACACTTGCAATCACACTTTATCATTCTCTAATGAAGTTGATTATTTTATTTTGTTTGATTCCTATGTTAGGCTAAGCTTTTTCGTTCTTATGAATTCCTAATTTATTAAAATAAATTCTTGTATTAGGTTTAACACTTCAAATTTTTTTTAAAGATCATTTCCATAAAATTATTAAAAAATAGTTTGAATTTGGGGTATTAACGGTCCTTATTTACACAACCAAATTCATAACATAGATATAAGGAAATTGACATATATATTCGAAACTTTACGATCATTAGGGAAACGAGCAGATTTCTTTTTTGGAATTCCTATGAGCATAAGCATATGCCTAGGGTTTTGAAAATTAGAGTTTTTAGTGCTATCAAGAGGCCAAAAACCGTCGTTGTTTTTTTATAAATGACTTATATTTAAACATTTTTCATCACATTGATTTTGTGAACAAAGGATTCATTTGAAGCTTATAATGTCCTTGACTTTAACTTTCTATCACCTCATTCCTTGAAGAATGGTTTCAAAATTATTCTATTATGTTACTAACATGATATGTGCACTTCCGCAAGCCCATGCATTTACCCTTTTTTTTTTTTTGCTTTTGGTGCATCTTTATGTTTCTAATGAAGCTTTTGTAAACTATCTCTTAGGGTCTCTCATTACAACATATTAGTGTTAGAACAAAGTTATGAAATCCATTGACATAAAGTTCATGTTCAAGAATTTGACGAGTAAGACAATGGTGACATGTTGTGAGCCAAGATTCATATATTTCTTATCCAATAATATGTTGGGAAAGAACTTGTTGGACAATTAAAGTTGTTGATGATTGTAAGTGAAGATAAACAGGTAAAATTGTAAAAATACATTTAGATCTATCTACTTATATTTTGCATATGGAGCATTAAATGTGTCAATAAATCTTCATATGGAAACTCTATTAGAAGCAAAGCTTTTATTTGTTACACATTCAAAAAGGTACATCAATCAAATAAGAAATTAGTTTAATTCAACTATTCTTGATTTAAAAAAACAATTATGATTACGAATGACAGAGATTAGGTTGTATTGTTGTTGTTGTTGTTGTTATTATTATTATTATTATTATTAGGGGCTTTTACATTCAAAGCACCCAAAACATTTATATTTACCTATCTCACACAAAAACTTTCATAATTACAAATATCATATGAAAAGTAGCACTCAATATCACCTTTTAGTAATCAAATCCATTTTTTCATCCATAGAAAAAGTGCTATGTGTGTAAAAAATGAAACTTTGGGTGTGATACAGATAAATTCATAAGAGTTGGGTGCCATGTATGTAATTTTTCCTTATTATTATTATTATTCCCTCATATAAATATTTTCATGATAGCATATTATATGGGAGAAATATCATAATATTAGAAAATATGGTAAACACATTTTCTTAAAGAGATATATTAGATAAATTCAAAAACATTAATGAAAAAAATTTGTATGAAGCATTTCTCGTATAAGGAAGATCAATAAAAAAAATTAATTCTTTACTACAAGCTACAAATTTATTTATAAAAATAGTATTTATTTTTATTACAAAATATAGTTGAAAATCAAGTGAGAATGCACAAAATTAAATAAAAAGGACAACCAAAAAGTGATAGCTTAATGAAGATTCGACTACAAATGCAAATATGTCTGGTATAGATTTTGACGATGTTATTTATATCCTGATAGGTTGTAGATACAATTATTAATGTGTAATTACTTAAGATTTATTTTCATGTGTCATGATGAATCATTGTTTTCTAAATAATTATCAAATTTAAGTCCATATAGATGCAAATGGTGCATATATGACTTTTGTGCATGGAACTATATTTTTTGTTACACAAGATAATGACTTCATGACAGTTGTTTTAGATAAAGATATATCTACATTTAAAGTGTTGTATCCTTATGTACACTAATTAATACAACATGCATGTTTTAAGAATTTCCTCAGTTCTATAAGGTTTCTAATTATTAATTTGTTGGCTTGAGAGCTAAAGGATTTAGAAGATTATAGGCTTTGTATGGTGTAACCTCGCAGGTTATGTGACCCAAGGAAAATATGTTGAGATTTTCATACCTATTTTATACTGTTTTTAATGATATTGCACTTTAAAGAAATATATTTATATCTTTAAAGAAAGGTATTTTTGATGTTTTGTTGCAGGAATGATGAAATAGGGTCATTGGAGCAAAAATATGCAAAAATGAGAGAATTTGCAGCGAAAAGAACCAAACTGTGGAGATTTGAACTAGGCCGCCGACGACACCCTCAACCCCGCTGACGGCGCCCTCGAACCCGCCAACGGCGAGTTTTTCCCGAGGCTACAGGAAAAAATTCTTCAGAAGTCCTCCGACGGCGCCATTCGACGGCGCCCTTGAGGCCGCCAACAACGAGCTCGACGGTTATGCCTACTCAAGCTTTGGATAAAGCCAATTTTTGAAGGGATGCTTAGGCTACTCTTGGGAAAGCTCATCCACAACTTTAATGGACTATTTTGGCCGAAAATTAAAAGGGGGGGGATCTAGAGAGTGAAGGAAGTGCTAGAGAGAGTTCCTAGAGATTAGAAAGGTTCCAATATTGTGAGGAATTCTTCGAGAGATTGTAAGAGTGGAGGGAAAGTAATAGATTTCTTCCTCCTTGCTGCTTTGAAGAGGAATTCTTTGTGCTGTAATGAAATAAAGAGATTCAGAGGAACTTCGAGGAGTGTTCTTTGGGGGGAAATCAGAGATAAGTTATTTACTTATAGTAGTTTGTATGACTTTGATTTTATGTATAAATTTTGAGTTTTGTTGTGTTTTTTCCATAAGATCTGAGTAGTTTTCTCTGTCTTTCTTTTTGTCTTGAGATTTGTGAAATGGTGATTTGAATTGGTAAAGCAAGAAAATGTTTAAGAAATTGTGATGATCTTTTCACTTCGATCTTAATTTACTTTCAATCTGGCCAATTGATTTGTTAAAATATGTTGAGATTTATAACTACAGTGAAGATTACATCCAAGATTCAGGGAGGTCAAAGTCCTTGGAAGTTGGGTGCAAATAAATAGGGAAATAATATTATGGGGCATAAAATTAGAGATTTTAGAGTGACAGACTAAAATCCTCAATTCGGTCCTATCCTTTGGGTGTTGAAGTGTAGATGTTAGCCCTC
>NW_018164739.1:126384-127049 GCF_001263595.1 Phalaenopsis equestris | reverse complement strand
AAGGATGCTTTCTTATATATTGAATATCAAAATTAAACCCTCATTAGTATCATTAGTTATTTAATAGTTATTAAAATTACATATTTATTTCAATTGCCTATTAGTGACAGATAAGCAAATTGAACTTCGTTGTTGTGATTAAAGTATTGTTTTTTCTAAAATATTAGTTCGTAGTTCTAAACTTACTCTATGTGGGATCGATATCTAGGACTCTATTAGAGCCCTATATTACTTGAGCGATACGTATACTTGCGTTGATAAGTTTGACTTTACAATTATTGAATATTTATTACGTCCATATTTATCTTATATTTTAAGCATATAAAAAGTCGCTGTCAAGTTTTTAGCGCCGTGCCGGGGAGTGATTGAGTGAGTGAGTCAAATCACGATTAGAGTAACGGACAAATTAGGATTATTAGAAAATATTTACTTAAATTGCAACTTATTTTCATATTTTAGTTAACTATTTTACTGTGTACTGATTTCAAATTGTATGCGTAAATTTGGACCTGAAAATCTTATACCCTACGATTCAGAATTAGAACGCACTGTTAGAAGGATTAGAAGATTAAGAAGAGAACCTAGAAATTCTGATACAATGGAAAACAACATGAACAATCAAGGAAAAGAGAATGAACACCAACCTAGACCCCTACGAGATTATG
>NW_018164739.1:122348-125631 GCF_001263595.1 Phalaenopsis equestris | reverse complement strand
TATGATGGAAGAGAATTCATCTGGGCAATTTGTGGATGTTCAACCTTCATATGAGACTTTAAATGCTATTAATAGACCCAAGAACCCCTTATAGAACTATTATAACCTAGGGTTGGAAGAATCATCTAAATTTTAACTGGAATAACAATTCTTCTATAAATCGACAATGGGCAAACAACCCAGTGAATCCATTAGGAAATTCATCCAACCAAGGAAATGTTAACTACAGACCTTCTTATCCTCCAGGATTTAACAGTAACACTCAAATTAAAGGGAAGAAGTTGTCAATGGAAGAGCTGATATTAAACATGGGTGAATAATTACAGAATCAAGGAAATCAATTAAAAATTCAAGGAAAACAATTACAAAATCAAGGAATTTCTATTAAGAATATTGAAAACCAATTGGGACATATCACTACTGTGCTTAGTAACTAAACATTAGAAACTTTTTCTAGTACTGTGGAACCAAATCCTAAAGATCAAGGAAAAGAACAAATTAAAGCGATACAATTGCAAAGTGGAAAAGAATTGGAAACAAGGGTGCAAAAAGAAACAGAAACTGAAAAAGAGAAAGTGGATACCAAAAAAGAGAAGGATCATGAATACCCAGATTTAGAGTATCCATTTACACAAATGAAAATTACTGTGGAAACACCTCCACCACCGTTTCCTCAAAGATTGAAGCAACACAAACAAAATAAATAATTTTCCAAATTTTTAGGAATTCTTAAGAAGTTAACAGTGAATATTCCCTTCGTAGAAGCTTTAGAGCAAATGCCCAATTATGTGAAATTTATGAAAGATATTCTGAACAAGAAAAGGAAGTTCACGAATAATAAAACTGTTGCACTTAGCAAAGAGTGTAGTGCAATTATTCAGAAAAGCTTCCTGAAAAACTAAAAGATCTTGGCAGTTTCACTATACCATGTGCTATTGGTGAAAATTTTTTTGGAAGAGCTTTATTTGATTTGGGAGCCAACATAAATCTTATGCCTCTATCACTTTTCAAAAGATTAGGTAGGAGAGGAGAAGTCTCACCTACTTCTGTAACTCTTCAGTTAGCATATCGTTCAGTTACATATCCTAAGGGAGTTATAGAAGATGTGTTAGGAAAAGTTGATAAATTTATCTTTCCTTTGCATTTTATTATTTTAGATATGGAGGAAGATAAAGAAATACTTATAATTTTAGGGAGACCTTTTTTAGCTACTGGAAGAGCTATAATAGATGTTCAAAAAGGAGAAGTAACTATGAGAGTTAACGATCAAGAAGTGACTTTTAACATTGTAAAATCTATGAAATACCCTGCTGTTGAAAGAGACAATGAATATTTTCGCATGAAAATTAGTGAACATCTATTGACTAAGATTAAGTTATTAGTGAACATCTACCCAGCATTTTAAAGAATATTTTGAAGAAAAAAAAGATTATGAAGAGAAAGATGAAATTATTTGGAAAGAAATATAAAATAAAGAATTAGATTATGTTTAAGAAAGATTTGAGATGCTGAATATTACAGGAAATGCTGATAAGAATCTAGTTCCGTCAATTATAAAACCACCTGAACTTGAGTTGAAAACATTACCTAACAACTTGAAGTATGTGTTTCTGGGAAACTCATCTACATTACAAAGTTAAATGATTTGCAAGAGCAAAGAATTTTGGATACATTAAAAAGATATAAGCAAGTTTTTGGTTGGACCTTAGCTGATATTAAAGGAATCAGTCCTTCGATCTGTATGCATAGAATTATACTGAATGAACAATATAAACCAAGAGTTGATCCACAAAGGAGATTGAACCCAATGATGAAAGAAGTAGTCAAAAAGGAAATTTTGAAATGGTTGGACGCTGGAATTATATAACCTATTTTGAACAGTGCCTGTTTAAGTCCAATTCATTGTGTTCCTAAGAAAGGAAGGGTGACTGCTGAAGCACAAGAGAATTGAATTAATACCTATTAGATAAGTTGCTGGGTGACGTATTTGTATTGGTTATAGAAAATTAAACACTGCTACCAGGAAAGATCACTTTCCTCTACCCTTTCTGGACCAAATGTTGGATGCACTGGAAGGACATCGTTATTTCTACTATTTGGATGGATATTTCGGAAACAACCAAATACTTATAGCTCTTGAGGATCAAGAAAATATAATATTTACTAGTCCATATGAGACTTTTTCTTTTAGCAAAATGTCTTTTGGTTTGTGCATTGCACCTGCCACTTTTTAAAAGTACATGATGTATATTTTCTGCAATTTAATTGAGAAAGGAATTGAAGTTTTCATGGATGATTTCTAAGTTTTTTTTAACCTTTTTTGAATCATGTCTAAATCATTTAACTAAAGTTCTAAAAATTTGCGAAGAAACAAATTTAGCTCTCTATTGGTAAAATTGTTAATTTATGATCGAAGGAGGAATTGTGTTGGAAATAAGATTTCTGAAAATGACATGGAAGTAGATCTAACAAAAATTCAAGTTATTGTTGAATTACCACCTCTTATGTCAGCGAGAGGAGTAAGAAGTTTTCTATGAAATTTTGGGTTCTACAGGCGATATTATAAAGAATTTTCAAAATTTGCTAAGCCTCTATGTCATCTTTTAAAAAAAAGACATGAATTTCAATTTTAATGAGGAATGCCTAAGTGTTTTCAATTTATTAAAGGATCAGTTTTTAGATAAACTCAGATTTTATTTAATCAGAGCTAAATGTGTTGTTCATGCTGATCACTCTGCTATTAAATATCTGATGCAAAAGAAGGATGCTAAACCAAGGTTGATTACATGTATACTTTTGATGCAAGAATTTGATCTTGTGGTTATTGATAAAAAAGAACTTATAATCAAATTGCTGATCATTTGTCAAGATTAGAAAACCAAGAATCATCTGACACTGACAATGAAATTATAGATAGTTTCCCTGATGAACACCTTTATAATATTAATGAGTGGAAAATATCATGGTATGTTGATATTGTTAACTATATTGTAAGTGATATTTTGCCACCTATGCTGACACTGCAACAACAAAGGAAATTTATTCATGACGCAAAAGCATATTTTTGGGATGAGCCTTATTTATATAAATAATGTAACAATCTGATTATGAGGAGATGTGTGCCTTATGAAGAAACTGAGCTGATCATTCAGAAATGTCATGATTCTGAATTTGGAGGACATCTTGGGATTGATAAAACTGCTTATAAAATTTTACAAGCTGGATTTTATTGGCCTACTATCTTTAGAGATGTTTATAGATACATAAAAACTTGTGATCAATG
>NW_018164739.1:117852-121516 GCF_001263595.1 Phalaenopsis equestris | reverse complement strand
TCCTGGAAAATTGAAGTCTCGTTGGTTAGGACCCTTTACTGTGACTCAAGTTTATACTTACGGAGCTGTTGAAATTGAAGATCAAAAGACGAGAAATAGATTTAAAGTAAATGGACATAGATTAAAACCATATTATGAGGGTAAAAGGCCAAATTTTAAAGAGGTTTTAATGATCAGTCAACCTGAATGACACCTAAATAGGTCGGGCTGACGACGTTAAACTAAGCGCTTCATGGGAGGCAACTCAGAATTATCTTTACTTTTATCGTGATTATAGTAGTTTTTATTTGAAATTATCATTAGTTTGTGGTAGTATTAAGCTCTACTACTCTTACTTACCCTTGAAATATCTTAAAATTGGATCCATGAAGTAAAAATATCTTAAAATTGGATCCATGAAGAAAAATTGGAACGCATTCGGACCAGAGCAAAACTGTACAAATTTTACCTTAGGCGCCAACGGCGTGTTTTTCCTGAGAGTTCGGACAAAATTAATACAGAGGCTCATGTTGACCTCATTTTGGAGGTCTTCTTTTACCTTCCCTAGATACCCTAGGATTTAGCCTTAAGATCTCCCTATTTTGACTCTCTTAGCTCCCTATTTTGACTCTCTTAGAGGACTAGACTGGACCCCACACCCTTAAGAAATTCAAGCCATTTCTTTTCTCTTTGCAGTTTCATATGGATGGTTTCAGATCTTCAACATTTGATTGAGTCAATCGAAAAGCCGACATATTGAAGCTCGAATTGAGATCCTATACAAATTTGAAAGACGTAGGTGGATACTGTGGCGCGTGCGACGTTTGACTTGCCACTACGAGCAATGTGTTTGACTGGTCGTCACTTATGTGAGGACCAGTCAATAATATACTCATTAAACGACTTCGATCGGGCCAAAATAATTTCGAACAATCAATAATATACTCGTTAAATGGCTCCGATCGGTCCAAAATAATATACCTCGTCGGTAGCCTCGCCGGTAGCCCGTTGTAACAGACTTTCCCGCCTAAACGAGTCTGGTAACCTTCTCATTATTGAATTTGAACGTTCTCTTTTCCCTTTGAGGTGTTTCTTGTCACCTCCCCGTTTTTCACCGCCGGTGAGCCATTCATCTCTACCTATAAATACCCCATGGGAGGGGAAAATGGGATGCAATTTTTTTCCTTGGAAGTTTTGGAAGAGATATAGTGCTGCGATTTTTTTTACTGTTTGGAAGCGTTCTTTCTTGCAATTTCTTCTCCACCCTCTCCTTTCTTGAGCTAGCAAGAAATTCAGGTTAGAGGTTATTGGTTTTGAGATATGGATGTTTTTTAAATCTAGTTTTGATGGCTTGATGTTGTTATTCTATTACTTCTATTGTCTCGTTCAAATATATTTTGGAGAAGCTTTCTATCTTGATGGAAATGTTTAGAGCTACTTTTTCTGTTCTTATGCTGCTCTAATTCAAACATGTTCAGGGATTATATTCTTTTAATTTTTTTTAATAGATTTGATAGTTGGTATTCCATGATCTTCTTGCTACCCTCATTCAAAATATATAGAAATTTATATTTGATTCTTGAGAACTTATTTGGGGATGATTTCAAGTTCCCTTTGCTGCCTTAATTAAAAACGTATTGGAAATTATATTTTCAAGCTATTGAGAATTTATTTGGGGCTCGGGTTTTTGATCTCCTTACTGCCCTACTCAAGTGCATATGTTGAACCTCTCTTTGCGAGTTCTTGATGAAGATTTGGGGCTCAGGTGTTTGATCTCTTTGCTGCCCTACTCAAGTGCATGTGTTGAATTTCTCTTTTCGAATTCTTGATGAAGATTTGGGGCTGATTATTTTATCCCTCTGCTGCTTTCATTGAAAACATGTTGGAGCTCTCTTTTTGAGTTCTTAATACAGATTTTGGGCTGATTACTTTTTTCCTTTGCTGCTTTAATTGAAAATATGTTGGAAATTATCTCTCAAGTTCTATGTGAAGATTTCAAGTTGATTATCTCGTTTTCTTATTGCCTTATTCAAATACATCTATTGGAGGTTTCTCTTGGGTTTTAAATATTAGTTTGAAGCTGTACTTTTGCTCTTTCTTATTATCTTGTTCGAGCATATGTTGGAGACTCTTTTCCTTTAATATGAGAGGTCAATTTAGGGGTCAGATTTCTACGTTTCTTGTTGCCCCTATTCACATGTACATTAGAGCCTTATTGTTGGATTTTAAACATTTATTTTGAAGCTGGTTTTTGTACTTCTTGATTCTCCCACTTGAATAAATACACTGGAAATCGTATCTTGGTTTTAAAATATTGTTTGAAAGCCATGGTTCTTAGCTTTTCTTGCAGCCTTTTTCAAAAATAAGTTGGGAAATAGTGTTTTAGCTTTAAAATTTATTTTTGAGTCAAGGTTTTGTTCCTCTAGCTACCCCCATTCAAGATATTTGTGGAAGGTTTATATGCAGATTTTGAACAACTGTTTTTGGGCTGGTTTTGTACCTCTAGCTACCCCCATTCAAAATATTTGTGGAAGGGTTTATATGCAGATTTTGAACAACTGTTTTTGGGCTGGTTTTATGCCTCTAGCTACCCCCATTTGAGATATTTATGGAAGGGTTATATGCAGATTTTGAAAGACTGTTTTTGGGCTGGTTTTGTGCTTCTAGCCGCTCCATTCAAATTTTTTTTTGGAGAACTATATACAAATTTTGAACAATTATTTGGGATTGATTTTATGTCCTTAACTACTTTTATTTGAAAGTATACTTTGAAGATTCATATATGGGTTTGAATGATTGTTTGAAATTTGAGTTTTGCCCCTTGTCGGGATCAATTTTGCTTCTTATCGGTTCAGTGGTAAGCTTCATAGTATTTCAGTTTTGAGCTTTTGGTAATGGCTCAGTTCAGTTGTAAGCCTTGCAGTATTTCGGTTTTGAGCTTTTGGGTGATGAACCGGTTTAGCTCTAAGCTTTGTAATAGCTCGGTTTTGGCTCTTGATGATGTCTTAGTCTTGTTCTTTAATTTAACATTCACATAATTCAATTTTAAGCCATTATAGATTTCGATTCACTTATTAACGGCTCGGGTTTAGCTCCTTTGCCGAGCTTAAGTTTATTTGATAATGCTATGGATTTTACATTCCACGTTGAATTGTATTTCATTCAGTAATATTGCTTTAACTCCATTGTTGGATTTGATACCTTTTACTTTCTGAGAAGCAAATAATATGCATATGTTCATTTCAATTTAAAAAAAAAATTCTAAAATTTTATGAGATGAGCATATGAAATATTGAGGTGGCCTATTACTTTGAGACGAGGGGTAATAGGCAATGATGCAAAGAACCATTTGTCAGCTTAACTTATAGCTGAAATATAAAATCAATATTTAATTAGCATGATGCCGTTTCACCCCAAAATAGTCAACGACTTTAACCTTTTTCAAAGTGCCTGAGAATTGGTATTTAAGAAAGATCAGATACTACAAAACTTTGTACAGATACCACACTTAAGAAAGATTAGATAATACAAATCTTTGCAAAGATACTACACTTTGGAAAGAATAAATATTACGGGTTTTACGCAGATATTACACTGGCACAAGAAATAGATACTACACCCACATACAATATGCAGTTCATACACATACACTACACTTTGATGTACACTTTGATGAGTTCAAATA
>NW_018164739.1:104416-117810 GCF_001263595.1 Phalaenopsis equestris | reverse complement strand
CTACATCTCACATACACACACTTTGATGAGTTCAAATACTATATCTCACATACAAATACACCACACTTTGAGAAGTTCAGATACTACTCCATTCACATATTCACTAAATGATAGGGTTTAAGAGTGTTTGATTATAGGGGTGATTCGTTGGTGGCCTCTAGTTGATGTTGATAGGTTGACCTCGATATATCAGTTGCCTGTGGGACCGAGATAAAGAGAAAAGGGGTCTCGTCTGAGCCTATCCCCAAATTAAGATCTAATATTCCATCTTGAGACTTTCATATGCTCATCATTGAACTTTTCTTTTATAATCTGTAAATGTTTACCTAACTCATTTATATCATACAATTGCAATCTATTTTGGCTTCAGCAGAATTTAATTATGTACGCTTTTATTTATTTAATTTTTGCACTTTATTTTCTGCAGATTTCTTTTTTTTTTAATTTTGTACTGTACTGTACTTTGCTACATGTCTCATGTATTTTCTTACCGCATTATTTTCTTACCGCATCTTACATCTTACAACACAGTCTCTCTGTCTGTTCTTTGTTGTACTGTATACATTTACCAGTATTCATGCTTTAATTACTACCTTTCTAGTATGCTTGTGCAATCCCCTAGAATAGGCCATTCGAGGCATGGTTTTCTTTTATTCTCTCTTCTCTCTCTCCTCTAATCGGAAAGAGACGACAATGTGATCAGTTGACGATTCATCTCTGGACAACGGTCGAGACAACTGCCAAAGACGGAGGGATGAGCTTATGCAGAACTTCGATAGATTTAAATAATATACCTATAGTACGCTGAGGTTGTTAGTTCGGCATGACGTAAATCCTCACATTATCTTTTAGGACTTTCTATGATTTTCATATTGTACGATGTAAGTCCTAAACTTTTTAGGCTTTCCGAGGTTGTTATCTGGTACGACATAAATCCTCACATTTTCTCGGGCTAGTTGCATATGACGTGCAGATACAAGTCCTGAACATCTAAATAAATTGTAGGGCAGAAACATCAAATAATTTCTTTTTCAAAGATGTAAAGCCAAACCATAGATTAGTTTAAGATGTTACTAAATCTCCTTCAGTATATTCGACATCTCCTACTTTTCGCTGCTCCTTTGGATTCTGGATTCTGGAAATAACTGTTCCCATTTGAACCTATCCCATTTGACTTTTCCTATGAACAATCGTGAAAACTTGAACATTAAATTCTTGAATACAAAACCTATGATCATTATCAAGAGTTTTCTTAGGTAACTTTGGTTATCTAAGATGTAATTAACTATAGGGGCTTGCCTCTATAGGGAATAAAGAACCCAAATTAATCTAAACCCTATCTAATCTATGTATTAGATAGGGGAATTTGTCGGCTATAAATTTTGCAGACCAAAAAAGAGTCATAAATTTTTAAGTTTAGATAGTTAAGCCTACTAATAAGTGATACGTTCACCCTCTGAGATGATATATCATTTATCGTATTGTGCTCAGCTATTTAAACTATTAGATATATGAGGTCTACTTGGTCTCATCATTTTTTTAAAATAAAGGATACCATTTTCACAAAACCAAAATTACATTATATATATATATATATTAAATTCCAAATTTAAATTTTAAAATCTTATCTTTGAAAGCAAAATAGCCGACAATTTATGGAGACTCCACTGGGGAACGGTTCCTCTTTCCATTCTAATCAATAGGTTTTTCTTTTAAACATCGGTAGTGTGCCCATACCCCTAATGGGTCCAACTATCATTCTTCTGTTGACATACTTCACTCATTTCTTCCTTGAGTAAGTACTGTCAACTTCCTTTGATTCTGGAGCCACTGTTTAATCACCCATAAACAGAAAGCTTCCAGAATCTTTAAATTCTAATTAGAATGGATTCCAAATAGGTGTGAGACGTTAGGAGACGATTCGTAGGACTGAGTTTGATTCGAGAAGTTTTCTTTTTAAATCACGAACACATGTGCTACACATCCTATTCTTCCTTTATTTTATGACATTTTGATTTGATTATTTAAAATCTATAAATAAAGCTTAAGATGTATATATATAAATAAATTTGTTCGAATAAGTCTCGAAAGAGATGCCCAGCTGAATGATTTGATTTGATTCAAGATAGTTGTCCTAGATTGCTGCAACCACGACTGCAAGCATCGTGAGTCTAATTTCTAAAAAATTTAAAATTATAGAAAATGACTACACCAAAGTTAATCTTCTCCTTCGACACTGGAATGGACTTGGCTGTAAACAAGAACGAACTGCCTGATAGAGCCGTCATTCGCTTTGGACAAGGATTCGACAATACTGACATTAAGTTTGGAGATATTATCATCGCCATACTGAGAAATAAAATCCCTGAAATGGTGGAGCCCATAGTAGAATTCAACATGAAGTCGACACATGAGTTCCCACCTTTGAAAAGGGTGTCAGCTGAGAAGAACGTTGCTACTGTTACAAAGATTACTAAAATTGTCAAGGATATCGTAGAGACAACTGTTACTACCCCCACCGCTCTAGTCACTTCACCTGTCACTTTCCCCGCTCGACTTAAAGGGAAGGAGATTCAGGTAGAAGACGAGCCCGTCGTTGTGGAGGGTTTGATGTTCTTGACAGCACCTTCTATGTTGAAAATAGGGTCTAGTTCGAGGTTTGTACCTCTGACCAGTACTCAGAGAAGGAACAAGAACTGGAGAATAGCTAAGATCAAGAAAATGAAAGCTGCCGAGGTTGTTGCCTCGATTTCCTTGGATGAAGATGAAGAAATTGGATTACCCGAGACCTCCCCTCTCTTAAGAGGGAGCAGGTTTCATCCACTGTCTGCTGCTCTTGATGAAGAGGATGTCCAGAAGATCGCTGCTGCACCGTCTCAATTCTACCACCGTAATAATCAAATAAAGACGAAAGGATTCGTACCATTAACGAGAGTTTGTATGGTCTTTGAAAAGCTGGCAAAGAAAGAAATATGCTCTGTTGACGAATCCTTAATAGGATGGGAGGCGTTGTATCACCCCAAATGAGGAGACAGATACTGAAGAACAATAAGTTTATTTCGTAATTTGCAAAAAAAAAATTGGGAAAGGGAGAGAAGGTTTGCTTCTGTAAACCTCTCGGAGAGTCCGTACAGATGATCATCATTTAAGTTCTGCCTCTGCCACTCCACGACCGCCTAGGATTCCTGTCAGAGAACGTTTGGGAACCAGTGTTCCTCCCATTTCTGTCACCGTCACTCCTACCGCCATTCTTTCCCCAAATTTTAGGGGATGAAAACCCATTAAATATCATCTTGGGCCAAGAATAAGTGTACCCAGGGTACAAGATAAGCCTTTACCATGGTCAGAAAAATCAAGGAACAGTAAAAGATTACCTGGTAAAGTGTCTGGTTCAGACACTAGGGGGCCCACACGCTCTAAACAAAAGGCCCACCGATTCTAAGCATATGGATGTTACCAATAAGTCACTCGACCCCAAGATACTTCTATCTGAGAAGATGGTGTGGTAACCTAATGTCGCTGAACCTACACATACAGAAGAGCCCGTGATGGAAAATTCTAGAGAAAATTCCACATGTGATGTGTTGCCCAGTGCAATCGCCATTGAAAACTTTGCTTGTCAGTTATCACAGACTGATCTCAAGGTGTCCAGAAAGGACCCAATTGAGCTAAAGTTGGAAAAACTCAGAAAAGACATCAAGCAATTTTCTAAAGAAAGGGAAGATGAATTGGATGATGAATTGGATGATGAAGAGGATTTGACTGATTATATGGATGAGGATTTCGCCGAAATAAATGTGGTGGAACCCAAGCATCTTCATCCTTACGAGAGGCACCAGGGGAAGAAAATGTTGTGGAAATATTGCAAAAGATTATTCAACAAAAAGATTAGCAGATGGAGTACATGAAAGCAAAAATGGAAGAAATGATGGCTGTTATTATGACTTTACAAAGCCAGCCACAGTCTCCCAAGAGAGAGCGTCGCGTGGCAACCGGATGTGGCACAGATCAACAATAATAAAAAGGAATCCACTTCTGTTAATAAAGAAGAATAGGGTAAGAAAGATCATGTCCAGAATTTGATACCGGAAAAAAAGACATTAAAAGTATGACAGAACAGCAGGTGAAAGAAACCTTGATACAATCCAAAGGCAGTGCATCAATTCTAAGGGGTAGACCATATCCTGAAGAATTTGATGCCGTGCAATATCCCATTGTGCAATATCCCAAGGGTTTTGTACCACCTCTGTTTAAAACTTTTGATGAAACAGAAAACCCTCGACAACATGTGGCACATTTTCATGCCAGTTGTTGCAATGCAGGGGGAAATGATGCTCGACTCCTCCGACAGTTTGTCAGTAGCCTATCAGGAGTGACATTTGATTAGTATGCAGAATTACCAAATGGTTTCATTAAAAAGTTTGCAGAATTAGAAGATCTCTTTATTAAACAATTTGTCGGGGCTCGACACCATATCACTGTTGGTGATTTAGTGATTGAGAAATAAAGAACAGATGAAACTCTAGTGGATTACATTCTGCGCTGGAGGAATTTAAGCACTCTAAGCATGAAATGCAAACCGTAACTTCAAGAATAACATGCGATTGAAATCTTGTTAAAAAGTATTCATGGACCAAATGCTTTCCTCCTTAAGGGGTTCACGATTAAAACTTTTGAGAAACTACTCAGTAAAGCCGGGAGTCTTCAAGAGGAAGCTAAGCAACTTGGTTTCATTGAGAAATTCGATAAACAGAGACCCACAAAAGTCTTTGAGAAAAAGTCTGGGACTGTTACGACTATTGATAAGGGTAAGTAGCCATTGGAGATAAAAGTTGAATAACCACAACAGGGCCATCAGCCTCCTCAGCAATACCGTACACAATCATTCCAAAAGAGGACTTATCAGACAAATAATAGATTGATTCCATCCCTGACAGAGCGCTTGAACAAAGTATATCTTTTTAAAGATGAAGCTGTTGGTAAAATGTTCCGCAATTTGATCAAGAAACCAGGATTCAGCTTGTCAAAACCAAAGAAGCCCGATGAGGTTGATAAGAAAGATCACCCATTATATTTCCCATATCATAGAATGATTGGACATACTCTGGAGAATTGCTTTTCTTTCAAGAATTGGTTGCAGTATAATCTCAGGGACGGGAACATAATGATCCCGAAAGAGTATATGAAAGAACCTGGACAAGGTTCAATCAATACAGTTTCGGTTGATCCTATTGTTCCGATCGATCCTTATGCAGTCGAAGATGGGTGGAATACAATTTGGACAAAGTCTTCAAAGAAAATACTGAATTAAATTCAAAATACTTTAGTACAAGCCGCAATTCAAGATCGAGAACCTGTTAAGCTAATATTGTCGATTACGGTAGAATAAGATTTGAAGAAGACCGGAAAACCCATCGAAAAGCCGAAAAGTGAAACGAAACTCGATCATCTGAGATTAGTTACTATGTTATTGGGGGAGAAATCTCTCAAACCACTGACTTTGTATGATTTCTTCTTTGCTCCAGCAGGGGCACGTAATACTATGGAATTTGACTTTGGCTACGTTCTGACTGTTTCTGTTGATAGTATAATTGGGAATGTCTCACCTAATCCCAAAACTAATCTCAATCTTTCTGATGATTCTCAAATCATATAGAGTTCTAACACATGTGGCAATAAGCCAGGAGAGAATATTGATGATAATAATTATGATTCAGAAGAAGATGCGCCTATTTTTGAATTTCATGGATCGCCGATTGCAATAGAGTTGGAGTCTTCAGATTTAGAAGGAATCCTAGAGAAATTAGTTACTCCAGCTCATGTAGAGGCAGTTCTAGGATCAAGTCATGATTCAGAAGAGGTGACAGAAATAAATTTTAGAAGTGGAAAAGTATTTCCGAGAATGGGTCCAAAGGATGCAATGAAACAAACAAATATTTAGGATAATCCAGTCCCACCGATCGATGAAACACCTGTCCGAAATGGAGATGAGGAAACAAGCATTAAGGTGGACTATAATGTACTAGCCCATCTTAGGAAATTACTTGCTAAGTTGAGTATATACGATGCCTTAATCCTATCAAAGGAAATGAGAGAAGCTTTAATAAAAGCTTTGCTAGATCCAAAAATCTGATTAGCTCAACTTGCTAGTACTTCCTTGGATGAGGTTTGTTCATTAAGAGAACAAGCAAAAATAACATTCACAAATGATGATTTGAAATGAAAAAATAACATTCACAAATGATGATTTGCTACTTGGGACCGCTGATCATAATCGTATATTGTATATTTCTATTAACATCGGCAACTTCATGCTCTCCAGAGTATTAGTGGATCCAGGGGCATCCATTAATATAATGAGTTTACGGACTATGACATATTTGGATATAGACGCAAGACAATTGACTGCTAATAAGATGATGTTAAGAGGCTCTAACCAGAAAGGGGCTTGGATCAATTACATTACTGATGAGAATTGGAGAATTAGTAACAACTGCGAAATTCCATATCATTGATTTTGAGACTTCGTTCAATGCTCTCTTGGGCCGACCCTGGATTCATGAGAACAGTTTGGTTCCTTCGTCATTACACCAATGCATAAAGTATTGTTTAGAAGGAGAAGAATATTTTATAAAGGGAGATCTACAACCATTTTCGATTCATGAAATAGGCATTCATGAAGATGCCAATAACTATACTCCTTTGAAAAAGAATGTTATGCTTCAAGATGATATTACAAGAAACATAAAGGATCCAGAAGCTATACAAAGGCAAGATCATCCGATATTGATTCAACAATCTTTTATTACCCCTTTACAACAAGAGGGTGAGAGTTCCTTTAGAACTCGTATCCGAGGTCGAGGTCGGGGACGAGGTCGTGGAAGGAATGATAAAGTTGTTGAACTAAAGAGTCCAATCATCAACATTGGTTTGGAATACAGTTCTGAAGATGAAAAAAATAAAGAAAAGCGTAACGAAGATTAACCAAAAGAAACCTCTTTTCAAAATTGATTTAGATGACGAAGAAAAAAGTGATTATGGTTCAATGTACGATCGGATCAATCGCTATGTACAAACTATGGCCCTCACCCCGATTTCTACTCATAAAATTGAGGGTCAGATGGTCAAAGAGGTACATAATGCAGGTATGAAAGCAACTAAGTTTCATCGTGGTCCTTCATCCTCTAGTTTTGGAATCAATGTAGAGCTAGAAGATGAGCTTTCTTCCGAATTAATGGAATTACCTGTTGATTGGTATTCACCTTGTGTTCAAAATCACCTTGTGTTCAAAATCTTGTGTTCAAAATCTTTCTCAGCGCGGTCTGGTACCTAAGCAATGGTCAAAAAATCGATCACAATACTTTGAGAAACTTTGAAAAAATGATAATTAAGCCTTTAATTCCAAACAAGGTATTGGATTCGAAATAGTAGGGCCCGTTGATGATACAAAATTTTGCTTAGTTGTTACTAATGAATATTAAAAATATTGTTTGGAAGTTCTAAATAACTATGAAGAATCTACAATTGATGATGCCCCACCTGAATTTGAAGAAGAGATTAAATCAACAGTAGATGAGTTACAAGAAACTAACCTGGGTACCGAAAAGGAACCGAGGCCGATTTTTATTAGCTCTCTATATGGTGAAGAAGAATCTATGAATATGCTTAAGCTGTTGACAGAGTTCAAAGATTTTTTTGCTTGGAGTTATGAGGATATGCCCATATTGGCGCCAGAAGTTGCAGTACATAAACTGGGCCTAGATCCCCTAGATCCAGATCCTACAACTATTTTAGTTAAGCATGCTTCAAGAAGAATGCGTCTTGATATTGAACAACAAGTTATAAACGAAGTCAAGAAGTTAATAGACGCTTAATTCATACAGGAGGAACAATACCCTACGTGGTTGGCTAATATAGTACCCGTTAAGAAAAAAAATGGACAAATTCGTATCTGTGTGGATTTTAGAAATTTGAATAAAGCATGCCCAAAAGACGAGTTTCCTCTTCCAATCCCAGAATTGATGGTGGATATTGCATCGTCTCATGAAATTTTCTCTTTCATGGATGGGTCGTCTGGGTATACTCAAATAAAAATGGCTCTAGAAGATAAAAGATTTACAGCTTTCCGAACGCCAATTGGAGTTTATTGTTATACCGTAATGCCTTTCAAATTGAAGAATGCTGGTGCAACATATGAACGAGCGATGACAAGGATCTTTGATGACCTCATTCACAATCAGGTGGAATGTTATGTGGATGATTTGGTCATCAAAAGCAAACAGTAAGAAGATCATTTGTACGATTTGAGAATTTTCTTTGAACGGTTACGACAATATAACCTTAAAATAAATCCCCTAAAGTGCGCATTCAGTGTGACTTCTGGGAAATTTTTAGGGTTTGTTGTTTGCCACCGCGGGATTGAGATTGACCCAGGTAAGATTAAAGCCATCTAGGAAATGTCACCCCCTAAAAATTTAAAATAATTACGATCTTTTCATGGGAGGCTGGTGTATTTAAGATGCTTTATTTCTAATTTGTCAGGAAGGTGTCAACCTTTTTCCTTGTTGACTAAAAGGATGCAAAGTTTATTTGGGATGATAAATGTCAACATGCTTTCGAGAGCATTAAGCAATATCTACTGGCACCTCCTGTCTTGGCAACACCCATTTCGGGCAGACCTTTAATACTTTATACCACAACTTTGGATGACTCCCTCGGAGCTCTCTTAGCCCATGGCAACGATGAAGGAAAAGAGAATGCTCTTTATTACTTAAGCTGTCATTTAATTCTAGCGAAAATGAAATATCCTTCGATCGAGAAACATTGTTTGGCTTTAATCTTCGTAGTTCAGAAACTCCGTCATTACATGCTCTCTCACAAAGTCAACCTTATCTTAAATTTTAATCCATTGCAATATTTAATGACCCGACCAACGCTTTCCGGTAGGTTAGCAAGATGGGCCATGGTATTATTGCAATTTGATATAACTTTTGTTCCACTCCGAGCTATGAAAGGACAGATTCTAGCAGACTTCCTCGCAGCACACCCATTACCGGCTAGTTCCCATCTCAATGATGATTTACCAGATGAACAGATAATGGATGTGGAAAACTCGAAGACTCGACGTTGGGAATCATATTTTGATGGGGCTTCTTCAGCATGAAAAGATAAAGAATTGCAAACAATAATACCTGGTAAAGTAGGGATTGGATTGATCTTCATTACACCGGAAAAGGGGATGTTAAGGGGGGATGTTAAGGGATGTTAAGGTATTTCTATCATTTGACAGAACCGTGCACGAATAACGAGGTAGAGTACGAAGCATTGATAACAGGGTTACAATTAGCAATATCAATGGGTGTAACTGACATTAAGATTTACGAAGATTCACAGTTAATCATTCAACAGGTTGCTGGGCAATACAGAATTTTGAAGCCTAAATTGGAACAATATCATCGTTATACAATGAAGTTATTAGAACAGATTCCAGACGTGAAAATATACAGAATCCCAAGGGGAGAAAATACTCTTGTCGACGCTTTGGCTAAACTCGCCAAGGAATTTGCATGTCCACAAGAAGATTCAATTAAGATCACTGTTCAAGGACTTCAGGCTTTGTCCCTGATTGATGTAGATACTTTAGACAAATTGAGTAAAGAAGAAACAATAATGACAGCTACCGAAACCGCAGAAGACTGGCGTCATCCTTTCACAGAATATTTACAACAGGAAAGCTGCCAGATGATAAGTCAGTAGCATATCAAATAAAAAAGAGAGCCCTATCATATGCTTTAATAGATAATGTTCTTTACCGAAGGTCTTTCTACCAAATGTGGTTAAGATGCTTGAATGCTACAGAGGCTCAGGAAATTGTTAAAGAGGTACACTCAGGACTTTGTGGCGCTCATAAGTTAGCTTCGAAGATGAAAATGAAAATTAAAAGACTAGGGTATTACTGACCCACAATGATGATCGAATGTATGAAAATCGCTAAAAGTAGTCATCAATGCCAAGTACATGGAGTGGTCTTACGCCACCCCCCAAATGTGTTACACCCGACAGTTGCGTCATGACCATTTGAATGTTGGGGTATAGATGTGGTGGGTCCTATAGACCCTCCATCTTCAAAGGGACATTGGTTCATTCTCGCCGCTACTGATTACTTCTCAAAGTGGGCAGAGGCAATACCGTTGAAAGAAGTAAAAGCACAACATGTCTTACAGTTTTTCAAGAACCAAATTGTCTATCATTTCGGAACACCACACAAAGTTATTTCAGACAACGGGTCTACATTCAAAAGCACGAGGATCAATAATTTTGTCAGAAGGCACAAAATTTATTGGCGTTATTCTACAATCTATTATCCGAGAGTTAATGGATTGGCCGAGGCTTTTAATAAAACTCTCGTCCAAATTCTAAAAAAGACCTGGGACGGAAACAAAAGGAATTGGCACGAGCAGTTATTAGAAGCCTTATGGACCTATAGAACTACGTTCAGAACTCCAACCCAGTCTACACCCTACGCTCTTGTGTATGGGTCCGAGGCTATGTTACCTTTAGAAGTTCAACTTCCTTCTCTTAGAGTTGTCGTTACCAAAAAAATCACTACTGAAGAAAATGCCAAATTACAACTGGAAGAATTAGAAAGTTTTGAAGGAAAACGATTGGTAGCACAACAAAATTTGGAATTGTATCAAGCCAAGATGATTCAAGCACATGAAATATTGGTCCGCCCCAGGACTTTTAAAGTTGGTGATTGGTTCTTGTCTTTAGAAGACCTATTCTTGCACATCACAAGATAGGAGGTAAATTTAAACCAACATGGGAAGGATCGTTCGTGGTTGAAAAAGTCTACTCTGGAGGAGCCTACCAATTGATAAATTGCCAAGGAGAACGACCTATGCTTCCCATTAATGGACGATATCTGAAGAAATACTATGCATCATGATATTTCGAAAGAGCAAACTTTAGAAATAAAGTCTTGTTCTTAGAAGCACCGGTGTTTTAATTACAACTGGGTCCGAACATAAATTTGTAATAGAAAATATTTGAAAAAAAAAACTAACTAATTTTTCAATATATTCTATATATAAAACTTGGAATATGATTTCTTTTTTTTTTATTATTTTGTTTCTTTCTCCTTTCTCCTTTCATTTTAGTTCGATCTTAAAAAAAGAATAATAATAATAAACTTAATGCGTGTATACATGTATGTACATATATATACATAAATATAAATTAAGATATGTACATAATATATATATATATATATATACATTATAAATATATATGTTTATATAAATCATTAAAATATAAAAAAAATTTATATTGTTCTTGCTTAAAAGCCCGGTCTGACATACTGACTGTTTTCCTGTTTTAATGCAGGAGAATGTTAGGAGGAAGACTGATCTTCACATTCAAGAATGACATTGGTTTTGCCCATGATAAGAAAAAAATTATAGAAGGAGTGATGGTTGAATTTGATTTCAACTTCGATCAAATTGAGCTAGATTACGAAAGCTCAGCTTTAACTGTGGTGAACAAAGATGAGTTTTATAAGCAAAAACCCGTGCTAAAATTCAGAAATAAGAATCAATTCATTATTGATAAGAAAAGGAAATTAGAAAAAATTGACGAGGCCGAATCAAGCAATGCTGCAATTAATCGGATGAAGTCAATAATAATGACCTCTAAAGGCGAGCTTGTTGGTGCTACTCCTACCGACGATCAGCCGGAAGGTAAGGCAACACTTACCGTACACAGAAGAGGAATCGAAATCACCGTATCCACAAGATGCTAGAACAATTGAAAGAACAAGGGGAGGATAAAGATACTATTGCCCAGATGATGATCAAATTAAAAGGGAAAACCCTAGATCAGCCAGTTGAAATGCCACCTCAACCCATGAAAATTGGAGGAGGGGTGATTTTCAAAGAAGAAAAGATTGAGGAAAGAATCATGGAAGTTGAACCTTATATTCGCCAGTTCGTGAGTAAGACACATCCTTTGCAGATCATTCCAGAGAACGAATTGGAGAAATACGAAAAGGTGAGAAAACAAACTTTTGAGCACTTTCAAAGGTTTTAGGGCAAGTATGTTAATATACTCGAAGGGTTGGAACTGCACACCGACGTGTTCACCAGCAGTGAACAGGACGACATTGTAGAACGTGTTTTTTTGGAGCAAGAAATGGGACACACTGGTCGGCTGAGAAGAAGGACATATTCTGAGCCGAGAAAATGGAAACGAGGTAAAGGAAGAGTTACGATCCAATACGGTTGTTGTTACAATTTTGCCCAAGATCAAGAAGGAAATCCTCCCGGAATAATTCGTCACGATGAGGTCGACCCGTTACCATCATTCATCAAAAGAATAATCAAATGATTGGTGACTTGGCATATACTTCCAGTAGATTGTATTCCAAACAGCTGTATAGTTAATATCTATGAAGCTGGTGACTGCATTCCTCTACACGTCGATCATAATGATTTTGCAAGGTCATTCTGCATGGTATCATTTATAAAGAAGTGTAACATCATGTTCGGAACAGAAATTCATATTATTGGTGAAGGACTTTCAAGGCTATGTAGAAATTCCTTTGCCTGTGAGCTCTGTGTTGATATTAAAGGGAAACGACGCTAATGTGCCCAAACACTGCATCCCTGGAGTGTTGTATCCCAGGGTTTCAATAACCCTCAGAAGGATGAATGAGGATAAGGTGCCATTCCGGTTCAGACCCGATCTTGAGATCGAGAACTTGCGGCCTTTTGAGTTGTAAGTTGTTTAAAGACAACACGCCTCAATATATATCTATGAGAGATTGTTTCTATTATTCTGATGCTATGTTAGAAGGTGAGGTTAGTCCTTATACAACTTATTATTTCAACACTTGTTGATGACAAAATACAGCTAGATGATACACAAGACTGGATTCAATCATGCATCTTCAGTATTGACGAATAAGAAAGTATTTTGATATATGAACTACACAGTAATGATTCCAGAGGATGTTTGATTACATGAAATCAAATAACATTGTATTCGATATCAGATGATATTCATGACATGACAGTCTGAAAATAATATATTGAAACTTCTTTCCAAAATTATGAACAGATTTGGGCGGTTGGTTGAGAAAATAAATAAATTTGATTTGTCCTAATTCTGAGAAAGGCTAGCGAGCAAAGACCGATATATATATAAATAAATTTATAAAGGAATAATCATCAAGATATATATATATATTTGATTTTGATTCCCTTTCTCCGAGATCGGTACCTAAATTTTGATTCTCTTTTTGAGGTTGATAAGGCCAAATTTTGAAGGGGTGCTTATGCAACTCTTGGGAAAGCTCATCCACAACTTTAAAAGAACATTTTGGTTGAAAATTGGAG
>NW_018164739.1:93174-97582 GCF_001263595.1 Phalaenopsis equestris | reverse complement strand
TATATATATACATATATATATATATGTATATATATAATAATCATCATGAAAATTCAAAATAAAATTTTCCTTGATTATTCCCTCATGTCACAAATTGATCGTTTATGTGTTCCCTTGGGTTTAATTTCTTCTCTTACAATTTTACAAAACTTAACATGTCGCGACATTCTTCCTACGCACTCTCATTTCGGGGTCAGTACCTAAATTCTGATTCCCTCTCTCCGAGGTCGGTACCTAAATTCTGATTCTCTTTTCGGGTTGATACCCAAATTTCAATTCTCATTTCGGGGTCAGTACCTAAATTCTGATTCCCTTTCTCCGAGATCGGTACCAAAATTCCGATTCTCTTTTCGTGGTTGATACCCAAATTTCAACTCTCATTTCAGGGTCAGTACCTAAATTCTGATACCCTTTCTCCGAGATCGGTACCTAAATTCGGTACCTAAATTAGGTCGGTACCTAAATTTTGATTCTCTTTTCGAGGTTGATACCCAAATTTCAACTCTCATTTCGGGGTCAGTACTTAAATTTTGATTTCATCTCTTCAAGGTCGGTACCTAAATTTTGATTCTCTTTTCGAGGTTTATAACCAAATTTCAACTCTCATTTCGGGGTTAGTACCTAAATTTTGATTCCGTCCCTTTGAGGTCGGTAAGAGATCGGTACCTAAATTCTGATTCTCTTTTTGAGGTTGATACCCAAATTTCAACTCTCATTTTGAGGTCAGTACCTAAATTCTGATTCGTTTTCTCCGAGATCGGTACCTAAATTTTGATTCTCTTTTCGAGGTTGATACCCAAATTTCAGCTCTTATTTTTGGGTCAGTACCTAAATTCTAATTCCCTTTGTCCGAGATAGGTACCTAAATTCCGATTCTCTTTTCAAGGTTGATACCTAAATTTCAACTCTCATTTTGAGGTCAGTACCTAAATTCTGATTCCCTTTCTTCAAGGTCGGTACCTAAATTCTGATTCTCTCTTCGAGGATGATACCCAAATTTCAACTCTCATTTCAGGGTCAGTACCTAAATTCCAATTCCCTCTCTTTGAGGTCGGTACCTAAATTTCGATTCTCTTTTCGAGGTAGATACGTAATTTCAACTCTCATTTCAGGGTCAGTACCTAAATTCTGATTCACTTTGATCAGCCCTTGAGTTGGATATGAGTCCCCGTGCTTTCCTTCTCGATCTGATCTTTTCGCTACCTTTTAGGTTGGATGTGAGTCCCAGTGCTTTCCTCCCCAATGTAGCAAACATATTTCCTTTGTTGCCACTTAGGTTGGATGTGAGTCCCAATGCTTCCCTTCCTAGCGTGACATATATTCTCCTGTCATCTCTTAATTAAGATATAACTTCCTCAGCGGTATTCTGAGTTGTTCTAGTTCTTCTGTTTCACTTAGGTTGGGTATGGAGTTTTGCTTCTAACCTTGTAATAAATTTTAAGACAACAGACGATATCTTTGTTCGACTAGTTTTAGCTCAAGTGTAACTTCCCCAGCGGTATTCCGAGTTGATATAATCCTTTTTTGTTTCACTTATTTTCTCCACATTCTTCAGAATCAGGGTCATATTTTTGAATCCTTTCTCCATACATTCTTTAATATTATAGTCAAATTCTGAGTATTTCTTCTGCACATAATTTGAAAATCGACATTTAAAATCATTCAAAAATTCAAATCCCACAACAGTTTAAAAATTCATTTGCTCATCCCCAGTGAAAATTGTACTCTACCTCACTTCGAACTCGACATTCGATTTTTCCCAAGTATGGTTACTTGGACATTCTTGAGGGATTGGGTTGATCATTTTGGTCAATGCCAAAAGGCGCGTCGTGCTTGTGTAGCACACCACACCTATTGGGGGTCCATTTGTTGACCTCAGTTTGGAGGTCTTCTTTTCCCTTCCCTAAATACCCTAGGATCTAGCCTTAAGATCAAACTATTTTGACTCTCTTAGAGGACTAGACTGGGACCCACACCCCTTAGAAATTCAAGCCATTTCTTTGCTCTTTGTAGTTTCATATGGACGGTTTCATATCTTCAACATTTGATTGAGTTAATCGAAAAGCCAAAATATTGAAGCTCAAATTGAGCTCCTATAAAAATTTGAAAGACGTAGGGGGATACCGTGGCGCGTGTGTACCGTGGCGCGTGCTGACTTGCCACTACGAGCGATATGTTTGACTGGTCGTCACTTATGTGATGACCAGTCAATAATATACTCGTTAAACGGCTCCGATCGGGCCAAAATAATTTGGTTTGTCGCGTCATGCTCAAATCAAATTTAATTTGATGCGATCAACGATGAATTTGTTCGGATGATTCTGGATGACAAAACGGATCACGCCATTGCACCCGGAACGTTGATTTTAGCTACAGAGGACACCCATTTTGTCAGGACTCCGAGCGTGAGTGGATCACACAAAAGTTAATATTTTATTAATATTTTTTAATAAAATTAAAAAAAATATATTTAATAAAGTTTTTTTTTTATATAAAACCTAAAAATCTAAACTCCCTCATGCTAATGTTCTTTGCCCTAGCCGAACCTTGGAATCCCTCGCCGGTTTGTCGGTCATCCCTTCCCCTTCTTAGCCTTCGTTGGCCGTCGGTAGCCTCGCCGACAACCTCGCCAATAGCCCGTTGTAACATACTTTCCCGCCTAAATGAGTCTGGTAACCTTCTTGTTCTTGAATTTGAATGTTCTCTTTGCCCTTTGAGGTGTTTCTTGTCACCTCCCCATTTTTCACCGCCGGTGAGCCATTCTCTCATCCCTACCTATAAATACCCCATGGGAGGGGAAAATGGGATGCAATTTATATATTTATATAAGTCCTAAACTTTTTAGGCTTTCCGAGGTTATTGTCTGGTATGACATAAATCCTCACATTTTCTCAGGCTAGTTGCATATAACGTGCAGATACAAGTCTCGAACAACTAAATAAATTGCAGGACTGAAACATCAAATAATTTCTCTTTCAAAGATGTAAAGCCAAACCATAGATTAGTTTGAGATGTTACTAAATCTCCTTCAGTATCTTCGACATCTCCTACTTTTCGCTCCTTTGGATTCTGGAAATAATTGTTCCCATTTAAACCTATCCCATTTGACTTTTCCTATGAACAATCGTGGAAACTTGAACATTGAATTATTGAAGATGAAACCTCTGATCGTTATCGAGAGTTTTCTTAGGTGACTTTGGTTATCTATGATGTAATTAATTATAGGGGCTTGCCTCTATAGGGAATTAAGAACCCAGATTAATCTAAACCCTATCTAATCTATGTATTAGATAGGGGAATTTGTCGGCTATAAATTTCACAGACCAAAATAGAGTCATAAATTTTTAAGTTTAGATAGTTAAGCCTACTAATAAGTGATACGTTCACTCTCTGAGATGATATATCATTTATGGTTTTGTGCTCAGCTATTTAAACAAAATTAAAATTACATTATATATATATATATATATATATATATATATATTAAATTCCAAATTTTAATTTTAAAATCTTATCTTCGAAAGAAAAATAGCCGACAGCTCGCGGACGGCGCCATCGACCCTACCGACAGTGAGACTGGCGAATTGGCGATTACTTGGGTTCAAATGGCGATTTTTGATGGTTTTTGGGTGGGAATTGTCTTTTAAAACTTAAAAATTCAATTCTTAGTTCATATTTTCCCTCCAAAAATGAAGTGAAACTCCACCAATTTCATTCTTATGGTGTCCAATTCCCATGATAATCCCAGAATGCGAGTTTTCAATCGACGAAAGTTTATTAGTGCGGAAGCGTGACGAAAGTTTATTAGTGCGGTAGCGCAGCGAATCTTCAATAAGTTACTAACAAAGAAAAGATTGATAAAGGAACGAGGATTTGTAAATTTCCAATTGAATACTCCTACAATGGATATTGAAGAAATGATAGTGCGACAAAGATGGGAAGTGTTGTGCTACACTACCGCCGCCGTGGTTGTTCCAGTGATGAAAAAATTTTATACAAATTTACATGGAATCAACAAAGGAGTTGTTTATGTGCAAGGAAGATGGATCACTTTCACTCATGCATGGATCAACAAATTATATATGATAGCGAATGTTCCTGTCTGCCACTATTCCAATTTCATTCCAACGAGAAACCAGATAATGAGATTTATCGATATTTAACAGACGAAACTGACTACTGGGAAACAAGAGAAAACAGGTATGTTAGTTTTTTCCATTTTTATTTACTGCATCCAAAGGGGACTGTCGATCAACATTGGATCTATAATTGTGAAGTCGGTTTTGGGCTTGATCGTTCATGGATCAACTTATGGGCTTGAACACCCCTCCACAATTTTCTCACTTTGCAGTCAGTTCCAAGTGTCTTATGAAAATTGGGAAAAGGTACTGCTACCTTGGAAGCCTTT
>NW_018164739.1:74313-92925 GCF_001263595.1 Phalaenopsis equestris | reverse complement strand
TTAATACGACTGATGAGGAGGATGAAATTAATAAAAAAGGATTCCGCTGAAGAATTTCCATTCTGATCCTTCTACAACCTTTTCATTCATGTGCAATCAATGAGTGAAGTCAGAGGAGAATCGAGTACCGAGTCTGAGGATTAGTAGATTTATATTACTACATATCTGTCTATCTATGTATTTTGATTTGAACTTTGCATTTGCTTTGTTTTAGAATTATGCTTGTAGATCTCTGTATAGTTGAGACTAAGCATAGGATGTTTTGTTTTCAGCGTTTTGAGTGTTGTGGCTTAAATTGCGACGCTGAATTAATGTATTGAGGTTGAGAAAATACCAAACTTAGGTGTGTTATGTAACATACATTGCACCCCTTGGAATATATATATAAATGTGATGTTTTGTGTTGTGAAAGTCTATATGTGGTAAGTACATCATTTAGTCACTTAAAATTATGTCTATAATGATTAAAAAGATGTCGTTAAGGCTTGAAATTGATCAAAATCACAAAAATCCAAAATTTGGACAAAATCAATAGAGCCCACCAACGACCCCCTCGACGCCGCCGACGGTGAGATTTTCCCGAGACTTAGGATATAATTTCAATAGAGCATGCCAACGGCACGTAGACGGCGCACCCCGCCGAGAGTGAGTTCACGAAAAAACACCTTTAACCTTGATTTTGACCAGTCAACTGCCACTATTCATCATCCCCTTCCTCCTAAAAATGCCATTTTTGACCTAGGGCATGAAAGATCTTGGATTGGGAGGCGATTTCAAGGCTTTTTGACACGAGACTTAATCATCTCTAGGTAAGAGCTTCATTCCAAGCTAAAAATATTTGATTTTCACCATGAATTTCTTCCACATTGAAGAGATCCAAAAAATTTGAGAATGTGAAAAAAATTTGGGAAGAAATTCATGGATCTTAATGTTGAACTCTTTGAATTACCATTGGAAGCCATGATTTGTATATTTGAAGTAATTTTTGGAATTTTTCTATAATTTGATTAGATTGAAATGGCTCCACGTCAAAAGAGAAGAGTTGAGTTTGACGAGTCTCGCTTCGTCAATGCGATAGCTCAAACAAAATTACTTCCATATTTAAAGGAAAGAAGTGCATACAAGATCAAGTTTTTGAAAGTCCAGGAGGAGAAATTGAACGGGTTATTGCAGAGTGGAGGTGTGAAAACTTTTGTTACACCACCAATAAAGCTGATACAAATGTTGTGAAGGAGTTCTACGCCAATGTTATTTATTCTGATGACGGAATCGTTTAAGTACGTGGATTTCCTGTTGAGTTTACTGCCGCCTGCATCAACACTTTTTACGAAGTCCCAAACTCTTATAGCTACCAATATTAATCCTTTAGTACAATGAAAGGCCTCCTTAATGATGTGATCAACTTTGTCACTGATGAGAAAGGAACGTGGAAGATTAAACAACGAGAATGGGTAACTTTTTCTGCTTTCATGTTGAATGCCACCTCTAAGGCGTAGCACTATTTCATTTCCTCTTCTCTGTTACCTACCTATCACCATAGTGAGACAACTAGAGATAGAGCTATTCTAAATTTCTATATTCAGAATAATAGAACTATAAATGTTGGGAGAATTATTCTTAAGAATATATTGACAACGGTGAGGAGTGAGACTTGTGGAGGTCTAGGACATCCTGGACTTATTTATACAATTTGCAAACTTTTTGGAGTAGAGATTGGAGATGAAGAATGGATTTATCCTATGAAACCCATTAGTAAGGTTAATTTGAAGACTTATGAATCCTGTGAGAAATGGAGAACCGAATGGAGAACTGGGAGTAGAAGTCAAGAACCTTCTACTAGTATAGATGTCCCCTCTACAAGTTATGACCTTCCACCTCCTAGTTAAATGTGCATGTGTAGTTTAATAGATCTTGAGTAGTATTTTGTGGATTGTAATGTAATGTGATTTTTATTTTCACATTTTAATTGTAATTGTTATGTTTAGTTTTGTGTTTGTGTTAGGAAATATTGTGCTTGTTTAATGTTTTAATTTCATACTTATTTCAAAATTTCATTTTCCAAAAATTCCTCTAATAATTTATATGTGTAGAAAGCTCATAATATTACAGATCAGGTGAAGTAGAAATGTTGAGAAGGCCTGCAAAAATTTCAGAATGATGAAAATGCCCACAATACTGAGGTATGATTTATATTTATAGTTTTTCTTTCCACCTGTATTATTTCATATTTAAAAATTTAAGTTTGGGGAGGGAAGAAAACGATTAACTATTAGATGTCCTCTATTTTAATATTTTCAAAAATTATTTATATGATTTCATATAGTAAATTTAATTCAGGTAACTATATTTTTGTAGCCATTTAAATATTATGGTAGATTTAAAGAAATATTTTTGTAATGAAAATTAATTTTGTAACTTAAGATATTTAGTACAAGAGAGTAAGATTATAGTTAACTATTTAAAGTAAAGGAAACTATATTTTGAAGTATTACGAATATGGAAATTCATGTTGAGAAGAGAAGATTGGGGCTCGATGATGTAAAAAACTATGAAATATTTATAAGGTAAAGGAATGCTTTGAGTTTCACATTTAGGGAAAAATGTGATGTTCAAAATCATTAAAGGCTATCCAGATATAGTAATCCTCACTTGAAAAAGGAAAAAGAAAGGGTTGAAAACAATCCCTGAAAAGAAAAGAAAAATAAGTAGGATTGAAAGCAATCCAAATGAAAAAGAGAAAAGAAAGAAAAAATTATGAAAGTGAGGAGAAGCTTGAGGATATGCCTAATCAAAACTTGGCTTCACTGGACCTACCTAAAGGAAAAACCTAAGACATTCCTAAACTTATATTTATGGTTTAGATCTTTTACTAGTAGTGTTCCCATGAAGTTCCTATCATTTGAATATTCTAAGTGACTTAATATTGCAACATATAGTCATTCTTGAAATGAATAGAAGACTAGAACTCTTAAACTTGATAACTAGATAATCTTGTGGCTACAGAGTTAATTCAATTACTTGAATTCTTTCTGAAAATCTCACTATGATATTTATTTAAATCAAACTTATAGTGTTATGAATTAAAACTTTATTGTAGTAGATCATAACTTTCATGTTATACCAAAATTACTTGAGGATAAGTGATAGTTAAGTTTGGGGGATTTTGACCAAAGGAAAATATTTTGAGATTTTCATACCTATTTTATACTATAAAAATATGTTGAGATTTTCCTACTTATTTTATACTGTTTTTGATGATATTGCACTTTAAAATTTTTGATGTTTTATTGCAGAAATGATGAATTAGGGTCATTGGAGCAAAAAGATGCAAAAAGGAGCAAATTTGGAGCGAAAAGGACCAAAATGTGGAGATTTGAGCTAGGTCGCCGACTGCGCCCTCGACCCCACCGACGACGAGTTTTTCCCGAGGCTACAAGACAACTTTCTTTAGAAGGCCGCCGATGGCATGCTTGGCGGTTATGCCTACTCAAGCTTTGGATAAGGCCAAATTTTGAAGGGATGCTTAGGCAACTCTTGAGAAAGCTCATCCGCTACTTTAATAGACTATTTTGGCTGAAAATTAGAAGGGGGAAAATCTAAAGAGTGAAGGAAGTGCTAGAGAGAGTTCATAGAGAATAGAAAGGTTCCAATATTGTGTGGAATTCTTCGAGAGATTGTAAGAGTGGAGGGAAAGAAAGATATACTTCTTCTTCTGTGTGTTGTAAAGAAAGGAAGACATTCAGAGGAACTTCGAGGAGTGTTCTTTATGGAGAAATTAGAGATAAGTTATTTACTTGTTGTAGTTTGTATGACTTTGATTTTTAATATGAATTTTGAGTTTTATTGTGTTTTTTCCATGAGATCTAGGTAGTTTTCTCTGTCTTTCTCCTTGTCTCAACATTTGTGAAATGGTGGTTTGAATTGGTGAAGCAAGAAAATGTTTAAGAAATTGTGATGATCTTTTCACTTTGATCTTAATTCACTTTCAATCGGACCAATTGATTTGTTAAAATATATTGAGTTTTAAAACGAAAGTGAAGATTACATCCAAGATTCAGGGAGGTCAAAGCCCTTGGAAGTTAGGTGCAAATAAATAGGGAAATAATATCATCGTGCGTAGAATTCGAGATTTTAGAGTGACAGACTAAAATCCCCAATTCGGTCCTATCGTTTGGGTGCTGAAGTGTAGATGTTAGCCCTCAAATGAGGGAAACGTGGGAGCTCCAAAGTGAGAGCCGGATTCTTTATGTCTGGACCAAAGGGTAAATAATAGGTATGCTCCTATTTGGAACAATATAAATTGAACTAATTCACTTTATCCATTCACTATAATTTCTTGACAAGAAGAAGAATGTTTTCTTATATATTGAATATCACAATTAAACCCTCATTAGTATCATTAGTTATTTAATAGTTATTAAAATTACATACTTATTTCAATTGCCTATTAGTGACAGATAAGCAAATTGAACTTTGTTGTTGTGATTAAAGTATTGCTTTTCTAAAATCTTAGTTCGCAGTTCTAAACCACTTCCTGTGGGATCAATATCTAGAACTCCATTAGAGCCTTATATTACTTGAGTGATACTTATACTTGCGTTGATAAGTTTGACTTTACAATTATTGAATATTTATTACGTCTATATTTATCTTATATTTTAAGCATATAAAAAGTCGCTGTCATTATGCATACTATTTCTTTATATATGTTACAATATCTCATTTTAAGAAAGCAATGAAGAGTTCACTTATACTAAATTAAAATAAACTCATACGGTTGAAGCGGGAAAATTTTAATCAAAATTCCCAACCCTCTTTCTAGACATAGAATTTCCTCACAGTTTCTCCAATGCAATCTCCTTGGTCTCAAATAGTGGAGAAGCCGTCACTTTTCTCATGACTTCATGTGAGCTTTAATTGAATTATAATTCCCTAACATGGTTAGCAGTTTAATTTTGTATTGTAACTAAGAGAATTCAAATCTAGTCTAAGCCCAACAATGTTCAACTTATAGGTTTTCTAGATTACCCTTGGAACAAGTCAACACTAAATTTACCTTAATGCATTATGACACATATTATTGACTTTAAGACATTTCTTAGGCATTTACTTGAGCTTAAGGAGGTGATGTGAGCGAAATTTGTGACTTTCCTTTCATAAAACCCATGCTTTATTTTTCTATTACGATGATGTTACACTTATGAAAGATGTTTTTGCTATGTCTTGTAGGTTATAGGTTTTTAACATGCTTAATAAAGGTAAAACATGTTGTTGGACTATAATTGGACAGAAGCCCCTAATCCGCACCCTTAGGCAATTACACTACCTTCTCTGTCATGTGGAGTGGCAAAATGATTGAGCACAGTGTACTCATGCATCCATGAGATTTACTTATGATAGGATGTATCACACTTACATCAGATTTGATGTTCTTATGCCCAACTTCACTCATGGGCTCTTTTGGTAAGGTTTTGGTAGGATGTTAGAGTTATGGCTATTTTTGAGAATTAGACAATGATTTAGTGATATTCTTGGCTATGAGAGGCTTCCCTTCTCACAAGTATAAAGAGTTCTTTGTAAACCTCACCCTAGGTTTTATTCTTTCCTTTTCTTTGTGGAAAATTTCTAGGGTTATTTCCTAGAGAGTTTTTAGAGCTTATGAGGGAGAGATTTGGGTTCCCTTGTATAAGGAAGATCAATAGAGAGCTTGCTGTGTACAATGAGGATTATAGAGTATTGTAAGGGATGATTTGCTCATATTTAAGTTTTAGGTAATTTTTTATGATGTTTTTCTTATTATTTTCAATGAAAATCTTTATTTTTTTAATTCCTAATGCTTAGTTGCTAAATCTTCTTTATACTTCTGTGATGTAAGGCATGTATTTAATTTTTGTTTTGATCCATGAGTTTTCCCTAGTCATTTTTAATGTACTTTGGATTTCATGTTGATGTGTTAACCTTTTGATAATGATTTATTTCTAATATAGTAAATTACAAAACTGAAACACCTTGTTATCAAGGACCTTTAGCTATTTACTAGAAGAATAAATGAGTTACCAGGCATTTACTTAGTGGAATAAACATATTGCTAGAAGATGAATGCAAGCAAGATAGAGGACGAGGGGATTCTTGGGAAGCTTTGCATGGATAAGCCCCCTTAACTATAATATGAGTTTCTAATGCTCCTTATGACTTAAATAAAGTCTAAGTAGGACTTTTCATTGGTGGTCAATAACATTGTGTGGAACTCATAGAAAAAACATTGAGGATTTATTTGACTAGTGCCACAGGAGTATAAACATTTCACCTCTAAAAGCTCTAACGAAGCTTAGTTCTATTTTTTCCCCACATTAGGTGTTTATAACCTTTAGCCTTCTAGATTTATGGACCCTTCAACTAGACTTGGTAGTTTAGTAACCTAGAACTTTGTGTGTTAGTAAAATTGATGGGTTTTCTCATTGGATCGATATGAGCATATAATTCTTTATATTACTTGATTTTCATGGGTTCTTGAATGATTAAATGATTACTTTTTAACAATTTCATGCATCAAAATTTTGGCATAGCTCTAGAAAAATTGAGTCAAAATTTTGTAATTTTAGGAGAATTTTAGTTGAAACACATTAAATTTTAGTTTGATTTATTTTTCTATTCTTCATGTTTATCTTTGCTCTTTCAATAGTTTTCTCCTATTCTTTATTTTTTGAAAATTTCAAAATATAAAAAAAATTTGCATTTTTATATTTATGCTTTTGCATTTTGTATGTTATTTTCGTATAGTAAGTGTGTTCTCTTCATGCTTTTCTTTACCATTTTGGGCTCTTTGCTTCAGAGTATGGTCAATTTTTGGGATGTTCATAGTTGCATGTATTGGACTGGAAAAAAGATACTGCCATTTGACCCTAAAATTGCCAAAACAAAAAAAAAGAAGAAATATCCAATAACTCCAAAGAACTTAGAAATGAAAAACTCTCAAGAAGACCATCCAAAATCCCTACTGGAGTATGCTAACCATAGTAAAGAATCCAAATGAGTATCAATTACCCTCCAACACATTTGAATTGAGAACTATGATCATCCAAATGATTCAAAACAATTAGCTTTTTACTAAGGATCAAAACCTGCACCTAAAAAATTTTTAGAACTGTGTGCTACATTCGGATATAACATTCCCCAACAATTCCACTTCACTAAGGCTATTTCCTTTCTCACTTAAGGACAAAGACAAGATTCATCTAAACTCTTTAATGCTAAGTTCAATCACCACCTTGATTGTCTTAGCTATCATTTACTTGCCTTCATCCATAAATGTCAAACTTATGAATGATAATGATGGAAGATTTTTTATTCTTTTTGAAGGACTATCATAAATCTCATAAGATTTAATCTAAATGATTGAATACCATATTCAAAGTGTAATATAATATCTTGATAGATAAGAAATATTACCTCAAAATGGATCCACTCATTCAGATGAAGGAAAAATTTAGGGTCTACAAAACCAAGATTCTTTCCTTAACTTAGAAGTGTTAGATAAGGTTTATATTAAATCTAAGGTCTCGTTCCTACAAGGCAAGCCCTCATAGTTATTTACGTCATTAAAAGCTTGAGTCGCTAAAGAAAATATCTCAATTTATAAAATAAGTTAAATCACTACAAATTGGATTTCATTATTGGAGGGTCCAAATTGGAAAATATAAGTCCAAAGAACATGACTTACAATCCAATGACAACACATCATGAGAAATTTCCAAGACACAAAATTTGACATTTTTTTTTATTTTTTTAAGGTTGCCAATAAAATGAGCTAATCATGTGTTTGAGCTGAAAGATAAATGATGAATTTAGCTGACAAATTGATGGTTAACCCTACTAAGGATAGAGTTGGGTAGGAAAAGATTTCTAGATGAACATTGAGACCCTAGACCTCTAAAAGGAATTTTATAGGCAACTAACCTAAATATCTAGGAATAACGTCCTCTGTCAGGATGCCCTGGATTATGACTAACCTCATAACTAGGAATTACCTTTAAATGCAAAGTTTGGAAGATTTGTAGTTTCAAAGTAGTCTAAAACACCTGCATCAATATTCATTGGTAACTTCATTTTAAGGTATTCCATCTAATCTCAGGGGTAGGGTTATTGTTTTTCTTGTCCTAGTCCTTAATACTAATTAGGTGCCTGAACTAACCTAAGATTCTATACTCAAACAAACATGAGGTATGTGTGTGACCCCTGGTTTGGTGTCTAATATATCTAGTCTAAAGTTTGTGTTGGATCTACCTTTGTTCAGCTCTCATTCTTTATCTTGTTGTTTTTTAGATGTTTATTTGAAGTTTAATATTTGTATTAATAATTTATTTGATTCCTAGATTTTCTCGATAATGTTAAGAAATCAAAATATTTTAAGTTTTGTGTTTGTTTTCATTTAAATTTGATTTTTATGTTTGTTGTTTATGGAGAAAACTGAGAGGCTCTCATCCTTATTTTAATTTTATTTTTTCATTTTTTTTCTTTTTCGTTTGTAAGCATGAAATAACATATGGGATAACATGAAATAATACTTGAAGAAACATAATGTGTGGAATATGAAACAAGAAATATGAACAACATATGAAAAGAATATGTATTTTTAGCCTTGGATTAAAAATGGGTAAGGGTTAGGCTGAGGTAAGCTAAGCTTTTGAGCTTAGGGTAGCTCAAAATTGAGTTAATATATGATTAGGGTTTGTTAATTTTGGTATGGGTTGGACTTAGGCTTTCTTAGATTAAGCTGATTTTGATTTAAATTGATAAGGGTTAAGCTAGATTGACACAAGTTGGCCTAGGAATGATTTGGGTTTGACTCGGGTTAAGTTGGGTTGACCCGGGTTGACTTATGTTTAGTTACTTTTGACTCAGATTAAGTAGGATTGCACCAAGTAAGCTTAGTTTTGGTTGGTTTTGACCCAAGCTAAGTTGGGTAGACCCAGTTTAGCTTAGGTTTGGTTTGGGTTTGACTCAAGGTAAGCTTAGGTATGATTTGGGTTTAACTTGACTTATGTCAGGTCAAGGACTTAAGTTAGGTTTAGGTTGGGGTTTGGATTGCACTTGAGTAAGGTTTGGTCTAGGGTTTTCATTTGAATAAGTGAGTTAGGGTTAGCATTTTGGTCAGGCCAAGGGTTTTGGTTTGACCAAGTGAGTTAGGGTGAGATTGGGTTTGGGTTTGACTAAGTGAATTATGGTTAGGCTGAGCTCATGAAGATCTGAGTCAAACGCAAACTCAATACTAACCTAAGGCTATTGGGTTTTATTTACCTAGGCTGAAGCTAACTTTGAATTTAATAAGAAATGCTTAATTTAAAAAATAAAAACTAAGCAAGAGACATACTGAAGAAGGAGGCTTTTTCGTAGGAGGAGGAGGCTTGCCGAAGAATTACTTTCCTTCTTATTTTTCCATTGCTTGGAGTAAAGGACCGAGAGTTTTAGTGTTTGAGAGTGTCTTTCCCCTTCAACGAGCTACCTATTCATAGGCTCTGAAGGCGGGTTCGAGCACTTGGGAGTTGACCAATTGGGTGGCAGGTTAACGGGGAGAACCATCAAAAAGTTAATGAGCCACAAATCACTATCAATGAAATAATGTGATAATGTGGCCTGATCCATGGATGAAGAACATGGATTACTGACATGTGAGGATGGTTTTTCTATGTATGGTCATGCCTAGGCCTAACATGACCACGCTGAGGTACTTTGGAGCATGGTTAATCTTAGGCCAGGCGTGACCATGTAGAGGTATTTTAAGGTATGGTCATTCCCAAGCCAGGTGTGACCATGTCAGAAAAAATAGAGTTGGTTCCCTATTGACCATTCTTGCTAATTTGGATCAAGCGGTGATGTCTATGAAAGTCTTATGTGACCAAAAAAGAGGTCAACAAATGGACCTATAATATATGTGGTGGGTTGTATAAAGTACGCCACACATATTGGCGTTGACCAAAGAGATAAATGAAATTTAAAGGGTGTCAGAGATTTGGAGTCTATAAATTTGTGTATTAAGATGTTTGGTATTTTATAGGGATTCAATTTTCTTGAGATACATTAGGATTGAAAAAAAAATGTGGATTATAATCTACCCAAAGAAGTGAACAGGTTGACAAGATCAAGAAGGACTACATTGGAGCATCTCATTCATCTTGAAAGCTAGCCAAGACATTATGAAAACTGCCTATACTAGAAAGGAAAGCGTTGGGGATAACATCCAACCTAGAAGATGGATGAAATGACCAGATCATGAAGGAAAGCAATATAACATATTGCTCATTCTAATGACTAGTTAAGAAAAGAAAGAGAAAGTCTCTGTACTAAGTAAGGAAAGCACGAGGACTAACATCCAACTTAGAAAGTAGTCAAAATGACGAAATAAAAAAGAACAACAATGGAACATATAATTCATCCTGATTACTAGTCAAAGAAGAAAAAAATGGATAATTTGATTTAATTTTGCCGATGACTGTGAGTTTGTGTTATGTCGGGACACATTATGAAGGAGGGTGCAAGGATTTATTCTCAATCTATGAGATGTGCTGGGGCAATTTGATTAACGTAGATGATATGGGGATCCAAACGAGGGCAATCTAGATGGTCAGTATAAGGTATACAGTTCAAGGACACACACTTACCTTAAGCTCTGACTTGATTGTCATAAAAGTTGAACATTGGTCTTTGAGCTTTTGAGGGTCCTTTTGCAGTGTGCAATGATTATACTAAAGAGTTGCACATACTCTACTGGGTTTAAAGAGTCAAGGTAATAAGTCATATGCATGGACTGAGTTCAGCAAACTGAGAAGTGGGATAATGTAGAATGTCACTAATCGATTGATTCAGAATTTAACTTAATAGGGTTTCTTGGGTAGGAAAACATTCCATTTTTCTTCTTTTGTTTAGGGGTCAAGCGGTTTAATATCTTCACTAGAGATAACACCGATATAGCAGTACATTTGCTTTCCCTCGGGTATTCTCTAAGGAAGATTAAAATAGATAAATGGAAGGATGTTAATATAAAGTCTACATTTGAATCTCATTATTTTAATGAATTTAGGATTAAATTTATTTGAAAGAGAACTCAATCAACTGATTAAAGGTTTGACCCTATTCATGTGGTGACCAAGGAAATGCTTTAGTTTCTAAAGATTTTCATTTATTTGGTTTGAAGTTTTGAGTTTCATCAATTTTTTTCAAGGAGTATTAATTTTTAAGGTTTTTCATTTTTCTATTTTAAAGTTTGTAAATCTAGTTTGAAAAATTGAGCTTTGATTCAAATTAATTCTTAATGACCTTCAGATTGCAAAACTATTTTAAAAATTAGGAAAAGATAGAGCCAGAGTTGAATAGTAAAATCAAGAGGCTATAAACTAAACAAAGGCTTGAAAAGAGGTTTAAAAGAGATTATAAAAAGGCCAACTCAATAAAAAAGGTTTAAATGAGCCATCAAAACCATGAAAATTGAAGATATGGGATAGGACCCATAATTTTAGATCAATTTTTTGGACCTATAAGGAATCTGATAAAAGAATAGACAACCTAACCTATCGTAAAAGATGGAGAGGAGAACAACTCCCCAGTGGAGTAGCCAGAAGAAACCTTAGTGCAAGATTTTTTATTTTTTTTAAAGGAACACCATTGATCTCATAAAATTCATATATAAATAATCAAATATGACATTCAAGGAGTAATATACTATCTCGATGGATAGAAATATTATCTTAAAATGAATCCAGTCAATCAGATGAGGGAAATCCTTGGGGCCTATGGATTAATAATGGGGTCACATTCCTACATGGACAAGACCTAGTATGATAATATTAATACAAGTGTAAGATAAGGTTTATATTTATAATGGGGTCTCATTCCTACAAGGACAAGACTTCATAGTTCATTACATCCTTATATTTGAGTGCCCTAAAGAAAATATCTTAATTAAAATAATAAATCAAATCACCAGAAATCAAATATTCATGATGGGAAACACTAACCTAAGGATAGAGTCAAGTAGGAATAGATTTTTAGATGAACACTGAGACCCTAGACTCTACAAGGAGTAGGTAGGTTGGCTAACTAAAAGTTTTGAGAATAACATCCCTTATAAAGATGCCCATGGCTTTCTTTCATTCTGGGAATGTTGGTATTTGTCAGCCTTGACCAACCACATAAATAAGAATTCCCCTTAAATGTCGGAGCATGGAGGATTCATAGTTTTGAAGTAGTCTAAAACACCTTCATCAGTAAAGATGGGTTACTTTTATTTAAGGTATTCTCTCTAGTCCTAGAGCGTAGGATTGTTTTTGTCATTTACTAGTCCTTAGCACTAATTAGGTACCTACCAAAAACTAGCCTATACTCAGACTAACCTAAAGGAGTGTCTGGCTCTTAGTTTGGTGTCTATGCTAGCTAACCTAAAGTTTGTGTCAGTCTACATAGGTCCACTTCTCATTCATTATCTTAGTATGTTTTAGATGTTTATTTGAAGTTTAATATTTGCATTAATGTTTTGTTTGAATCCTCAATTTTTTCAGCCATGTTGAGAAATCAAAGTATTTTAAGTTCCCTATTTGTTTTCATTTATTTTTTTTCTTTTGATGTTTGATGTTTGTGAAAAAAACTGGGAGGTTCTTAATGTGCAGTTTTCTATATGCACTGTAAATATCTTATAATACTACAACACACATGACAACACAATTAATAAATATGCAGATCAATCATAATAAAAATCACTTCAGTATAAAAAGTATTATATTTTAAAATCTTTAAGCTGCTAAACCTAATAATTACGCAAGTATACGTAGCACTTAAGTAATAAAAGGGCTTTGATGGAGTCATAAGTATCAATTCCATAGGGAGGTAGAAATTCTTATGATTATATTATAAAACACAATATTCAAACTATAAAAACTTAAGTAAGAAAAAAAATTGAAAGTAAGTTTAATGTATGCTAACGAAATGTAGCTAGAAGAACTAAGTTAACTAAATTGTTTTCTAAACTTCAAAGTTAAATTTACTAATACTAAACAAAGTTTTGTAATGAAGAGTTCAAATTTAAGAAAGCGTCCTTCCCCTTTATAATGATTTCATGGTTACTGAAGTAATTAAAATCATACAATATTATTTAAAGTTGTATTGTGCCAAATAGGATCAATCCTATTCTTTATCAACTGTCGGGTGCATAAAGAATATTAGCTAATCCAGAGTTTGGTCCATAAATCCATGGTTAGGCTGAGAGGTTACTGGCTTACACTCTAAAGCTCCCACTCCCCCCTCCTTTGAGGGACAACATCTCACTTTAGTTTCCAAACAAATAGAAAAAATTGGGGATTTTAGTTTGTCAACCTAAAATCTCTAATTCTACACCCATCAAAATATATCTCCTTATTTATTTACACTCAACCACATGGACTACATTCCCATCCATGAAATTGAATGTGACTCTCACTTTGTTGTAGAAAGCATAAACCTTTCGGATCTTATGTTTATCAACAAGTTTTAACATTTAAAGTGACCAAATAAAATGTAAATGAAGATCAGAGTTTGAATCATCATAACTTATTGAAATTTAAAACCTTACACAACAATATTTATTCTTCACAAAACCATATCTCATGTAGGGAGAAGGATAAAGAAGACCACTCAGAATTCATGTGGAAGATACAATAAAACATGGATTATATCTATAAAACTAAGTTTACAAAATAAATAAAGGAAGTAACACAACTTATCTCACACTCCTCCTTAAGCAAATCCCTTGAAGTTACCTTTACCTTTAAGCACTTTCTCTCTTTCTCTCTTTACAATCATACTCAATTTTCTCTCAAAAATATAATGAAGAAAAAATCTCTCACATTCCATATCCTCTTGCAACTCTAGAAGAAAATCGGCTCCACAAAACCTAACCATAGAATCTCCTTCTCTAAAGACTCCACATGACCAAGTAAGACTCCATTAGACTTCTTAAGAGTAGCTCCAGCCTCTTTTCTCTTAAGAAGTTAAAAAATTACGTCCTTTTCCCTAAGAGACACACCTTTTCACACCAAGAGGAAAATCATTTCATCCAAAAGACTTATCAATTCATTCAAGAGCCTTTCCCAAGTGTCTAGATGCATTGAACCACTCCATGGGGCGTTTGAATTACTTGGAGCCGCCTTCTAGATGGAGCCTTCTAGAACATCTAAATAATGGTCAGTAATCGCCAATAATTCATCCAAATTCGTCTCTAGCACCTCTGCCATCTGTTTATTGGAGTTCCACGCTCCTCTCTAGATTCTGGTGCTTCTGGCATCTATTTGGTGCCACTGGCGTGTTCTCTCTATAATTTGGTTCCTCTGGCGCCGATATGCTGAAAATTTGCATTTTGACTCCAAATTTCTTCTTTTTTTGCTCCTTTTTGCTTCAAATGCCTAAAATCAATATAACTGCAAAAAAACATGAAAATACCTTTCTTTAAAGTGTAATATCACCAAATTTAAGCATAAAATGTATACATAAAATAACACTTTTTTTGGTGTATCAAAATCCCCCAAACTTAAACATTACTTGTCCTCAAGTAACTCTTTTATTACTTAAAAATATGACCCATGGTATAGATTTTAACTTATAAACTTTTATAATTTAGTTTAATAAATATAATAGTATAACTTAATAAAAATTTTTAATAACTTAGGTTAAAACTAAAAGTATAAGAACACCTAATAGGAAAGTCTAAGATTATTGATTCTCTACTCAATTCAAGAAAAAAATGTAATTTGTCATATCAAAGACACTTAGATGCTCATATGAAAAGGAAGTTCATGAGAAAAGTATTAGTAAGGATGCTAAAACTCAAATACAAGTTTAGAAAATGTAATAAAGCCTTTTTCCTCAAGTTGATTCAAGTGAAGCCAATTTTTGATTAGGCATCTCCTCAAGCTTCTCCTCACATATTTTTCTTTTCCTTTCCTTTTCCTTTTTCTTTTCTTTTTATTTTTTCTTTTCTTTTTATTTTAGGATAATTTAATTCTTTCTTTTCTTTTCTTTTTATTTTCAGGTGAGGATTACTTTATCTAGATAGTCTTTAATAATTTTGAACTTCACTATCTTCATCTTGAAGTTAGAAACTTCTTACCTTCCTTTTCTTTATAAATTCATTTTAGCTTTGAAGATTTTTCTTAAATTCTCATTCATTTCTTCTTATATGAACTCTAAAATTCTTAATACTTCAAAAATACAGATTCCTTTTCTTTAAATAGAAAAAGCATAGTTTTATCCTTTCATACTAAATATCATAACTCTAGAATTGACTTTCATTTTTAAATATTTTTACTTAAATTTACTATAATATTTTAAAATATATAGTTATCTAAAGTTAGCCTCTAATACCAAAGGTTGGGTTAAATTACTATTTTCTTAAAAAAAATATAGCTAATTGAGGACAAATAAAATTTAGTCTACTTCTTTTAAAGAAATTTTTCTTTCCCCCAAACATAGATTTTTTTTTAATAATAAGTAAAGCGTTCAGTATAAAAAATGTAGGTTGAAATAAAACAGTAAATGCATAAAAATAAGACAAACTTATTGAGGGTTTTGAATATGAAACTTGGCTTTGACACATTGCACGTACCAATTTAAAAACTACAGGATTCAAAGCATTAAATAAAACATAATATATCAACAAGATTTGCTAAGAAAAGGTGAATTTGAAACATAAGAAGTAAATTAAATAAATAAACAATACTAAATAAAAATCATCAATTAACATCTACACACAAACAAGTTGAATAATGCAACTTGCAATACATATCGAAGTCCAAATCATAATAATAACAATAACATGAAACAAACTACAACTAATAAAAATAGATAACAACCCATCAACTCATCAATCATCATCTTCCTCCTCTTTTTTTTCCTCTTTTTCTTCCTCTTCATGTTCAAAGTCTTCAAAGTAATCTTTTAAAAAAGGCATAAAGCTGGGGCATGTAAGAATTTCTACAGTGTGGTCACCACTTAAATATCTAACCATAGCCTCTTGATATGCAATATCATGCTGAACTCTTTCTTATTGATACTCATCATTATAAGTATTGCTTGCTTCCAAAATACTTATTCTATTCTGCACTATCACTATATCTGCTGGCTGAATCATTAACTACTGCATAATAATCTCAAGTGAATAAGTACTAGAAGTAAATAATCTTGCAGCTGATGTAGAAGGTCTATCACTACCTCCACTTCCAGTTCTAGATCCAAAAAAAGATTCAAATTTATGACTAGTGGGTTTCCCAATTGGTTTAATTGGATGTAACATTTCTTCATCTTTATAAAACTCTACTCTTGATTGTTCACATAAGGCAAAAATCAGGGCAGGATAACCTAAACCACTAGTGGTTCTACCCCTAACATTAGTCTGAGCATTATGATGAATGAGAGCACCAATATCAATAGCCTTCATTTGTTATATGCAAAAAATTAATACTGCTCTCTCTTTTGTTACTTCTCTAAGGTGATTCAATGGAAGTAGTTTTGCAGAAATAAAATAATGTCACACTTTAGATTGTACATTTAACATGGGAGTGGAGAAATTTACCTTGTAATTATTCTTAATTTTCCATACTCCCCTTCTATCAGTAAGGTAGGATAACTTCATCAATTGAAAAATAAAAAATCACAAATGCAGAATACTCAAAATGAAACTCATTCTACAACCAGTATAACACATTAATCCTTTCTTGAGTAAATTCAACATTCTTAGCTCTAACATATACATGCTCATCTGAAGTCACCCGAAGATTTGCATAAAATTCATGAACAATAGGAACAACTGCTACCGCAGTGAAGTAGCAAAAAGTCTCCCAATTTTGAATTATGATTAACCTTTCAATAGAACCTCACGGATTTGAAAACACATGCTCTTGAATTAGTTCTTTGTAACAATCTAAGTATTGTAACTATATTGAGCTTTCAAGTTAAAAAATTGTCTAAAATCAAAACCTCCCAAAGTCTTTCCTCTTTTCACTCTTGGAGCCATGGTAGTTTCTAAATAAATTTACATGAAATCCAAATAAATGCACAATATCATAAATGAAACTCTAAAAATAGAAATACTTGGTAAGAAACTTTTCACCATGAATTCTCTTTAAACTTCTTCAAAAACCTTCAAATTTTTGGATTTCCATAATTTAGGAAAAATTCTTGGTGAAAATAAAAAATTTCTAGGTTAAAGTGAAGCTCTTACCAAGGGAAGATGAAATTCAAAAGTTTCATGCCTTTAAATCTCCTCAAATCCAAGAATTAGCAAGCCCTAATTTGAGTTTCAGCCTTAGTTTAGAGGTAGCAGATGACACGAGCAGTAAAAATGTGGTTTTACGATTGATTTTATGGTTTTGAACTGATCTGGGCATTTTTGGGAAACTGGCAGCTCTGGCTCTAAATCTGGCACCACTAGAGCCAACAACAAAAAAATTCAGATTTCAATTTTTTTTAAAATATGTTGTATACCAAACCACACCAACCTCTAATTAGCCTAATTAATCTTAAGATTCATAATTACATGGTTCTCTAGCAATAAATTTTTACAAACAACACTAAAATCACACACACATATATATATAAAATCCAAACATTTACAAATAAACACTTTTCAAACCACAACTTCAAATTCAGTGTCAAAATCACACTATACACACCATCACGGAGACTAAATTTTAAGCACTTAACATTAGACAGATATAAAGTTTGACAATGGAAATAAATAAAATCCAAAATAAACACATAAGACACAGATGCTCTCAAAAATATGAATTCCATACATTAGAGGGTCTACACATCTTCATCACTTTCATCATCTTGAATATTTCACATGGATTGGTAGTGTATGTATAAGTTGTAAACAGGATGGTGAGGAAATTCATCAGTTGAATTTTCTTCAACCTAAGCATTTTTCTTAAACTTATGCACCATACCTTCTTCTATGTGCCTAATATGTTCAAATTTTTCCTTCCCCTCCAATCCAAATGATCAAATAGATTGGAAATGTTTCCAACTGAATTCATAATATCTTGTACCCCTTTCTCAAACTTTTTGATCCTTTTCAGAATATCATGTGAGCTATAAGGAAAGAAAGGTTGAATAGGAGATGAATTTTGAGATGATTTATCCATAAGAATGTTCATATTATTTTCCTCCCCATTTCCTATGCAGTTACAACAAATCTCTGGGTCCATGGGCTTCCAAGGGAGAAGCACTTTTTCCCAACTTTCATAAGGTACTTATGACTGGCTACATAGTAGGAATGTGGTAGATAGATGTCCTAGCTCATAAGTTGACCCATTTATAATCAAAACCAGAATAGATTTTATAATTAAAGAACCCACATCAATAGGTCTTCCAGTTTGAATACAAAAATTTAATATAGCGTTCTCCTTGGTCACTTTACTGATTTTCATGGTTGGAAGATGTTTTCCTGAAATAAGGAAATGTCATGCCTTTGATGCGGGATTTAATAATGACGAAGAAAAACTTACATGTCCATTATCTCTTTTTTTCCAAATTAGCTTGTTCATCAGTTAGGAATCGATAAACTTCATTCATGTTATCTCTTGTAGGGAA
>NW_018164739.1:60285-74290 GCF_001263595.1 Phalaenopsis equestris | reverse complement strand
TAGGGAAAAAATTGACATAATGACAAATCAGGACGCTTTCAATCATAAACAAATCATTTATTCTTGAAGGAGTTAATAGTACCCAACTGCCTCAAACATAGATGACTCCCTGGTTAACCTCATGAAGCTTATCATAAAACTCTTTCACCACAGGAACGACTACTACATCAGTGGTATAACATAGCACTTCTCAGCGCCTCTGCATAATAATCTCCTCCATTCGAGTATTTGGTGTGTTGAGTCTAAGATTCACAAATCATTTTTCTTTGATTAATCTCTTCAAGAGAACCTTATCATATATTTTCTATGCATCAATATCGATGAACTTTCTTCAATTGAAGATTTTATATCTAGAAGTTCCTAGAGAGTGGGAAGCCATAAGATTCAAAAATGGTGAGTTCTCTTTCATTTTACTGACTTAAATAACTCCAAAAAATATATTTTGGGAGTTACAAGGAAGATAATCCGTCTAAAATGGCCATAAACCACCCTTAGAATCTTCTAACTTCCTCGGTAAATGTGGCACTTCCGTCACTGAATTCTAGTGCCTCTGGCACCGGCTCTTTGTAATCTAGCACCTCTGGCACCAGAACAGAATTCTGCACCATTTTTCTTATGGTCCAAATAACTCTCAAATCATCCATATAATTTAGTAATTAAAGATATTTTAATGTATTTTCTTAATATGTATGTCTCCCAAGTAAACAAAATTCATAAAGAGAGATTTAATATAGATATATATATAATATTACTTATAAAAATAGATTCACATCATAATTAGAAATAACTATGGGTTGCCTTCCATAAAGCGCTTGGTTTAATGTTGCCAGCCCGAAATTCCCAGTTTTTACTTTAGGTGACCCAATAGTACAATCTTTTTAAAATTTGGCCTTTGACCATCAATTTATGGTTTTAGTCTGTGTCCATTTACTTTAAATATCTTTCCAGTTTTTGGATCTTCAATATAATAACTCTATAGGGGTAAACTCTTACAACAGTGAATGGCCTTGTCCACCTAGACTTGAGTTTTCCAGAAAATAATTTCAATCTTGTATTTTATAGTAAAACTCCCTGTCTATGCTCAAATTTCTTTTTTATTATCTTTCGATCATATCATTCTTTCATTTTCTTTTTATATATCCTAGCATTATCATAAGATTCATTTCTAATTTCTTTAAGCTCATTTGGTTGCAATAATCTTTTCTCACCAACATCTTTTAAATTAAAATTAAAGTCCTTACGAGTCCAATAAGCTTTTTGCTCCAATTCTACTGGTAAGTGACAAGTTTTTCCATAAATTAATCTAAATGAGGACATTCCTGTAGGTGTTTTATAAGCTATCCTATAAGCACATAATGCAATATCTAATCTAGCAGACCAATCTATTTTATTAGGATTTACAGTCTTTCCAAAAAATTTTTAATTTGATGATTAGATACTTCTACTAGATGAATAGTTTGGGGATGATAAGATATTGAAATTCTACGTATAATATCATACTTTTCGACCAATTTTTCAATTCTTTTATTCCTAAAATGAGATCCCTCATCAGTAGTGACTACTCTTGGCATTGCATATCTTGTAAAAATATTTTTGATAAAAAATTTTGAAACACTTTGAGCATCACATCGAGATAAAGCTATTGCTTCAATCCACTTTGATACATAGTATATTGTAATATATATATATATATATATATATATATATATGGCGTCAATGGCGGGCTGCTCTGCTAGGGGTTCGCCCGCTCGCGCCCCCCTCGTTTGAAATACTAACATCTCTAAATAGAGTAGACCAATCAAATCTAGATTATAAAATTTTTTGGCAGTTTTATCAATTCCAAAATAACCCCCAAATTCAAAATCATGACATTTTTTAATGTATTCTTAAATTTCTTTATAAGGCAGATGTCTTTGAATAACTAAATCTTTACATTATTTATTTTAATATGGGTCATCCTAAGAGTAAAATTTTGCATCATGTATAAATTTCCTCTTTGCAGCTTTATCAATCCATATGGTAAAGTACCACTAAAAATGTAGTTCACAGTATGAGTATATCATGGTATTTCTCATTCTTTAACAATATATATTTGTTCATCACGAAAAGTTTCATTAATTTTTCTTTCAAGATCAAATGTTTCTTCCTGTTCCAGCCTAAATAAATAATCAGCTATTTGATTATCAAATCCATTCATATCTACTACTGCAAAATCAAATACTTGCATCAGAAGTACCCATCTAATTACTCTTGGTTTCACATCCTTATTTTTGCATCAAATATTTTACAGTAGAGTGGTCTGTATGCACAACACATTTAGCTCCAATCAGATATGAACCTAAACTTATCAAAAGAATAAACAATTGCTAATAACTCTTTTTTAGTAGTGGTATAATTAATTTGAGTATCATTTAAATATCATTTAAAGTTTTACTAGCATTTACTAGCATAGTATATAACTTTAAAAATTTTGTCGTATCTCTACCCTAAAAAGGCTCCAATTGCGTAATTACTTGCATGACACATTAGCTCGAATGTTTCTCCCAATAAGGTGAAACTACTATAGGGGCATTGATTAATTTTTTCTTTAATAATTCAAAGGCGAAAAGGCACTCTTGATTAAAATCAAATTTTGTATCTTTTTGCAAAATTTGGCATAAAGGCTTAGTAATTTTTGAAAAATCTTTTATACACCACCTCTAAAAACCAGCATGTTGTAAAAAACTTTTAACCCCTCTTACAAAAGTCGGAGATCGTAATTTAGATATAATTTGAATTTTTGTGAGATCTACTTCCATGCCAATTTTAGAAATTATATTTTCAAGTACAATTCCTCCTGCAACCATGAATTGACATTTTTTCCCCAATTCAATACTAAATTTGTCTTTTCACACCACTCTAGAACTTTCTCTAAATAAATTGTACATGATTCAAATGAAGTTCCAAACACAGAAAAATCATCCTTAAAGACTTCTATCTCATTTTCAATTAAATCACTAAAAATTGACATCATACATCTTTGAAATATTGCAGGTGCAATACATATACCAAAAGACATTTGTCAAAAAGCAAAAGTATCATAATTAATAGTAAACGTGGCTTTCTCTTGATCCTCAGAAGAAATAAAAATTTGATGATAGCTAGTATATCCATCCAAAAAACAAAAATATTTGTGCCTAGCCCATCCAATATTTCGTCCAAAAAAAGTAAAGTGATCTTTCTTAGTGGAAAAATATTTATTTTCTATAATCAATGCAGATTCGCCAAATAATGAATTATTATGTTGATATTAATTCATTATTCTCATTTGTTGCAATAACCACACTCCCTTTCTTAGGAACACAGTGAATTGGACTTACCCAAGCACTGCCTAAAATAGAATATATTTTTCCAGCATCTAACCATTTTACCATTTTAAAATTTCTTTCTTAACAACTTCTTTCATCATTGGGTTTAATCTCCTTAGAGGATCAGCTTTTGGTTTGTGATGTTCTTCTAATAAAATTTTGTGCATACAAATCAAAGGACTGATTCTTTGAAATCAGCTTATCGATCTAAAGGTTTTCTTATATCATTTTAAAGTTTCCAATAACTTTTGTTCTTGTGCTTCAGTTAAGTCTGAGGATACGATAACAGGTAATGTAGATAAATCTCCTACAAAGGTCTATTTTAAATGTGTAAGTAGTATTTTCATTTCAAGTTCAGAGGTTTCACAATCAAAGAAATAAGATTTCTATTATTACCCGTTTTATCTAATATTTCAAATTGTTCCTGAACATAATCCAATTTTTCATTACTCACTTCTATAAATTAATCTTAAATTATATCCTCATTTTCTTCAGTTTTCTTTTGCAAATATTTCTATGAAATATTCATTGCTTAAATAATCATTAATTTCCATTTTGAAGCATTCATCATCTCTTCCTTTTACTGGGTATCTAATTTATTTTGATATATTACATGTAACTTTTTGATCACTGACTTTCATTGTTAACTCTCCTTTTTGTACATCTATCAAAGCTCCAGTGGCAAGAAATGGTCTCCATAAAATAGTAGGAATTTCTTTATTATCCTCCATATCTAACACAATAAAATCCACAGGAATGATAAATTTATCAAATTTTACCAATACATCTTTCTATAACTCATTTATGGAAGGTATTCGAATGATCAACTAACTGAAGTGTAATAGAAGTAGGGGAAATTTCTCCTAAAACCAACCTTGTAAAATTCAATAGAGGCATAAGATTAATAATTGCTCCCAAATCACATAAAACTTTTCCAAAAAATCCTTTGTCAGTAAGGGAAATTTCTCCTAAACCCAACCAGAATCTTTAAGTTTTTTAGGAAGCTTTTTCTGAATTATTCCGCTACACTCTTCACTAAGTGCAGCAGTCTCATTATCTATAAATTTCTTTTTTTATTAAGTATATGCTTCATAAACTTCACATAGTTTGACATTTGTTCCAAGGTTTCAATAAATGGAATGTTTATAGTTAATTTCCTCAATACTTCTAATAATTTTGTAAATTGTTTATCTCTGCTATGTTATTTCAATATTTGAGGAAATGGAGGTGTTGGTCTTTCTATAGTAATTTTCATTGGTTTAATAGGAGATTTTGAATCAACATGAAAATCTTCACTAGACTTTTCTTTTTCTACCCTTTCTTTCTCAACTTTGATATCTTTTTCAATTTTTGTTTCTAATTTTCTTCCACTTCTAAGTTGAATAACCTTAATTTGCTCATTTTTCTGATCTTTAGAATTAAATTCAACATTACTTGGCAAAGTTCCTAGAGGTCTATTGCTAAGTGCAGTAGCAATATATCTCAACTGATTTTTCATGTTTCTAATTGCAGATTCTTGATTTTGTAATTGATCTCCTTCACTTTGTAATCGTGTTCCTTGACATTGTAATTAATTTCCCATTTGTAATATTAATTCTTCCATTGACAATCTACATTTTTTCCTAATGAGTTTTCCTCAAGCACAGGAGGTCTCTAAGAATAATGCATCCCATATTGATCTATATTCTTTGATATTGCAGCAATTTGAGAAGCCAAAATAGATATTACATCAGAATCATGAATACTGACTACTCTTTTTAGAGTGAACCTTTCAGAGGTCCATTGAAAATTATTAGTAGTCACTTTTCAATTAAAGAAGATGCTTCATCCAATGGTTTTGACATTAATGATCCAATAACAATAGTGTCAATTATAGATCTAAGAGATCCAACTAATCATTTATAAAAAGTTTGACAAATTAACTAATCTAGTAATGCATGGGGTGGACACTTCTTAAGAAGATCTTTAAATTGTTCCCAAGCTTCATAAATTGATTCTCCTTCAAACTGAAAAAAAGACGTGATATCATTTCTAAGCTTAGCAATTTTTGATAATGAGAAATATTTAGATAAAAAATTTTGTGATAATTCTCCCCAAGTTTTGATAGATCTAGGTGCTACAGTGTATAACCACATCTTAGCTTTATCCCTTAATGAAAATAGAAAAAGTATAAGTCTGACGACATCATTCGACACTCCATCATATTTAAATGTAGTACACAATTATAGAAAATTAGTAAGATGTAAGTTAGGATCCTCAGTCAATATTCCTCCAAACTGACTATTCTGTACCAATTGGAAAATAACAGTTGTAATCTCAAATGAATTATTAGCTACAATAGACATAATCTCTTAAAGATCTCTGATGATGTTAATTTTCAATTTCTTAATTTTTCTAATAGTTCACACTAAAATATTTACTAAACTATGATTTTTTTAATATAAGTTTTTTTAGTTCAAAATAAGTCTTCTAAATTATAAAGTAATTTATCATACTCCCTGACAATGACACTAAAAACTTGATGTGCGGTTTTTTGTGTGCGTTGTAAATATCTTTCAATCCTACAACACACATGACAACATAATTAGTAAATACGCACATCAATCACAATAAAAATCACTTCAATATAAATAGTTTTATATTTTAAAAACTTTAAGCTGTCAAACCGAAAAATTATGCAAGTATACGTATCGCTCAAGTAATAAAGGGCTCTAATAGATTCTTAAGTCTTGATCCCATATTGAGAAGGAAATTCTTATGGTTACAATGTAAAATATAATATTAAAACTACAAAAATTTAAGAAAGAAAAACAAATCAAAAGTAAGTTTAATGTATGCTAATGAAATGTAGCTAAAAGACCTAAGTTAACTAAACTATTTTCTAAGCTTCAAACTTAAATTTTCTAAGTCTAAACAAAGTTTTGTAATGAAGAGTTCAAATTTTAGAAATCATCCTTCCCCTTTACAATGAGTTTATGGATTCTGAAGAAATTAAAATCATTGAAAATTTTGTATAAAATTGGTATAAAGTTGTATTGTGTCAAATAAGAGCAATCTTATTCTTTACCATCTGTCGAGTGCATAAAGAACATTTGCTAATTTAGTGTTTAGTCCCTAAATCTATGGTTAGGCTGAGAGGTTGTTGACTCCCACTCCAGAGCTCCAACTTCCCTCTCCCATGAGGGCTAACACCTCAATTTAGTTTCCAACAAACTAAGCCAAATTGGGGATTTTAGTCTATCACCTCCAAAATCTATAATTATACACCCATCAAAATATATTTTTCTATTTATTTACACTTAACCCCATAGACTACATTCTCATCAAAGAAATTAATTATGACTCTCACTTTGTTGTAAAAAGTATAGCCCTTTCAGATCTTATGTTTCTCAATAAGTTTTAACATTTCAATTGGCCAGATCAAGACCTAAATGAAGATCAGAAGCTCGAATCATCATAATTTATTTAAATTTAAAACCTTGCACAACAATATTAATTCTGCACAAAACCATATCTCATTATAGGGAGAAGGATAAAGAAAACTACTCAGAATTTAGGAGAAAGATACGACAAAACATGGATTATATATATCAAAATAAGTTTACTAAATAAAGAAAGGAAAGAACACAACTTATCTCACACTCCTCCTCAAGCAAATCCCTTGAAGTTTCCTTTAAGCACTTTCTCTCTTTACAATCACACTCAATTCTCTCTTAGAAATGTAAAGAAGAAGAAATTTCTCACCTTCCCTCCCCTCCCCTCTTATAACTCTAGAAGTAAATCCTCTACACAAAACCTAACCCTAAACTCTCCCTCTCTAAAAAGCTCCACTAGACTTCTTAAGAATGTCGTCAACCTCTCTTCTTCAAAGAAATTAAAAAATTCCCTCCTTTTTCCCAAGAGGCACACCTCTTCTCACCAAGAGGCAAATCACTTCATCCAAAAAACATATGTCTTCATTCAAGTACCTTTCTCAAGTGTTTAGATGCATTGAACCACTCCACGGAGCGCATGAATTACTTGGAGCCTTCTAAAACATCTCAAAAATAGTCAATAACCACCAATAATTTGTTCAAATTCGTCTCTAGCTCCTCTGGCACATGTTTTGGCACCTCTGGCTAGTATTTACTGGATTTCCACACTCCTCGCTAGATTTTGGCTATTCTGGTGCCTCTTCTCTATAATCTGGCACCAGTTCTGGCGCCTCTGGTGCCAATATGCTGAAAATATGCATTTTGACTCAAAATTTCTTGCTTTTTGCTCCTTTTTGCTCCAAATGACTAAAATTAATATACCTGCAAAAAAACATTAAAATATATTTCTTTAAAGTGTAATATCACTAAATTTAAGCATAAAATGTATACATAAAATTGCACATTTTTTGGTGTATCAAAATCTTGAAAACTTAAACATTACTTGTCCTCAAGTAACTTTTTTACTACATAAAAATATGACCTATGGTAGATATTTTAACTTATAAATTTCTATAATTTAGTTTAATAAATATAATAGTATAAATTAAGAAAAACTTTTAATAACTTAGGTTAAAACTAAATGTATAAGAACACCTAAGAGTCAAGTCTAAGATTTTTGACTTAGATGGACCTTGGTTAAGATGGATTAATGTAGGTTAGCTTAGGTTTAGTTTGAGATTGTCTTGAGTTGGTTTAGGTTTGAGCTTGGTTTTACATGGGTTAAGTTGAGTTGTAAAGGCTTAGCTTAGTTTTATTTTAGGTTTGATGCAGGTTAAGCTCAATTTACCCAGGCTAGCTTAGGCTTGAATTTGGTTTAATACAGGTCGAGTTGGGTTACCCCTAGTTGGCTTAGGTTTGGGTCAGGTATGTGTTGGGTCAAACCTGGATTAGGTTAGGTTTTAAGTCAGTTCTATGTTGGGTTAAACTTTGGTTAGGTTAGGTTTTGGATCAGGTATGGTTTTGATCAGAGTTGGATTAGGTTTGGTTTTATGTTAGATCTAAGTTGGGTCAGGCCTGATTTGGGTTTGAGTTGAAGTTTTAGCTAGACCTGAGTTAGGTTTGGTCTAATGTGTGGATTTTAGCTAAAGCTAAGTTGGGTAAGGTCTAGGTTTTAGCTAGACTTGAGTTGGGCTAGAACTATTATTTAGGTTAGGTTTACGTTAGAATCTAGATTAGGGTTTGGATTAGACTTGAGTTGGGCCAGGTCTAAGGTTTAGGTTTAGGCTAGGATTAGGGTTTGGATTAGACCTTGGTCCAAGTCGGCATAGATCTAAGGCTTAGGTTTTATTATTTGAGTTAGGGTTAGGTTTTGGGTTTCACTACGTGAGTTAGGGTTAGGCTAGTTTCGAGTTGGAATAAGTTAGGGTTAGGTTGTGTTAAGGCTGACCTAAGCTAAGCTCAAACCCAAGCCTATTCTAAGGCTATTGGGTTTATTAACCTAGCTTAATGCTAACTTGAAATTTAATAAAAATGTGCTAATTAAAAAAAAACTAAGTAGGGTCTTAAAGAAGAAGGAGGCTGATGCGGCCCTAGTGTGTGTTGTTTTCTTGCATGTTTTATGTTAATTCAATTCCTTTGAGACAGTGCCAAAAAATTGACCCGACTCGTAATTACGCAGCAATTTAGCTTTCAAATGCCGGCCAAAAACTTGACCCAATTTATATTTAGCAGCTAATATACAAAATTGAAATATTATGAAATATAGCAAATAGTTCACACACTATGGGTTCCACAAGTGCACGTATCGCTTCAAGTAATATACGACTTTCTGATTAAGCCCCGACTATCAATCCCACAAGGAAGTGAGGAAAGATAACCTTTGTTAAATTCTAGTTTACTACAATTAGTCCTTAGTTTGGAATGTCGATTAAAATAGTGTTTTATTTAGCAACTACTCCTAAATGCACTCCTAAAATGTAAAGATAGTAAATATTCCTAAATGTAAATATTAATTCTAATGATAACCTTTTTTGGATGAGTTGGTTTGGAGAATTTTAAGATGTTTAAAACTACTATTCTTATGAAGCAAATTAGATAATGTAAAGGAATGAAATACATTAAATATTGTATGTGTCCAATAGAAGCAATTTTAACTCTCTACCCTAATTCAGTGTTACAGAAAATCAATTGCTAATCTTAGGTTTAGTCCTTAAATCTATAGCTTGGCTAGGAGGATACTAGCTCCTACTCTAGAGCTCCCACTTCCCTTTCTCTGAAGGCTAACTCTCAGTTTAGTTTTTAAACACTAGATCAAATTGGGGAAGTTTAGTCTGTCACCTTAAAAATTTTCAATTCTACACCCAAAAAAGCATGTTTCCCTATTTATTTGCACTTATTCCCATGAACGAAATACTCTTTCATGGATTTAAATGTGATTCTCACTCTATTGTAGAACTCATACTCCATTTCCCGGATCATATGTTTCACAACACATTTTAACAATTCAATTGGCTAGATCGAAAATTAAATTAAGAGTGGAGTTGAAAAACAATCAAAATTTATAATTAAAACTTCTTCTAGCATGCATCCCAATATCCTAAACATGAATCATACTCATTACAAAAGAAAAGTAAAAGGAAAATAACGACATAATCTTCTCATGCCACTATTTCCAAAGAAGAAAGAGTAAGAGAAACACATCACAAAGCACGAAGAAAATACAATGAAAAACTTCATTAAATCAAAGCAAAATCTACTAGATAAGTGTTTATAAAATCATAAGATAATTAAAAACACAATACTTGGCTTTTTCCCCTTGAAAAAAAGATGAAAATCTCTCCCACAAAGTCTCCCGCTGATCCATGCAATGCGAGAACATTCTCTTACACATTCTCTCCAAATCTTCTCATCAATCTCTCTAAATAGGTAGAAATCTATATTTCTACTCCAATTCTAAGGTCTCTAAACATTCTTCACATTTTTCCACTCACACACACCATTTTTTTTGACATAAAAGCACTCTATTTTAGTGGAGGGACGAATTTCCAAAGAGATGTCTCAAGAAACCTTCCTAAAAGCATCCAAATACATTGAATCTTCTAGAAATTCACCCAGGATCGCTTCCAAATAGTCTCGGGGGCTGTCGGCGCCATTCTGGCATTATTTTCTGCTCTTTGGCACCCTGCGTAGCTCCACCATTTTGCTTTGTTTGGCAGTGTTTTAGCTTCATTTTGCCCTGTTTTAGTTGCGTTGCGGTCCTAACACATAGACCTACAAAATAAGCATAAAATAACCTTTCTTTAAAGTGTAATTTCCTTTAAAAATATTTGAGAAAGGTAAAAGAGATTAAGCATAGAAAGGCATATTGAAATATACCAGGACAAAATTTTCTTTCTTGCTCGTTTTTGCTCAAAATTATACCATTTTTGCTTCTTTTTCTCCAAAACTCCATTTCTTGTCCCTGAAACCAAAAATATGCAAAATAACTTCCTTTTAAGTGTAATTTTATTAAAAAACATTAAAATACACATGAAATATATATGAAAAAATTGTCATTTTTTAGGCGTATCAAAATCCCCAAAACTTAAATATTACTTGTCCTCAAGTAACCCTTTTACTACATAAAAATATGACTTAGGATAGAGATTAAATTATAAAATTCTATACTCTAGTTTTGTAAAGAAAATAGTAAAATTTAAGAAAAATCTTTAATAACTTAGATTCAAACTCTAAGTTTAAGAATACTTAGTAATAAAATTTAAGATTTCTGAATCTCTATTCATTTCAAGAAGAATTATAATTTGTCATATTATGGACATTTAGAACATTCATATGAAAAAGAACTTAATACAGGCTTAGAAAATGTAATAAAATCTTTTCCTTAAGTTGATTCAAGTGAAGCTAATTTTTTATTAAACATCTCCTCAAACTTCTCCTCATTCATTTTTCTTTTCTTTTCTTTTTTTTTTTTTTGTTTTTTTTCTTTTTTCTTTTGGATCTTTTTAATCCTTTATTTTCTTTTTCTTTTTAAATTGAGGATTACTATATTGGATAGTCTTTAATAATTTTGAACTTCACTATCCTCTTCTTAAAGTCAAAACTCCTTACCTTTCTTCACTTTATAAATTCATATTACTTTTTAATTTTTCATAAAGTTTCATTCTTTTCTTTTTACATGAAATTCTAAAATTCTTAATACTTAAAACAATACAATTTTCTTTACTTTAAATAGAAAAACATAGTCTTATCCTTTCATACAAATATCTTTAACTTTAGAATTAATCTTCATTATTAAAAACTTTTACCTAAATTTACCATAATATTTACTAACATAAATATAGTCATTTAAAGTTAAACTCCAATATCCAAGGTCATTTTAAATTAATTTTAAAAATATAGTCAATTGAGGATAAATAAAATTTAGTTTACTTATTTTCAAAAGAAGTTTTTCTTTTTCCCCCAAACTTGCATTTTTAAATATTTTACACTTAATTCCATAAAATGTAGCAGGAAAAAAAAAAGTAAAGTTGAATCTACTGACTACTACAACTTCCTTTTAAATTTAGATACATTCTTAATCAGGATAGAATGACAGCAGGAGTAAGTAAATCTAGCCTAAAACATGCTGCCTAAAACATGCTTGCAATATTAAACTAAAAGGAAGTTTATTCACTTTAAAATTTTATTTTTCTTCCTATCCCCAAACTTGATTTTTAACATGTATAGCATTTAGTGTAAAAAATATAAGTAGAAAGAAAAACAGTTTAGAAATTTTATCTACCACAAATCTCTATAAAAAATATCTACAATTATTTATCAAGATAGAAAATACGCAGTAGAAAGTAAATCTAAAATAAACAAGCCAGAATGAAATTAACTAAACAAAAGTCTAACTAGCATAACATGTATCAGCATTGTAATATAAAAATGTTATTTAAGTCACATAAAATTGTAACGCAAACACAAACAAACAAACAAGATAAATGAGGTCAATTCTTCCTCTATCTCATCACATCTCACTAACTTACTTCCAATTTCTAACGAAATCACTACATAGATATATTGGGTACTTATAAATGATTTTATAGATTTTAATCCCAAAGATAAGATTATCCCTGATACATTGGGTTGTGAACACCAACCTCAGATGTTACCATATCCCATTAATTAAGCACCTCTAGTAGTTATAAGGATAGTGTAAAGTCATCCACATGTTACTCATTAAATATGTTAGCTACTCCTATCAAATGAAAACAAAGTTAGTGAAAGGAAGTAATAAAATTGAGATGGAATTTTCACTAATAAATTCATAATATCTCTTCTAAAACTCAAGTCCGGGTAAAACCTGAGCTATAGTGGACTCGCCAATCAAACTACTGCAAGTGAACAAACAAGTCTAACCATAATAAGAAGTTAAGGAATCATCTCTCTCATGACACATATAAAGATCAAATCAAAGCACTAACAATCTAAACATCCACCAATCATATATCAAAATTATCAATCCACACTAAAATAAACATAATACAATACTAAAAATCATGACTCTCAGGCATACTAAATCAAACCACATTGATCACTATGTGTTGCCTCCCATAAAGCGCTTGGTCTAACGTCACTAGCACGATAAATGATTCTACCTGGATCAAAATTCCAATTAAGTAATCGTTGATCAATCGCCCAATCTTTTCCAAATCCAGGGATTCCTACAAAGTCCTTGAATTTAAATTTTTCTTTCAGCTCTTCCTTTTTAGATTGATTCATATCCTTGTTCCTCATATTTCGTTCTAGATACAATATTATTCTAGTGGTTTTCTTAATTTTCATATTAATATCATCCTTAAATTTTATAAGAAATGAATCTTTATAAGATACTTCATAATATCCTAAATTTTGGATTGAATTACCTCTAGATAATTTAAATTTTGGATCAAATTCTTCTAGGTTACTCTTGTTTCAAGTTGTCTTCTAATTCCTCCCCTTGGTACTGAGTAAATGGTGGAGGTGGCCTTTTTATATATCTTTCTAACTCCTCAAGAATTTCTTCCATTGGTTTTTCAATATCCTTATCCTCATCTCTCAAATCAAAGTTCTTTTGAAACATATCCTCAAATTCTCTTCTAAATATCAGTTCAATAATTTCAAATTACTCATCATTCATCTCTGTAGGATTTATCTCAGACTCAATAGGTAAAATCTCTGAGGGGTAATGACCGTGACTTTTTATATGCTTAAAAATATAATAAAAATATAGCGTAATAAATATTCAATAATTGTAAAGTCACACTTATCAACGCAAGTATATGTATCGCTCAAGTAATATAGGGCTCTAATGGAGTCCTGGATATCGATCCCACAGGGAGTAAGTTTAGAACTACGAACTAAGATTTTAGAAAAAGCAATACTTTAATCACAACAATGAAGTTCAAATTGCTTATCTGTCACTAATAGACAATTGCAATAAATATGTAATTTTAATAACTATTCATTAATGAATGATACTAATGAAGGTTTAAATGTGATATTCAATATATAAGAAAACATCCTTCTCCTTGTCAAGAAATTATAGTGAATGGATAAAGTAAATTAGTTCAAATTATTGTACCAAATAGGAGCAGACCTATTCTTTACCCTTTAATACAGGCATAAAGAACATTGACTAATCCTATGCTTGTTTACTGAATCTGCGGCTAGGCTGGGAGGATACCGGCTCTCACTTCAGAGCTCCCACGTTCCCCTCGCTTG
>NW_018164739.1:57841-59942 GCF_001263595.1 Phalaenopsis equestris | reverse complement strand
AAAACACAACAAAACTCGGAATTCATATATAAAATCAAAGTCATACAAACTACAACAAGTAAATAACTTATCTCTAATTTCTCCCCAAGAACACTCCTCGAAGTTCCTCTGAATCTCTTCCTTTCTTTACATCACACAGAATTCTTCTTCGAAGCAGTAAGGAGGAAGAAATCTCTCACTTTCCCTCCACTCTTACAATCTCTCCAAGAATTCCTCACAATTTATACACAGTATTGAAACCTTTCTAACCTCCAAGAACTCTCTCTAGCACATCCTCTTCTCAATTTTTGGCCAAAACATTCTTTTAAAGTTGTGGATGAGTTTTCCCAAGAGTTGCCTAAGCATCCCTTCAAAATTTGGTCTTATCCAAAGCCTGATTGGGCATACCCGCCGAGCTCGCCGTCAGCAGCGGATCTTCTTAATGAATTAATTCTAGAGTCTTTGGAAAATCTCACATTCAATGGGGTCGTCAGCGGGGTCAATGGCGCCATCGGCACCCTAGTTCAATTCTGCACATTTTGGTCATTTTCACTCCAAATGTTCTCTTTTTTGCATCTTTTTGCTCTTATGACCCTAATTCATCATTCATGCAATAAAATATCAAAAATACCTTTCTTTAAAGTGCAATATCATCAAAAATAGTATAAAATAGGTATGAAAATCTCAACATATTTTCCTCTGGTCAAAATCCCCCCAAACTTAACTATTACTTGTCCCCAAGTAATTTTAGTACTATATAAAAATTATGATCTACGGGGAGACAGGTACGAAATAAAGACAATGGCTTTGCCGGTCTAGGGAAAGGTTGGATCGGCTACTTTTTGCCTGGTCCAATGGGCCGTAGGCAGCCTACCCCTCATCAATATCATTTCTTTTATTACCTTGAAAGAAATTTTCCTTATTTAATTCATTTAGCCTACAACTCAAAGCAAACTCGATCTTTGGAGAAAATTCGATAAGTCAGATTTTTTTACTTGAATCCCAATATCCTCTCTTTATTTTTTCTTCACATCTTCTTTTCCTTCTCTTTTTTTTTTCTTCCCCTTTTTAACTTTCATTCTCTTTTGTTTTTCTTTTTTAATTTTTCTTATATGAGCCTTCCTTCCTGCTCATCTTCTCCTTTTTTTTTTTTCTTTCTTCTCTCTTTTTCATTTGGATTGCTTTCAATCCTAAATATTTTTCTTTTCTCTCCAGGGATTGTTTTCAATCCTTTCTTTTTTCATTTTCAAGTGAGGATTAATATATCTGGATAGTCTTTAATGATTTTGAACTTCACTTTTCTTTCTATAAATTTGAAACTCAAAGCATTCATTTACCATATAAATATTTCATAGTTCTTACATCATTGAGCCCCAATATTTTCTTCTCAAATGAATTTATATATTCTTAATACTTCAAAATATAATTTCCTTTACTTTAAATAGTTAACTATAATCTTATTCTTTTATACTAAATATCTTAAGTTACAAAATTAATTTTCATTACAAAAAATATTTCTTTAAATCTACTATAATATTTAAATAGTTACAAAAATATAGTTACCTGAATTAAATTCACTACATAAAATCATATAAATATTTTTTTTGAAAATATTAAAATGAGGATATCTAATAGTTAATCTTTTTCTTCCCTCCCCCAAACTTAAATTTTTCAATATGAAATAATACAGGTGGAAAGAAAAACTCTAAATATAAATCATACCTTAGTATTTTAGGCATTTTTATCATTCCAAAATTTTTGCAGGTCTTCTCAACATTTCTACTTCACCTGGTCTGTAATATTAGGAATTTTCTACACATATAAATCATTAGAGGAATTTCTAGGTAATGAAATTTTGAAATAATTATAAAACTAAAAAATTAAACAAGCACAACATTTCCTAACACAACCACAATATTAAACAAAACAATTACAATTAAAATGTAAAAATAAAAATCACATTACATTATAATCCACAAAATACTACTCAACATCTATTAAACAACACATGCACATTTAACTATAACACGGACTTTATAACAAAAATTAAAAATCATCCAAGTACAACGTAATACTAAAAAATGAAAGTCCCAAACACACAAACATCCATTTCTATTACAAA
>NW_018164739.1:55036-57668 GCF_001263595.1 Phalaenopsis equestris | reverse complement strand
GCTATCTCAAAATCTGAATGCCTCTGAAGGTACTCACTATCGTAATCGTGTCGACGTTCTAAACCTCTAATCCTTTCATTTATTAATTCTATACTCTTCTGCTGCAAGGTCAACTCATTTATCAAATCAGAGAGGGTAGGGGAACTAAAAGGTGGAAGGTCATAACTTGTAGAGGGAACATCTCTACTATTAGAAGGTTCTTGACTTCTACTCTCAGTTATCCATTTCTCATGGGATTCATAAGTCTTCAAATTAGCTTTACTAATGGGTTTCATAGGGTAAACCCATTCTTCATCATCTCCAGCTTCCAATCCAGAAAGTCAGCAAAGTGCATAAATGAGGCTAGGATGTCCTAGACCTCCACTTGCCTCACTCCTCACCGTAGTCAATATATTTTTAAAAATTATTCTCCCCACATTCATAGTTCTATTATCTTGAATACAGAAATTCAGAATAGCTCTATCTCTAGTTACCTCACTATGGCGATAGGTCGGTAACAGAGTAGAAGAAATGAAATAGTGCCACGCCTTAGAGGTGGCATTCAGCTTGGAAGCAGAAAAATTTACCCGTTCTCGTTGCTTTATCTTCCATGTTCCTTTCCCATCAATGAGAAAGTTGATCACATCATTGAGAGGGTCCATCATACTAAAGGATTCATAGTAGCAACTATAAGAGTCTGGGATTTCGTAAAAAGTGTTGATGCGGGCGGCAGTAAACTCAACAGGAAATCCACGCACTTGAACGATTCCATCCTCATAATAGATTACATTGGCATAGAACTCCTTTACAACGTTTGCATCAGCTTTATTGGTGGTGTAACAAAAGTTTTCCCACCTCTGCTCGGCAATATCGACAATAACTCATTCAATTTCTCCTCCCGGACTTTAAAAAACTCGATCTTGTATACACTTTTTTTCCTTAAATATGGAAGTAAATTTTGTTTGAGCCATCACATTGATGAAGAGAGGCTCGTCAAACCCAACTCTTCTCTTTTGACGTGGAGCCATTTCAAACTAATCAAACTATAGAAAAATTCCAAAAATTACTTCAAATATGCAAATCACGGCTTCCAATAGTAATTTTAAGAGTTCAACACTAAGGTCCATGAATTTCTTCCCAAATTTTCTTCACATTCTCAAAATTTTTGAATCTCCACAATGTGGAAGAAATCCATGGTGAAAATGGATGGAGTGCGCCGTGTCAACCCAAATGCGAGCCGAGATTCTGAGGAAGGACGAACCAACCTGCTAATCTCATGGATCTGCCCAGAGGGAAGGGGCACTTCAGTCTTGTGTTTCCGCTAAGCTCCGTCTGAAAGAGCGTATGGCTACCTCCGCCACCCATGCCAGCGCAATCTCCACCCACCGAAATCCTATTGAGCGTCAACCGATCAAGTCTCGTCTTGGATCGAGAATACATAGGAGAATGGAATTAATCCTAAGTCTCGGGAAAAATCCGTCGTCGGTGGCGTCGAGGGCGTTGTCGATGGGCTCTACTGATTTTGGTTCAAATCCCAGATTTTCACGATTTCGATCAGATTCATGCCTTAACGACATCTTTTCAATCATTATAGACATAAGTTTAAGTGACTAAAATGATGTACTTAGCACACATAAACTTTCACAATACAAAACATCACATTTATATATAAATTCCAAGGGGTACAATATAGTTACATAACACACCTAAGTTTGGTATTTTCTCAATCTCAATACAATAATTCAACATCACAATCTAAGCCACAACACTCAAAACGCTCAAAACAAAACATCCTATGCTTAGTCTTAACTATACAAAGATCTAAAAGCATAATTCTAAAGCAAAACAAATAAAAATTTCAAATCAAAATACATAGATAGACGGATAGGTAGTAATATAAATCTATTAATCTTCAGACTCAGTACTAGATTCTCCTCTGAGATCACCCATTGATTGCACATGAACAAAAAGGTTGTAGAAGGGTCGGAATTAAAACTCTTCAATAGAATCCTCTTCTATTAACTTCATCCTCCTCATCAATCATATCAAGCTATTTTCTAAATGTCCAGAGTGATCAAAATGTTCTTTCATCCTCCAGTCTAGATGATCGAAGAAATCAGAGATATTATTAATTGCATTCATTACATTTTGTACCTCCTTTTCCAATTTCTTGATTTGGAGCAGGATCACCAAAGACTTATCAGGAATTAAGGGTTGAACTGGTAGTGAATTCTGAGATGATTGATCTACTATAATGGCCATTTCATTTTCATCTTCAAAAATTGTATGTAATTTCATTGTTAGTGTCAGATGATTCGTGTTTTTCTACTCTTGACAAATTATCAGCAATTTGATTATCAGTTTCTTTTCTATCAATAACCACAAGATCAAATTCTTGCATCAAAAATATCCATCTAATTAACCTTGGTTTGGCATCCTTCTTTTGCATCAGATATTTAATAGTAGAGTAATCAGTATGCACAACACATTTAGCTCCAATTAAGTAAGATCTAAATTTGTCCAAAGCATACACAATGGCCAGTAACTCTTTTTCAATAACAATATAATTAATTTGTGCATCATTAAGAGTTTTACTAGCGTAGTATATAACTTTAAAAATCTTTTCATACCTTTGTCCAAGAACAACTCCAAT
>NW_018164739.1:53058-53574 GCF_001263595.1 Phalaenopsis equestris | reverse complement strand
AATAGGTATTTATTTATCTTCCTCCATATCTAAAACAATGAAATCCACAGGAAAGATAAATTTATCCACTTTTATTAATACATCTTCTATAACTCCCTTAGGATATGTAGCTAAACAATCCGCTAACTGGAGAGTTATAAAAGTAGGTGAGAATTCTCCTAATCCTACTCTTTTGAAAATTGATAGAGACATAAGATTAATGCTAGCTCCCAAATCACATAAAGTTCTTCCATAAAATTTTTTACCAATAGGGTATAGTGAAACTGTCAGAATCTTTTAATTTTTCAGGAAGCTTTTTCTGAATAATTACACTACACTCTTCGCTAAGTGCAACAGTTTTGTTATCCGTGAACTTCCTTTTCTTGTTCAGAATATCTTTCATAAATTTCACATAATTGAGCATTTGCTCTAAAGCTTCTACGAAGGGAATATTTACCGTTAACTTCTTAAGAATTTCTAAAAATTTGGAAAATTGTTTATTCTGTTTGTGTTGCTTCAATCTTTGAGGAAATGATG
>NW_018164739.1:52225-53031 GCF_001263595.1 Phalaenopsis equestris | reverse complement strand
AAATCTGGGTACTCATGATCCTTTTCTTTTTCAGTATCCACTTTCTCTTTTTCAGTTTTCATTTCTTTTTGTACTCTTGTCTCCAATTCTTTTCCACTTCTTAATTGTATTGCTTTGATTTGTTCTTTTCTTTGATCTTTAGGATTTGGTTCCACAGAACTAGGAAAAGTTCCTAATGTTCGGTTACTAAGAGTAGTAGCGATATGTCCCAATTCATTTTCAATATTCTTAATAGCAGCTCCTTGATGTTGTAATTGATTTCCTTGAATTTGTAATTGATTTCCTTGATTCTGCAATTGTTGACCCATGTTTAATATCGGCTCTTCCATATATAACTTTTTCTCCTTAATTTGAGTGTTGCTGTGAAATCCTAGAGGATAAGAAGGTCTATAGTTTACATTTCCTTGGTTGGATGAATTTCCTAATGGGTTTATTGGGTTGTTTGCCCATTGTTGATTTGTAGAAGAATTATTATTCCAATTAAAATTTGGATGATTCTTCCAACCTGGGTTATAATAGTTCGAATAAGGATTGTTGGGTCTATTGTTAATAACATTTAAAGTTTTATAAGAAGTTTGAACATCCACAAATTGCCCAGATGAATTCTCTTCCATCATAGTAGGTGTTCGAGAATAATTCATGCCATAATGATCTAATTTCTTTGATATTGTAGAAATTCGTGAAGCTAACATAGATATCACATCAGAATCATGGATACTAGCTATTCTTTTAAGATTTACCCGTTCAGAGGGCCATTGAAAATTGTTGGTAGCCATCTCTTCTATTAATGAATAAGCCTCATCAAA
>NW_018164739.1:5676-51514 GCF_001263595.1 Phalaenopsis equestris | reverse complement strand
ATATATATATATATATATAATGTAATTTTAATTTTGTAAAAATTATATTTTTTTTTTATTTTTGAAAATGATTAGACCAGATAGACCTCATATATCTAATAGTTTAAATAGCTAAGCACGATACCATAAATGATATATAATCTCAAAGGATGAACGTATCACTTATTGGTAGGCTTAATTGTGTAAACTTAAAACTTTATGACTCTATTTTGGTCTGTGAAATTTATAGCCGGCTTAAACGTTTCATCCATACGCAGATTAGACAGGGTTTAGATTAATCTGGATTCTTAATTCCCTATAGACGCAAGCCCTTATAGTTAATTACATCCCAAGTGACGAGGGTCGTTTGAGAAAACTCTTAATAATGATCAGAGGTTTTATCTACAAGAATTCAATGTTTATGTTTCCACGATTGCTTTTAGGAAAAATCAAGTGGGATAGGTTCGAATATGAATAGTTATTTTCGAAACCCAACGGAGTGAAAAGTAGGAGATGTCAAAGATACTGAAAGAGATTGAGTGACATCTCAAACTAACCTATGGTTTGGCTTTACATCTTTGAAAGAGAAATTATGTGATGTTTCAGTCCTGTAAATTATTTAGATATTTGGGACTTGTATATGCATGCATATGCAAATAGCCCAAGAAAATAAGAGGATTTATGTCGTATCGGATGACTACATCGAAATCCTAAACGGTTTAGGACTTATATCGTACGATATAAAATTGTAGAAAGTCCTAAAAGATAGTGTATGAGGATTTACGTCATGCCAAAAGAATGACCTCGATGTCTTATAGGTATGTTATTTAAGTCTACGAAAGTTCAGTTGGAGCTCCTCTCTCCACCTTCTGTTGTAGTCCCGACCACTTTCTGGAGATGAATTGTCAACTGACCACGTCGTTATCTCGTTACGTGAAAAGAGTAAAGAAAAAAACCATGCATTTTGTGATCTATCCTATGGTACAATATAAACATGCCAACAAGGTAGTAATCAAAAGCATGGGTACAGACAAATGTATACAGTTCAATAAAGAAAGGAGAATAAGCTATGTAACAAAGTACGGTAAAAAAAATGCAAAGAACATTTTGGAAGGTACAATACAAAACAAAAAGAAAAGAAATATATAGTAAAGAAAGATTTAGGTAGTAAGAAAGTTAAAGAAACTCAAACAACTACAAGTGTACCGAGTTAATTCTGCTGATACTACAAAATAGATTACAATTGCATAACATAAAGGGATTAGATAAAAATTTACAAATTATAAAAGAAAGGCTAAATGATAAGCATATGAAAATTTAAAGTGGGATATATAATTTTAATTTGGGGTTAGGCTTAGACTAGACTTCTTTTTTATTATTTTCTCGGTCCCCCAGGCCACTGATATATCAAAGTCAACCTATCAATATGAACTAGAAGTTACCATCATGTCACCCCTATAGTCGGACAACCCTAAACCCTATTATTTAATGGATTGCTAAACTTGAATAGTATCTGAACTTATCTTTTTAAAGGTATAATGTACCCTTGTGAGATAGTATATGAATTTATCAGGGTGTGATGCACCTATGTGTGATGTCTAATAGGTGATATGTAGTATCTAAACTTATCGATTAACAGTGTGCAGTGTGTCGATGTCTAATAGGTGATATTTATTGTGTAGTGTCTAAACTTATCAATTAAGGATGTGTAGTGTATTTATATGAGGTGTATGAAGTGTAATATGTGATATGTGGAGAGTATATGTAGGTGATATCAAATGTATATATGTATTAATTAATGTGTGGTGTCGTATCTGTTCTCTTTTAGTAAGTGTGGTATCTATGTAAGATCTATAACATCTATTCTTTTCATAAGTGTAGTATCAGTGTAAGATCTATGGTATCTGTGTAAGATCTGTAGCATTTGTTCTTTTTAAATATGTAGTATCTGTGTAAGATCTGTGGTATCTATTCTTTTATAACTACCAGTTCTCAAACCTCTTAAGGAAGGTTTAGGGTTACCGACGACTTAAGGGAGTGAAAGGGCATCTTATTAATTAAATATTGGTTTTATATTTTCAGCTATAGAAAAAGCTGATTAGTGGTTCTTTGCATCATTGCCTTTTACCCCGCACCTCAAACTTATAAGCCACTTTGATGTTTCATATGCTTATCTAATAATTACATAGTCCAAACTATAAGGTTTCATATCTCTCTCTTTTCTATAAGAACAAGCCATAATGTAGTACAAAGTTAGCTGTATTGATTCTGAATTGTCCAAATTGTGAAACGAAAAAAATCTAATTCTTATTTTTTTTTAGATTACAAATAAAGAATAAGTTACAGTTCCGCAAAAATTTGATAAAAGACAAGCTGCAATTCTTTCCAAAAAATCCAATACATAAAGCAAAGAAAAGCTAACCGCAATTGTCCCAAATGTTCAAACCATAAAATGAAGTAAGCTAGCTGCAATTCTCCCCAAGAAATCTAAATCATGAAGTAACGAGAGAAGATTAGTTGATGTTTCCAAATCTAAATCAAACTAACTGTATTGTAATCAAAGAAGAACTCATATACCCAACACTCATTTTTTTTTATATTCATTTATTTAACACATAAACATTTCTCTTTACATTTATATCATCCAAATTTCTAAGTCATATAAAAAACACCATCAATTTATCTTTTAGCAAATAGAAAATGCATTTTTATACATGTGTGAAGTAATAAGTATATTAAGATTGAAGTTCATGTGTTAAATATATAAATACTGAAACAAATTGTGTGGTATATATGTGAAATGTGAATCTGCTTGTGTGAATCTGCTTGATAAAAGAACAGTGAGGAGGATGAGAGTGTCCAAAATCAAAAAACATGGCTTCAGCATATGTAGTGCATAAGAAATAGCTCTTCCAAGCAATGGCCCAAGCATCGAAATGACGATAAAATATGACAGCAATTCATTGTCATAAATTCAAAATTTAATAATTATGGAATTATGGCAAAATCAATCTCAGTGAGTTGATAATATATACACTTTGATTTCCAACAAAGTGCAATGAAATTTAAGAACAACAAATAAAAGAAAATATCACATTCCTTCCATCTATGAAGCAAAAATGCAGTGCCATTTCTCTGGCAAATATTCATATTCACAGAGGTAGAAATATAAGAGAAAGAAGCCAGATATATTGATTCACGGATTCAAGATTCGAAACTTAAAATTTTCCAATCCAGGCATTAGTACGCATAAAGAAGTTCTCAAGAAACAAAAGAAATGAAGATCGCTTCAACCAAATTCTCATGACTATATATATATATAATGATGAAGAAATCCTTATTCGATTATCTATTGATTATTTGTAAAACAATGAGGAAATCTTACCTCTAAATGCCTCCAGAAAGTTTAAATGAACTTAGAAGTAATAAGAAAAGTTTTCAAACCACGCGAATGAAGCACCCCCAAATGAATTGCCAATCAAAAATCCTCCCTTAAAGAACGAATAAAAAAAATTCCAACCCTGAACTCTCTCCGAACAGCTTTCAGAGGGCGTAAAGAAAACTTCAAGCCAAGAAAGAGCTCCTCAAATCGTCCAAAAAAATGCTCACCCTAAAATCCTTCCCCAAGGGGGCATTTATAGGCAAAGATGAGAGGGGGCTCACCGGCGATGAGCATCGGGGCGGTGAGGAGAATCACTCGAAAATAATGAAAAAGCCCCAAAGCCAAGAGTAGGAAGGTTACTAGATCCTTTCGGGAGGGAAAAACCGTTAGAGAAGGGTTACCGGTAAAGCGACCGGCGGCGAAAGTCAGTTAAGGCCAGCGAGGAAAGAGATGACCGGAGAGCCGGAAGAAAACTTCGAGATTCGGTCAAGAGAAGAGAGGGGAGGAAATGGTTCGGCTAGGGCAAGAAAGGTGGGGAAAAGAGAAGCAAAGTGTGAAATTATTTCTCCCCTCTTCTTTTTTAATTAAATTTACTAAGTAATAAAAAAAGATATTATTTTGTTTAAAATCTATCAATTCATGCACAACTTGATTCAAAATCCTATCATTATATATGTTCTTTGTGGCTAAAATCGACGTGCTGGACACACCAACACAGTTAGTTTTGTCATCCAAGGTCACTCGGACAAGTTCATCAAAAATCGTACCAATTTAACTTTATTTTGTGCGTGTTGCGGTAAAAGAAGTTATTTTTGTCCAATCGGAGTCGTTTAACGAGTATATCATTGACTGGTCCTCACATTAGACACAACCAAAGTCAAGTAAACTCTTCGTGACAGAAAGTTAAACGTCACACACGTCATGAGGTCTATCTATGCCTTTCAAATTCTTATAGGAGCTCAACAAGAGCATCAATATGTCAGTTTTAATCGACTCAACTATATGTCAAGAATTAGAACCGTCCATATGAAACTTCATGGAGCGAAGAAATGGCTTTAATTTCTAAATACTAGAGGTTCCAATCTAGTCCTCTAGAAGACTCAAAATAAAAAAAAAATCCTAAGGCTAGATCCTAGGGTATCTAAAAAAAGGGAAAGGAAGACCTTAAAATTGAGGTCAACAAAGGTTTAACAGTTAAATGACAATTTTTCCTGTTTTTCAAATATTATAGAGGTTAAAGTATATTAGAGCAACACTGGTTAAGATCTCATGGTTCCCTCATTCTGGTATCACTATTTTCTCTTGAATGCACTTAGCCTAAACAAGTTGTTAAGCTCATTTAAACTAGGGAGATCTCATTAGAAACCGTAAGTTACCTCATCCGAGGAACTCCTGTAAATTCAAAAGAACGTATTATATTGTTTGTTGTTATGAAAAGGTAAACTTAATTTTGAAAACAGGTTTTTGTATTTTTCAGTTTTGGTTTAGTTTTGCAGGAAAAGTAATAAATACGGGTAGAAAGTTCTGTAAAGTAAATAAATAAAATTGCAAATGCAAAAAAAGTAGACGCATACCTAGGCCTTTGCTACCGCTACATAGTTAGCATCATAAAGGCATAAAATATTTATAGGAAATTTAAATAAATCATGGGAAAGTAAGCAGGAGTATCTAGTACAAGAAAAAAATAGAAAAATGAGTCATAGTAAAACAAGAGCATGTAAAAGAAAACCCATAGTCACATATAGAAGATCAGAACAAAGTGTAAGAACTTCCAACCCGATAATCTCCGAATGGTAGACTTGACCTCAATTTAAGTGATTAACCGTGGGCCGTTATGAGTTCTTTTTTTAAATTTAATTTTCATGCATATAGAATTTACTTCAACAAGCAAAAGAGATTTCATTTTTCATAAATACTTTCAAAAGTTGTGTAGTCCACAGGTTAATTACACTGATTGAGCTAGGACTATAGACAACCTAAGAGTGTCAGGGGCAATCATCTCCTCAAGATTCATTGAATAGTATCATTGGTCCTTATCGTCTCTCCTTATTAAAGTTCCTCGAGGTAGGAGATACTATTGTAAATCCCACGTCGTATCCCTTGTTTTAGCACACAAAAGCATTTTCGCCATTGTCTTGGCCACCTAGACCTCAGACATACACAAACTCGATGATCCATATGTCGTAAAAACAAATATCTCTAGTAGCTCACAAGGATTTACATACCTTAGGGAAGTCTTAAATCCTTGAGCATTGGGTCAATTAATGTAGGATAAGTAGTGTAGGGTATTATTATTGACTTTGGTGAATTATCGGGTCCTGAGACAGAATTTGGCGGGTCCCTAAATGTTTTAATGGATGATTTTCTTCAATAAATAATAATAAGTTCAACTGTCCTTCAAAATATCCAAAAGATCATAAAAGTGTTCTGGGCATTACTCTAAACAACTTTTAAAACCTCTTGAAATGTTTCGAGTTCACTTGAACTTATTATATTGTTTAATTAATCATCTGAAGTTGGATTTAGATTCAATAGATTAAACTACCCTGTGCTCAATGAACTTATTATATTGTTCAATTAATCATCCGAAGTTGTATTTAGATTCACTTAATGTTATTTTTAAGAAATAAGTAAGTGGTGACCTTAAGGGCTCAAGTCATTAAGGATCTTGGACTCATGATTAAAGTCAGGTGATACAACACCCAAAAAATAAATTCAATTTTAAATATATATATATATATATATTTAAGGCTTATATTTGGTGTTTACCGTCGGAAAAAAATGTATTTTCATATTTTATTGTAGGTATACTAAGTCTAGGCATTTGGAGCTTAAAGGAAGCAAGAAGGACAAAATTTAGAGTCGAAAGTGGCGTTTTCAAAACTTGAACTGGCGTATAAGTGCTAGAATCTAGAGAAGTTAGCGTCTGGGCACTAGAGATGTTTACTTGCACAAATGTATTAACTTTGGATGGATTTTGAAGAGGTACCTAAGTTGACTCTTGGAAATTCCTCCCTACATCATAAAAGAGTGTTTTTATGGCAGAAAGGGGGGGTCGTGTGAGTATCAAAGGTTTGGGTGAGTGAGGCAAGTATGTGGGAGAGTTTAGAGAGTGTCTCTAAGAGTTGTAAAGGAGAGAGAAAGTGAGAGATTTCTTATTCATTACATTTTTAAAAGAGATTTGAGTGTTATTGTAAAGAGAGAAAGAGATTCAAAGGAATTTAAAGAGATTTACTTGGGGAAGAGATCGAGTTAAGTTGTTTTAGTTTTCTTTCTTATTTTGTAAACTTATTTTAATATATAAAATCCATGTTTTGTTGCATCTTCCCCATGAATTCTAAGTAGATTTTTTTATCCTTCTCGCTACAAAAAGATATGGTCATGTGAAGCATCAAGATTGTTAAGCAATATTTTAATTTCATAATTGTGACAATTCAAACTTCAAACTTCACTTACTTTTAAATCTGGCCAATTGAATTGTTAAAATTTGTTGTGAAACATATAATTCAAGAGGGCTATGCTTTCTACAACAAATTTAGAATCACATTTGATTTCATAGATGATAATGTAGTACATGAGGTTGAGTGCAAATAAATAGGGAAATATTCATTGATGGGAGTAGAATTGGAGATTTTAGGGTGACATACTAAAATCCCTAATTTCTTGGAAACTAAAGTGAGATGTTAGCCCTCAGGTGAGGGGAACATGAGAACTCTAGAGTGAGAGGCAGTATCTTCCCAGCCTGATTATGGATTTAAGGACTAAACACTAGATTACCTAGTGTATCAAAGATTAAGACAACAAAAACAGAATAAAAGATTTTCAAATTTTTTGGAAATATTTAAGAGACTAACCATAAAGATTCTATTTGTTAAAGTCCTGGAACAAATGCCTAGCTATGTAAAGTTTATGAAAGATAAATTAATATAAAAAGGAAGTTTAAAGAAAATGAGACAGCTGCACTTAGTGAAGAGTGCAGCACTATAATTCAAAAAATGCTTCCCGAAAATCTTAAAGATCATGGTAGCTTTACTATTCCTTGTGCTATAGGTGAAAGATTTTTTTGGAAAAGTTTTATGTGATTTGGGAGCTAGTATTAATCTTATGCCTCTATCTATTTTCATAAGGTTAGGAGAGATTTCCACTACTACAGTAAACCTTCAGTAGGTGATCATTCGATCACATTTCCTAAAGGGGTTGTAGAAGATGTATTGATAAATGTTGATAAATTTATCTTTTCTATGGACTTCATTGTTTTAGATTTGGAGGAAGACAAAGAAATTCCAATCGTTTTAAGGAGACCTTTTCTTGCAAGTGGAAGAACTATGATAGAGGCTCAAAAAGGTGAGTTAACCATAAGAGTCAATGATCAAGAAGTTAAACTTAATATATCAAAATTCATGAAATACCCAACAAAAGGAAAAGATGATGGATGCTTCAGGATGGAAATTTGTGATTATTTGAGTAACGATCATTTTACCTAAATTTTTGAAGAGACAATGGAACAATAAGATTTGAAACATGAAGCTGAGGATAAAATGCAAATAAGTCCATTGAAATATGTAATGAAAATTTAAATTATGTTTAGGAAAGATTTGAATTGTTAGACGCTATGGAAAATAATAAGAATCTTATTCCTTCAATTGAAACACCTCTTGAACTCAATTTGAAAGTACTCCTTGCAAATTTAAAACACGTCTTTTTAAAAGATTTATCTACATTACCTGTTGTCGGCACTATTTTGGTTGAGAAGTTGCCCTTTGGAAGCTGTCGGTCGCCGAAATCAAAATCTCGTCGCCCGCTTCAGAAAAATATTTTAATTTACATATGAATATATAAGTTTAGAAAATATGAAATCAAATCGATCTTATATATTTCATAGTTTAAATGAAAGAGCACTATAACTCAAACCCTGTATCTATCATGAAAGATAAACGCAAGACTTAAGGGTGAGACTCGATCAAATAAACTAAGAAATGAATGACATTCGTTTAATCTGTGAAAAACATTTTTATTTGCTGACAAGTTCCCCTAATTAATACAAAGAATTAAATAAGATTTATATTAAGCTGAGTTTTGAAAAACTTCCTATAAGGGCAAGCCCCTATAGTTAATTGCATCTTAGATAATTGAGGTCATCTAAGAAAACTCTCGATAAAAATTAGGAAATATTATCTTCAAAGAGGTCAAAAGAATAGGACTTTTCAATGAGATCGGACAAATAAGTGTAAAAGGTGAATGGCTCAAATTTGGAACTTTTATTGTAGAATCTAAAGGAGGAAGAGTTAGGGGATGTCATAGATCCTGAGGAGAACCTCGGTAACTTCCCAAGCTATCCTATGGTTTGGCTTCAATTTAGAGGAAAGTTATTCAAGTGTTTCATCCTGCCAATTTTATTTGTTAGGGCTTATATTTATGTGAAATAATCACACAAATAATCTGAAAGATATGAGGACTTAGGCCGTGACAAACGACAACCTCGAAATCCTAAAACGGGTTAGGGCTTATATTGTATAGTAGAGCTATACAAAGACCTAAAGAGAGGTTGAGGATCTATGTCGCACTAGGCGAACAACCCCAAAATCCTATGGATTATTGTTTAATTCTAAGGATTGGTTTAGCTGGTGTAGACATGTTCTGCTGTTGAAGACTGCTGTTGAGTCCACAATGCTAGCTCCAAGCTCCTCGTCGTAGCACCTTCGAGTTTGATGTTAGTTTTATGTGCGAGTTCTTCGAGTTTGATGTTAGTTTTATGTGTACATGCAATTGTTGAGTCAACGATCTGCTGCAGGGTACCTCCTATGAAACCAACTACTAACCTCTTATTCTAAGGTATAGTGTGTAAGAGAAATAATAGCAGGTACAAGTATAATGACAGAATTTAAAAATGAGCTAGCATGCATTGTATCAATAAAAAAACTATCACTTAGAAAACTCAAGAAAAAGTGGCACATAATCCACGACGAAAGGAAACTCAAGAAAATCGATAAATGCTCACAATGGAAATATCGAAGCAACAACAAATGATGAATTAAAAAAAGACAAAAAATACGGGATGATCCCGGAAAAAGACCACGAGTGTTTTACCAAAAGTTCCAATAAAATCACACGAAAAATCCGAAGAAGGAAAACTGCAAGCACTCAAACACGAAAAATCCGAAGAAGGAAAACTGCAAGCACTCAGGTCGGGGCTAGGCTCAGATATTATATATTTGTACTTGAGGGACGTCCAATGCTACTATCGATCACCCAGATGTATAGAGCCTGCCACTTAACTAGAAGGGTGTCATACTAAACCTAACTTAGGAGGGTACTCCTTAGTCTGGTACTGGTAATCGACAAGTAGACAACCAAGTTATAATATATTTAAAATTTATATTTTACATTGCATATGGATTTCAGGCATACAAAAGGAAGTTTTATCAGACTTGTGGTAAAAATATTTTATAAATATTGAATCTCTTCTTATAAAGTCTGTTCTTATCAATTTTGAAAATTATAATTGTCCACGAATCGATCACGACGTCGGGCGTAGGACTGCCAACAACCTAAGAAGGTACGGGTCCCCTATTCTTGTGTCAGTGAATGATATGTTCATCTTACGGTTCATTAGGTCCCAAGATTGGGTCTTGATGTCGTAGGATGGAATATCATTCCGCTCTACTACTGATCTGCCTTTGTCTATTAGGATCAATTTTTAATGTCACGAGTATAGAGTATCCACTTGCATGGCTTAAGATGATCTACAGTTCGTCCGTAGTATCCAGTGGCTCGAGACACTCACCCGCGACCTTTCAGCACGTGTTGAGGGACACGTAGCCAGGTTCATTCTACTAGGCTATGAATTTTGCTTAGGTGAAAGCCGACCGGCGTTTGACATGTTGAATGACTCTAATCAAGCCAACGTATATTACGTGGCGCGTCGCGTGCAATTTTAGCTCAAATTGGTCCGATCATTTGATGACGTGGTCAGGGTAACCCCGGATGATGAAACGGACCCCGCTAGTGTATCTAGAATGTTGATTTCACTTACAGAGGATGTCTGCTTCGCTATGGCTTCGCGGGCGGGGTAAAAATGTGCAAATTATCGTTTTGGGCACGATAATAAAAAAAAGTGGTCCCAAAGCATGACCCCGAATGACGAAACGGAAGACGCCAACGCGTCCGGAACGTTGATTTTAGTCAGGGAGGACTTCCACTTTGCCGCGAGGATGTGCACGGGAGAAGAATAGGCAAATGATAATTACAATAATATAATAATAATTATTATTATATAATATATTACAATATGTATAATATCTTATATATAACTCAAAACTCACGCCTCTCCTCCCTCTATCCCTATCGCAACCATCCGAAACCTAGCCGCCACTTCCTCCGCGAATCTCGCCCCTGAACCATGGTCGGCAACACCGCTGGTGAGCTCGCTGAAATCTCCTCCCTCCACGGCGGCGCTTCTTCTCCAATTATTTCGCAAATCTGCCCGCTCCCTCTCCGGTCCGCGAAGCCTACCCTGCCTCCTCGCGCCCGACGCCGGAGCTCCTCTCGCCGGCGAAGCTATTCACCGTCGGCTCCCCTACAGCTGCCAAAGCTCCTCCAACAGCCGGTCAAACATCTCTCCTGCTCTTTCTTCTTCTTAGCAGGCCACCTTGGGATTCTTCCTCCTCCTCGCCGACGTCAAACTTATACAGGAGAAAATCAGCGAGCAGAGTTTCAGATTTTGGGCTCTCCCCCGTGTTTCTTTCACTCTCGGAGCGCATTGCCGGCGATCTAACTCCTCCACCTGGCCATTTTACCTTCTCGGCGGTCGAATACTTCACCGGAGCACTTTGACGTCGCCAAACAGCGAGTGTTGCCGCTGTTCGAGATGGCATGTGTGTCTTTTACCTTGTGGGTTGCCCTCCTTCGCCGTCATTGAGCAACCTCCCTTGCGAAGTTATGTTTTAGATATATTTTTTTATATGCCAAAATTATTATTTTTGGGTTGCTTTGCATACCTCAAAACCTTCTTTTTTTTGTTTTCATGTGCACGTTCTACGAGGCGCATTGGAGTACGGACTAGATGTCGATGGCTTGGAGCAAGCAAAGAAAACGCGTCTGCAACTGCCACGGTTGTGAGATTCCCTACCTTCTAGCTAGCCTTAGAAATAGTGGAGTCTAGGCGTGTGGGTTCGATCACCCGCACGAGGTACTTTCTCCAGTGTGGGTCAGTGCGACGACCTGCCTGCGTGATGAATTATTGGTTTCTCTAGAGACAGCCTTTAGGTTAGGACTTCCTGTGCGTGGCTAAATACCTCTCGTAGAGCCGAGTGTCTCCCCTCTTGTTGCGAGCCTTAGCACAAGTCTTGATGAGTCGGATTCTCTCACTCCCCTTGCTTTGGATTCCCCAGCTTTACTTGGAGAAGTTGGGAGGTCGGACTTGGCAAAGCGAGAGAAGCTTTGTAGTTGACTCGCTTTGCAAAGTCTGGAGGAGTTGGCAAAATAGGAAAAGTTTTTTAGCTATTCTATTTCGTGACACCGGAGTGTTTTCCCCTCAAAGATCCGGGGAGGAACTCCTCACATTTCCTCAACAAAGCAAGAGGCGGCGGTGCCGCACATCCAAGGGTCTGAACCTTATGTCTCCTAGGTGAGGTCGTTAGCACGCGTCCAATTTGCTACCTTCATGTTGGTTTGTTCCATATTGTATTTTTTTTATGCATGTTGCATTTCACTTTGCTTCGACCGGCCACCCCGACCCAGCGAGCTTTTCACTTTGCTCTGATCGGTCACCTTGGCCAGATGAGCATCTCACTTTGGTTTGACCGGCCGCTCCGGCCCGGTAGACCGATCACTTTGATTCGACCGACCACGACGGTCCAGTTGCCCGATCACTTGTATGTTTATTTACTTTTGCATAACATTGCATGTTTGCCTGTTTGCATGTTACACTGTATGTGTTCGCATTTGCATTTGCATCTGCACTTGGGTGATGCTCCCCAGTGAGAATCACCAATGTCTTCTGGTCCCTGCCGCCTTGGTACACATTTTTTCGGGTCACTACCTCCACGGCATGCCCACCCTTCGGATCACTGCCGCTACGGCACACCCATTTGTTTGGGTCATTGCCTCCACGGCATGCCCATCTTTTCCTGAGTCACTGCCCCACGGTACACTTATCACTTCTGTCACATGATTGTCTGCATTTGCATTTACATATTTGCATAGGTAGCGAACCGGGCTTGTTAGGAGAGTGACCCCGTGTTGGTCACGATGTCTTAACGAGCATTGCTTGCTAGTTTGATCCTGGTGAGCAATGCGAGTTAAGTCATCAAGATTGATATGAGTATGACTGTACTAAAGATCTAATATATCTAACTCGTGTCACCACTTGTTGACCTCATGTTTTGTTGAGATCTAGTTTTCCTCCTTATATGTGACCAGTATTACGACCTCGTCAAAGTCATACTATACCCAGACCTACCCCGCACTTAGATACTAGGTTGACACACTTTTTGTTAGATGGTGTGCTAGGCTAGGATTTAGGGTGCTAGGTAGTCTTTTTGATGCCAGGCTATTGAACTCTGTTGGATTGGTTGCTCTAGTCAGGTATCTTTCTTTTGCATTATGCTTGTGGTGTGCCTACATGTTGCATATGTGTGGTAGTATGTTAGGGCATTCTTTTGTAAGGAGCCATGCCTATTTATTTGCACATACACATAGGTACCGCTATAGGGGGAACAAGTAATGATTTCTGACTATTTTATTTTCAGTTGTTATTAGCTCCCCCACTTTTAAGGCATGGCTCATGATACGTTATTTGCATGTGAGCTTTCCCGTTGACACTTGTTTTCATGTAGGATTGAGTATTTTATTTTCTTATGTACTTTTTAGAGTCTAAGAGAGTCTTGTAGTAGAAATAAGATACGGGCATGGGTTCCGAAATGTTTAGTACGGGAACCATGTGGAGGGGATAAGGAGCAGATGCTCGTGCCCCGTATCTTAATTCTACATTTTATATTGATGTATAGAATTAGGACTGGACAAGTATATGCGGAGTCCGACCGCCCTTTTCTTTTCTGGGATATGTTGTCGACCTAGCGGCACCAGCCTGTTTTTTATTTTCATTTGAATTGTTTTTTTTTTTGTTTTCTTGCATCATATTGCATGTTTACACTTACATGTGTTTTCCTTGTTTCTTTCTCTGACCTGGGATTTCACGATATAATTTAGGCTCATTAAAGACCCTAAAATTATAATTTTCTACTTAAAAAATCCTAAATAAAATATTCAAGATAATTAAAATTTAGGATTTAAATATTCATAATTTAAAAATTGCAACATTCACTTTCCTGCATATATTGATAGAGCCTCCACAATACTTAAGGATCGTTCTAGATAACTGCATTCATATTTTCATATCCCGAGGAGGAGCCCCCGTGCTTCTCCGGTCTAACTGGCCCAGCATATCTCTTTATATGTAGTTGTCTAGTGCGCCTAGGGTGTTAGAAGGCTCCCCGACCTAGACGGGGTATAAGTCCTTTTGTTTGGAGTGTTTCCAGCTTTGTAGTTGAATCTTCAATTTCTTTTCCTTCCTGAGGCATCCTCATTATTTTGGCAGGTATAAGTCCCACCTCTTGGAGCTCCAGCTTTTAGTCATAAAATAGAGTTTCTTTACCTTTGATTTTAGGGCTACCGAGGTTCTCGTGGATGATGCAATTCAGGGATTGCTGACCAGGGATCTCAGGACGTGTTGGGTCGACTACCTTCACGATCAAGTAGACTTATGGTCTTAGTAGCTGTGGATGATGGGTCCGTGTTACCCCGACCCAGTTACCTCTTTATTTTAAGATCACTCTACCTTCCTTTTTTTTAGCCTCTTTGAGCTCTGTCGCTCCTTGACTTCGTTGATATCATTTTGACGGCCCAATGTCGATGAGCTGCTGCTCATTTGGGATACAACGATTTCTCCTCTGCCCTTATGGCCCGGACGTGCTTTGACGTGTTTTGGATATCCCCTTCAAGATGATTTAGGTTATTTTGTGGGCCCCGTGTGTCGATGAGCCGCTACCCATTCAGGATGCGAGAGACTCACTCTTTGTCCGATGGATTAGCGCGAGCTTTGAAGCATCAAGACTGTTCCCACACAGAATAGCCAGAATAGCCTTCCTTTGAGTATCTATTGCCCCAGGTTCATGATAATCCAAGCAAAACTCCTTTTATCGAGAATATTATTAGGTACCCCCTAAGATATAATTAACCAAGTGGGATACGTTCCCTTGGGAGTGCTCTTGACCCCAGAATAGACACATACACCTGAATCTTTAGTTATGGGTAGTCTACGTAGGTATTCTTTCGTAGATATCAGTTTAAGGTGCTTTCGCCCAATCTTGTTTGGGCGAACACTCTTAACCTACCCTTGTGAGGTTTGCCGCACGTAGGCTCTCCACATTTTGCGTTTTCTCTTGTTTGACGTTTTTTTCGTACGTCTCTTCTTATTCGATTCCTCTCCTCTTTGAATCACTAATTTGATTTGAGAGAGAGATTTATTCGAAAAGTATACGATGATTGACAGGCTAGCGACTCCTAAAATAAAAGAGAGAAAAACAGACGCAAACATTGTCATCATCGCACTAAGCCCAAAAACAAAATCGACATACTTGCGGCCTTGTTTGATGGTTTCATATATTGCAAAAGACTATACATGTGCACTTTTGTATCGGACATAAGCACCTAAAATTCAAACCAAGAAGCAAGGAAAGCAAACCAAAAAGAAGAAAGAAATAAACAAAGAAAGACGACTGACCCACCTCCAAAACTTATAAAATAAAAGTCAAAACGGCAGAAGGATTAGCCTAAAACATTCGTCTAATGGGACTTTCTCAAATGAGTAAAGAAATGAAGTACACTCCTACAACCTAGTCAAGAAACATCCCTGAAAGGAACGATTTAGAAACCTCCAAACTATTCATGAATTCTCCTAAATATAAAAGATTCTTCCTCCTCTTTTCCTCTTTTTTTATTGCAATCCACTCTAAAGGACTTCCGAACGTTTGACTTATTATTCCTCAAAAGGGGCATTCAAATTTCTTCAAGTAACAAGTAATTAAAGTATTTCAACTTACATATATTAAATCCACTCAATTCCACCTCAAATCAAGAGTTTCCAATGAAATATAAACTCGACACCACCAAAACGGGTCCTAACATAAAAGATTTCTTCCAGCACATATTTCAAACAAGGGCAGTAATAACGGAGAACTCAAAATCAAGCCCCAAATCAATATCCCAAAGAGGTATACTGCAGCATGAAGTTAAACCAAGACCTCAAAAATAGGTCCTCTAAAGGTCGACAATATTAAATTTTCATTAGCACAGAGTTCGAGCCAAGAGGACAGCCACAAGAGGCTAAAACTGAGCCCATCACAAGGATAAACCGAATCCAACATAAGGCCAAAACTGAGTCCAATATAAGGCCAAAACCGAGTCCAGCATAAGGCCAAAACCGAGCTAAAACTGAGCCCAGCATAAGGCCAAAACCGAGCCCTTCATCAGGCAAAACCGAAGTCAGCTTAAGGCCCAAAACTGGGCCAATATAAAGCCAAAAAAAGACACATATCTCACCAAAAGTATGACCCATCCAAGCCAAAAACCAAGCCTTTCATCAGGTAAAACCGAAGCCATCACGAGGCCAAATCGAACCACCAGAACAAGCTCCAAACCAAACCCAAAAGTAGCATTTAAAACAACATCAAGGTCAAAACTGAAGCTAATTCGGCCCATCAAATAATTTCAGATTTTGCAAAACATAAGCGTCAAGGTTTCCACCCTTTGTAAATAGGATAATGAAGCCTCCAAATTTTATAAAAATAATAAACAAAGCACCGCATTTCTCCAAAATTTCCAAAATAGAACATGAAAGATTTCAAATTTTTGCAAATGTAAAGTTTCGAGACTCCCCAAAATTTCCAAATTAAAGCCCTTAGCTTTAAGAATAAGACCACAAAGATGTCTGCTTTAAACCACCAAGATGAGACTAATAGATTAAAGAAGAAAGACATGACATTTCTCCCTTGTCTTTAATCTAGCCCTCGATTCCAAAACCACATTTTTACAAATTATGAAACACAAAAGATAAAGACTATTTAATGATCTTTGGCATCCGAGTGATATTTACAGTAAGATGCAAATATCCAAGGTGCTTCAAAGTTTTAATAGCCTTAGACATCTCTTTTTAATGTGGAGAGTGTATGAACAGCAAACGAATGTCTCATGATGCCTTTTAAAAAAAAATTCAGTAAGGGTTTCATAAAATCCTCAAGAGTAGCACACAAACAAGCCAAAATATAACCAGCCAACAAAAACATGGTACCTTGGTAGCCCAAATATGCAATCAAAGGGGAACATCGAACTACCAAGCAAGAACACCGAGCAGCCAAACAAGAAATTTGAGCGAACCATCAAATTTTGGGAGAAACTCCCCCTTCTCTCAAATTTTCGGCCAACCCCTACACTCCCCCCAAATGGGGTTTTTATAGCCAAGAAAGGAAGAGGAAGCTCACCTAAAACTACCCATGGAAAACCGAACACAAGGAGCCATCATTCGAATCGCAATAAGGGGCGACAAAGAGCAGGAAATAAGATCGAATAAGGATCGCGTATGGGTGTGCTGGGAGTTAGGGCTGTCAAAAAAGCTCGTTGTTCGCGAACAGTTCGTGTTCGGTTCGTCAATGAGTTCGTGTTCGATTCGTTCGATAAGTAAACGAGACAAACGCGAACAAATTTTTTTCGTTTGGTTAGTTAAACGAACCAAACACGAACAGTGATGCGTTCGTTCGTGTTCGAATCGTTATTGTTTGAAATATAAAATAATATAAAATAATTATATATAAAAAATTTATTATATTTTAAAACATTAAATTTTATAAATTATAATATATAATAAAATAATAATAATAATATATTAATATACCGCGAACAGCTCGTGTTCGGCTCGTTCGTTAATAAACGAACACGAGCTTATTTCAAACAAACTAAATTTTAAACGAACCGAACACGAACACAAGCTTTGTTCATTCGTGTTCGGCTCGTTTACACCCCTACTGGGAGTGAAGAGAAAAGATAGAGCCCCCGTACGAGCGGCTCGAGAAGAGGAGAAAATAAGGAATGCAGCTGCGAAAGAGTGGGAGATGGGGCGTGCGAAGGGATTTTAGGGAGAGGGGAAAAGAATTATATAATAATAATAATATTATTATTATTATTATTATTATTATTATTATTATTATTATTATTAACTTCATTTTGTGTATTTTCTCCCAGACACGCCATCATCATAAAATGAACATCTCCCTTAAGCAAAATTGACGTTCCGGAAGTGTCGGCACTGTCCATTTCATCATCCGGGGTCAAATTTGAATTCCATCAAAATTCTGGTTTGAGCTCAATTGATTAGGATGGTGAATATGGTTGTCATGAGATATCTAGAAAATATTTGAAGTGATTTTGAGTTGATTGGGAAAGTCAATTTGGTAGATTTTGGGCATTCAGTCAATTTGGGTTGGGTAAGACTTGGGTTTAGGTTGGGCTAAGGTTGGGTTAGGTCCAAACTGATGATTCAAAATGGTCTAGGGGAATGTTCTAAAGAGTTTTCAATATAAATTGTGCGCCAATTTTGGGAATTGGGCATTCAATTTGGTGGAATTTGGGGTCATAGCCAATTTAGAGGAAAATTTGGGGATTTTGAATGTGGGTCAAAATTGAGTGAAATTAAGGCTCGAACAAGGCCAATTAAAGGTGCAATTTGATGTGTAGGATTGTTATGGAGAGTTTAGGATTCAAATTTGGGGAAATTGAGATCAAATTGAGGTTAATTTAGGAGTCCAAATTGGTTTCGGGGACAAAAGGCTGAATTGGGTAATTGGTGAGATTGAGATGCCAACCATCCTGATTTAAGCCACGGACCAATGGAATCTCGATTTGGTTCCTCTATGTATTGGTGCTAGCTAAACCTCAACCTAAGGATAGAGGGTCTAGGAGACCATCTACATGAGTCTCCCAAAGGATCAAGGGATGAAAGTCAAAAAGTTTGGAGGGATGAAAGTCAAAAAGTTTGGTTTCGGGGTTGTGAGTGAATGGGGGTGAAAGTGAGTGACAGTGAGTGCAAGTGAGTGTAAGTGAGTGAACAGTGAGTGCAAGTGAGTGAATCAACTCCAGAACAACACCCAGGGTTAGTCCTAAAGTCAAACAGTCCTATAGGAACTCATCTTGAGCTCCCCTATATAGACCCCACCTACTAAGTGCTAGAGGCCAGGACCAATACAATGAACTTTAAGTTGAGCAAAGAGGAGTTTAGAAATTTTAAAGGTGAGGGTTCCTTTTCTAGTTCTCTAAGAATAGTCAATAGAAAAGTCCTATGGATATACCTTAGGCTATTAAAGAGAAAAAACTAAACCTCAACCAAAAATGAGGTCAACAAATAGACCCCCAAGAAGTGTAGTGTGTCGGGCAAGCAGGCCACGCATATTGGCGTTGACCGACGAGATCAGCAAAACCAACACAGACTCATAAGTTGAAAGACCTAGAAAAAAGTGTAGAATGAAGTGCTAGTTGTTTCCACTGGAGAATTAGCAAGTGCATATTCGATCAAAATCAAGGATTAGAAACTCTTGTTGGGGATTGGAGAGAGGGTTTTGAGTTATCAAGTTTCAGATTTTTACTAAGGATGGGAATCAGTATTTAGGCATTTACCTCAAGGTGGGAATTGAAATTTAGATATTAATCTAGGAAAGTAGAGTCAGAATTTAGGTATCGACCTCAAAAGATAGGAATCAGAATTCAGGTATTGATCCCGAAATGAGAATTGAAATTTAGGAATCAATTTCAGAAATAGAGTCAGAATTTAGGTACCAACCTCAAAAGATGGAAATTAGAATTTAGGTATTGATCCTGAAATGAGAATTAAAATTTAGGTATCAATCTCAAAATTTGATTCAAAATTTAGGTACCGACCTCAAAAGATGGGAATCAAAATTTAGGTACAGTTCCCAAAATAAGAATTAAATTTAGGTATCAATCTCAAAAAGAGAGTTGAAATTTAGGTATCAACCTTGAAAGATGAGAATCAGAATTTAGGTACTGATCCCAAAATGAGAATTGAAATTTAAGTATCAATCTCAAAAAGAGAGTCAGAATTGGGAATCAGAATTTAAGTACTGATTCCAAAATGAGAATTGGAATTTAGGTATCAATCTCAGAAAGAGAGTCAGAATTTAGGTACCGACCTTGAAAGATGGGAATCAGAATTTAGGTATTGATCCCGAAATGAGAATTAAAATTTAGGTATCTGTCAGTACTTTTTCTGATTGAGGATTTGCCTGTTGGAAGCTGTCGGCCGCCGGAATTGAAATCCCGTCACCCTCTTTGGAAGGACATTTAATTTACTTATATATATAGTTTAGAAAAATATGAAATCATACTGACCCCATATTTTTCATAGTTTAAATGAAAGAGCGATTTACCTCAAACTCTGTATCTATCCCGAGGGATAAACACAAGACTTGAGGATGAGACTCGATCAAATAAACTAAGATATATATGACGTCCGTTTGGTCTACGAAACCGTTTTATTTGCCGACAAATTTTCCTATTTAATATGAAAAATTAAATAGAGTTTATTTTAAATTGGGTTCGAAAAAACTCCATATAAAGGCAAGCCCGTATAGTTAATTACATCTTAAATGACCGAAGTAACTTAAGAATACTCTCGATAAAAATCAAGAAAAATTATCTTCATGTAAAAATGATAGGACTTCTCAACGAGATCAGACGTAAAGGAGTGAAAGGGGAATGACTCAAATTTGGAACATTTTGTTTTTGGGATCCAGAGGAAGAACTAGGGGATGTCATAGATCCGGAGGAGAACCTTGGTGACTTCTCAAGCTACCCTATGGTTTGGCTTTAGCTTTGAGGAGAAATATTTAAGTGTTTCATCCTGCCAATTTTATTAATTTAGGGCTTACATTCATGTGAAATAATCACACAAATAGCTTGAAAGATGTGAAAGATGTGAGCTTGAAAGATGTGAGGATTTAGGTCGTGACGAATGACAACCTCAGAATCCTATGGCGAGTTAGGACTTAGATTGTTCAACAGAGCTGTACAAAGGCCTAATGATGAGGTGAGGGTTTATGTTGCATAAGCAAACTAACTCGAAGTTCTATGGATTAGTTGTTTAATTCTAAGAAAGGAAATTAGTTTAGCGCTGGAAGACATGTTTTGTTGTTGAAGATGGTCGTGCTGCCCACAATGCTAGCTTTAAGCTCCTTGTCGTGGCGAGTTCAAGTTTTCTAAGGTGTCAGGTCATGATGTCAAATCAAATGGCTCTATAGTTATGGTCATTTAAATATTATGAGGCATATTAAAATTAGTTGTTTAATTCTAAGAAAGGAAATTAGTTTAGCGCTGGAAGACATGTTTTGTTGTTGAAGATGGTCGTGCTGCCCACAATGCTAGCTTTAAGCTCCTTGTCGTGGCGAGTTCAAGTTTTCTAAGGTGTCAGGTCATGATGTCAAATCAAATGGCTCTATAGTTATGGTCATTTAAATATTATGAGGCATATTAAAGTTGATTAGAGTGACACCGGTTAGGATCCTATGGTTCCCTCATTCCGGTACCACTATTTTCTATGGGATTCACTTAGTCCAAATGAATTTACTAAACTCAACTTAATGAGTTCCATAAATTCATTTAGGCTGTGGGAAGCCTCGTTAGCAACAGTAGGTTACCTCATTCAAGGGATTCCCAATCATCTGATAGAGACGTCCTAATAAAGTTGCAATTGTTGTTTTTGTGATGTTTGTGATTAAATTTTGAGTTGTCTTATATTTTGAATGTTGTGGCGGTGAATTTTATCTTAATTGATTTTAGTTTTAGTTTTGGTTTTGATTTTGTGGCTATCCTAGCAGTTTTGATTTTTATGCAGGGTGACATCGTTGTTTAACATGCAAGTTTGTGTTTTTGTTCATACATGCAGGTGAGTAAATAGAGTAACATATTGGAAAGTAAAGTACGGGACACTAGAAATGTAGGTAAAATAAATTACAATAAAAGCGTACCTGGATGGTCTTCCCGTCATCTTTGACTGAAACTCAAAATGCATGCAAGAGTATTTATATATTAAAAGAATTTTATGTAAAGCTGGGAAATAAGGTTCTCGCGATCCACAAAAACCTAAATAATATCTTGGTGAGCCCTCATTAATTCTATTAAGGATGATTTTATTGAGCAAAACATACTAAGTTTAGTAGACCTCCGAAGTATCCAAAAGGCCAGAAGAAAGAAGCAGATCCATGCTTCCCTCTCACCGCCTGGTGAAAAGTCTCGAGCTCATTTAAACTTATTATGTTGCTTAATAATTCATCCTATGAATATCTCCAATGCTCAGCGAACATTGACGTTTCAGTTATCCCAAAGAGTAAGGTGACTATCATTTGTCATTTAATTTGAGAATTATGTTGATGAAGACCCTTAAAATGGCAAGTTAATGTTATTAAGACACTTCGCCAATTTTCCAATGCTCAGCGAACATTGACGTTTCAGTTATCCCAAAGAGTAAGGTGACTATCATTTGTCATTTAATTTGAGAATTATGTTGATGAAGACCCTTAAAATGGCAAGTTAATGTTATTAAGACACTTCGCCAATTTTAGTTTTAACTTGGGCTTGTAGTGTTTTAAAGGTGTTCCATTTCTAGTTATATTCACTTTTCCAATCCTCATTTAACCAAATTTGATTTAGCCTAGGTCACTACTAAGCCTTTAAGACCTTGGTGGACAAATTAGTAATTTTTGAAAGAAATTGAATTTTACGTGATAATAATTTATTATCAAAACATTTGAATGTCATTTGAACACCAAATAGGGGTATTAAATTACTAATTTATTTCTATCCAAAATCATACCCTTAAGTCTGGGATCATTTAATTTAATAGTTTTCCAAATTTTAATAATTTAGAAAATTGCAAACTTATCCTTTAATTAAGAAAAATGAGACTAGTTTCTACCAATTAATTCTTTGTATTTCAATCATCTGAACGAGTTAATTAAGATCTAAGATTGTCCATTTCCCCTTCTAGAATTAAGCCTAAATGTTAATTAAGCCTAAATTTTTAAAATTATACCTTTGCCCCTCAAGCTCTATCTCTTCATACTTCATCAAGTTTAATTAAAACAAATTTGGAATTTTTATCCTACCTCACTCAGGGGTCAATTAAGACATTAGAGGAAAAAATTTTGATTTTCCAAAATTTAATTTAATTTATATAATTATGAACGAGTTAATTAAGATCTAAGATTGTCCATTTCCCCTTCTAGAATTAAGCCTAAATGTTAATTAAGCCTAAATTTTTAAAATTATACCTTTGCCCCTCAAGCTCTATCTCTTCATACTTCATCAAGTTTAATTAAAACAAATTTGGAATTTTTATCCTACCTCACTCAGGGGTCAATTAAGACATTAGAGGAAAAAATTTTGATTTTCCAAAATTTAATTTAATTTATATAATTATTTACATGATAAAATAGGTTTTTTCAAAGAAAATTAAAGTTCTTGACCAATACAAAGTCTAATTACTTGAAATTTTTACTAGATGTAGAATTAGATGAGAGAACCACTTAGAACAAATTTCATGATTTTTGGAGTTTTATTTGAATTATTAGAATTATTTTAAGTTCTAGAGTATTAATTAAATGATAAAAAATTTTTAAATTTGGTAAACTAAGTTTTATATTTTTATTAAATCTCTCCACGGTCAAGGAACCCAGAGAAAAACTTTTACATTTTTCTGATTTTTCTTTCAATTATTAGAATTATTTTAGTGGGAAATTAAGGAAAATCCATTTGTAGCCTTTAAAAATTATTTTTGAGCTTCAAAATTCAATATCTTCACTTAGAAAATTAGGAAAAATATTTCAATTGCTCCTAAGGGCTTATGAAACAATTTTGAAAATTTTTATGAATTGTATTAATTTTGTGATTTTTATTAATTTTTCATTATTTAAATATTTAAAATATGTTTAAAAATAAAATTTTTATTTTAATTACAATTTTTTTAAAAAAAATTTCTCACAGAGAACTCACAAAAACCAATTTAATAATTTTTTTGAGTTATATTTTAATTATTATGATTATTTTAAGTGTTAAAAGATGCCTTTAAATTAGAAAATTAAATTAGGTTATCAAATAAACTCCAAATGTTTTGAAAAACTCCATAGGTTATCAAATAAACTCCAAATGTTTTGAAATTTTTATGGGGAGTCCTATAAACTTTAGATTATAGTGGAGAATTAAAATAAATTCATGTATATGTTTATTTTTCCCAAATTAATTTAATTTGTGTTTTAGGGTTTTGTGAAAATTAGGTGTGTTCTTAATGACTTAGCTCATGACAAATTTTCCTAGGGTTCTCTGGTCACCGTGAACCTACCAAAAATTTCTTGGATTTTTCTAAGCAACAGGCTAATTTCTATGATTATTTTATGTAAATAATAGACATAAACTTGAAAAATACATATCTCTTCATTGGGGTCTCCTCTGACTTTGAAAAAATCAGGGAAGATCCCATATGACAGAGGCTACAAATGACCCAAATAACATACCATGGTGAAATATTTGAATGCATGGAGAATCAAAAAACTCAAAATAATATTTATTTAAATAAAACTCACACATGCATCAAATAAACTTTAAACCATTTCCACATTGTTCTCCTATGTTCACTGAGCACTATGATATTTTTCTTTTATTTTTCTGATTTTTCTACACCATGATATAGATTTTTGAAGGCAAGAGGTATTTTCTGAATTAATTAAATCCTATTTTCTTACTTAAACCATGCGGTGCCACGGCATCATGCAACGGCTCCGAAGGTTTGCATGGCACACTCTGGTTGGATGCCGCCCTTCGACTCATCGCTGATTGGGCTTGCGCTTTATGTACTGAAGTGTTGTCCTCCTTCATCTCACCCATCCATTTGATACACGAGCCATCCAACGACCGTGAATCTTTGTCCCCATCTGGTTGATCCCGAGTGTCGTCCACCTTCTAATCTTAAGAAATCAAGCTACACTTAACCAAATTGACTCGAGTTTGTTTGTAAAGACACATCTAGCCTAGACGAAGCTATCATATGGCTAATGTGTCATGAAATTTGATCTATGCAAGTGTAGAATCAAAACAAGCTCTAGACAGTGGGGAGGTTTAAACCTTTGCTCTGAGAAAGAAAGCTTCAATCAAAGGTGCTCGACACGTTCGTGGAGGTCCAAGGAGGCTAGCAATTGAACCTCTTGCTGTGGTGAAATGTCTAGAACCAAGTTTAATCAAGACCAAATTTGGGTGTTGATCAATGTCTAGGGTAAAGGCTCTCTATGAGGGGGCCTTGATTGGGCTTCTTCTTCTCTCACTTTGTTGAAGGTTTGGGTAAGTTTAATTTGATCTTGGTTCTGTGTAGAGTTGTGGTGGAGAGTGTCATGTTTCCGACAAGGATTTGAGCTCTGAAATTGAGCACTGACAGGGGAAATTAAGGCAGGGAAGTGGTTAGATTGCACTGAAGTTGAATCATGGAGGCTGTGGGAGTAATTGAGCAAGGCCTCCTTAAGAAAATTTTAGCACCCCAACTTTGGCCGTGAAGAGGCCATTTTACAGCCATGGACGGAGAGGGGAATTCAGGGCCTGACTTTGGGTGTATCACTGATGTGATGAGCTAAGCATCACAATTGGCTAATGGGAGTGGGACAACTCATATGGGTCAATTGGGTGAGGATTTAAGTGTGGTGGCTCTCAGGTTTGAGGTGCATTGGGAACTAGGTAGGCCAGAAGTGATAGGTGAGGTGCTTAGGTGCCTCAGGAACCTCAGAGGAATCTGTCACAACAATTAATTTGGGCCGGTGATAGGTTTTGACAAAGATATCTTTAAGCAATTTAGGAAACAAATCCCTTGATTTAGGGGACCTTTGGTCCATGGCTCATCAAGGGTGGGTTAAGTGGGTCTAGCTTGGTTACTAGGATCCAAAAGTTGGCTGTAGAAGTTTTGCCTTGGTCAATTTGACATGGCTAGGTCAATTTTGGTGCATGGGTCCAATGTGGGTCAAAATAGCCAAAGGTTGGTTTTGGGTTAGGATATCCATGACTTTGAGCCCAATTAATTGATCAACATTGTGTATATGATCATAATGAAGATTTTTGTTGAAGGGTTGAAATGATTTTGAGTTCAATTGGGGGTTCAATTTGAAGGATTTTGGGATTTTGGTCAATTTGGGCATGTTGGGCTAGACTTAGGTCTAAGTTGGGCTAAGGTTGGGCTAAGTCCAAATTGATTTTTAAGAATGGTATATAGGAATATCATGAAGAGTTTTAAACATAAATTGGGTGTCAATTTTTTGGTTAGGGCAATCAATTTGGTAAAATTTGGGGACATAGCCAATTTAGGGCAAATTAGGGGATTTTTGGACTTGGGTTGAAATTGAAGGCAATTGAGGGTTCACCAAGGCCAATTTAAGGTCAAGTTTTTCTTAGGGATTGTTATGAAGAGTTTTCAACATAAATTGTGGCAAATTGAGTAGGCTATGGGGTTCAATTAAGTGGGATTAAGTCATAGGGCCAAAATTGCGGGCTTGACTTAGATCAAAATTGGGATCAAAGAATGGGCCAATTAAACTTACATTTAGTTTAGGTTGGTCATATGGAAGGTTAATTTGAGTTTAGGATTTAAATTGGGAAAAATTGAGACCAAATTAATAGACATTTGGGGTAAATTTGGGGAAGTTGGGCCTTTAAACACAATTTGGGGGTTTTGGGAAAAATGGTCAAATTGGTTAAATTGGGTTTAATTGGAGGGTCTAAATTGGTTTTAGAAATATTTGAAGTGATTTTGGAGGTTTTGGGAAAGTTTGGGGTGCCAATGTTATTTTTGTAATTTTGGCAATTTTGGAGGTATTTTGGTAAATTTGGTCTTTTTGGGTGATTTTGGGTAATTTGGGTATCTTCAAATGGTTTGAAATGATTTTTGAGCAAATTTAGATTTTTTGGGTGAATTGAGGAATTTTGAGAATTTTGGCCAAATTTAGGGCTCCAAGGGTATCTAGGTAATTTGGGGATTTTAGGGCAAAAGGTCAGGTTGAATATTTTTGGTAGATTTGGGGTGCCAACCACCCTATATGAGCTATGGACCAATGAAAACCCCATTTGGGTCCTCTATGTACTGGTCTTAGCTAAACCCTAGCCTAGGGCTAATGGGTTTATGGGACCATCTACATGAGTTTCCCAAAAGATCAAGGGATCAAAATCAACAATTTTTTAGGTTTAGGTTGCGTGTGATTGTGGGTGAGAGTGAGTGTAAGTGAGTGAACAAGCTCCAGACCAACACCCAAAGTCAACCCTAAGGTCAATCAGTCCTATGGGGACTCATCTTGAGCTTCCTCATACTGACCGCACCTACTAAGTGCTAGAGGTTAGGACCAATATATGAAACTTCAAGTTGAGAAAAGAGAAGTTTAGAATTTCTAATGGTGAGGGTTCCTTCTCTAGTTCTCTAGGAATAGTCAACAGAAAAGTCCTATGGCTAGACCCTAGGCTACTAAAGAGGAAAACAAACCTCAACCAAAAGTGAGGTCAACAGTATCAATCTCAAAAAGAGAGTCATAATTTAGGTACCGACCTCAAAAGATAGGAATCAAAATTTAGGTATTGATCCCGAAATGAGAATTGAAATTTAGGTATCAATCTCAGAAAGAGAGTTAGAATTTAGGTACCAGCCTCGAAAGATGGGAATTAGAATTTAGTTACTGATCCCGAAATGAAAATTAAAATTTAGGTATCAATCTCAGAAAGTGAGCCAGAATTTAGATACCAACCTCAAAATATGGGAATCAGAATTTAGGTACAGATCCCGAAATGAGAATTGAAATTTAGGTATCAATCTCAGAAAGAGAGTCAAAATTTAGGTACCAACCTCGAAAGATGGGAATCAAATATTAGGTATTGATCCCAAAATGAGCATTAAAATTTAAGTATCAATCTCAGAAAGAGATTCAGAATGTAGGTACCGACCTCGAAAGATGGGAATCAAAATTTTGGTACTTATCCCAAAATGAGAATTGAAATTTAGGTATCAATCTCAGAAAGTGAGATGGAATTTAGGTACATACCTCAAAAGATGAGAATCAGAATTTAGGTACCGATCCCGAAACGAGAATTGAATTTTAGGTATCAATCTCAAAAAGAGAGTCATAATTTTGGTACCGACCTCCAAAGATGGGAATCAGAATTTAGGTACTGATGCCGAAATGAGAAATGAAATTTAGGTATCAATCTCAGAAAGAGAGTTAGAATTTAGGTGCCGACCTCAAAAGATGGGAATTAGAATATAGATACTGATCCCGAAATGAGATTTGAAATTTAGGTTTCAATCTCAAAAAAAGAGTGGGATTTTAGGAACCGACCTCAAAAGATGGGAATCAAAATTTAGGCACTTATGCCGAAATGAGAATTGAAATTTATGTATCAATCTTATAAAGAGAGTTAAAATTTAGGTACCGACCTCAAAAGATGGGAAACAAAATTTAGGTATGATCCCGAAATGAGAATTTAAATTTAGGTATCAATCTCAGAAAGGGAGTTAGAATTTAGGTACCGACCTCGAAAGATGGGAATCAGAATTTAGGTACTGATACTGAAATGAGAATTGAAATTTAGGTATCAATCTTAGAAAGTGAGTCGGAATTTAGGTACCAACCTTGAAAGATGGGAATAAATATTTAGATACTAATCACGAAATGAGAATTGAAATTTAGGTATCATTCTTAAAAAGTGAGTCAGAATTTAGATACCGACCTCAAAAGATGGGAATCAAAATTTAGGTACTGATCCCGAAATGAGAATTGAAATTTAGGTATCAATCTTAGAAAGTGAGTCGGAATTTAGGTACCAACCTTGAAAGAGACCTCAAAAGATGAGAATCAGAATTTAGGTACTGAACCCAAAATGAGAATTAAAATTTAGGTATCAATGTAAAAAAAAGAGTCATAATTTAGGTACCGACCTCAAAAGATATGAATCAAAATTTAGGTACAGATCTCAAAATGAGAATTGAAATTTAGGGATCAATCTCGAAAAGAGAATCAGAATTTAGGGACCGACCTCAAAAGGTGGGAATCAGAAGTTAGGGACTGATTCTGAAATGTGAATTAAAATTTAGGGATCAATCTCAAAAAGAGAATCGAAATTTGGGGACGACCTCGAAAGGAGGGAATCAGTAGTTAGGGGTTGATTCCAAAATGAGAATTGAAATTTAGGGATCAATCTCAAAAAGAGAATCAGAGGTTAGGGACCAATTTCAATTGAAGGGAATCAGAAGTTAGGGACTGATTCTGAAATGAGAATTGAATTTTAGTGATCAATCAGGAAAAGATAATTAGAAATTAGGGACCGATCTCGAAAGGAGGGAATCAGAAGTTAGGGACTGATTCTGAAATGAGAATTGAATTTTAGTGATCAATCAGGAAAAGATAATTAGAAATTAGGGACCGATCTCGAAAGGAGGGAATCAGAAGTTAGGGACTGATTCTGAAATGAGAATTGAATTTTAGTGATCAATCAGGAAAAGATAATTAGAAATTAGGGACCGATCTCGAAAGGAGGGAATCAGAAGTTAGGGACTGATTCTGAAATGAGAATTGAAATTTAGGAATCAATCTCAAAAAGAGAATCAGAAGTTAGGGAATGACCTCGAAATGAGGGAATCATAAGTTAGGGACTGATTTCGAAATTGGAATTGAAGTTTAGAGATCAATCTCAAAAAGAGAATCAGAAGTTAGGGACCGACTTTGAAAGGAGGGAATTAGAAGTTAGTGACTGATTCTGAAATGAGAATTAAAATTTAGGTATCAATCTCAGAAAGAGAATTACAATTTAGATAACGACCTCAAAAGGAGGGAATCAGAATTTAGGGACTGATTTCGAAATGAGAATTAAAATTTAGGTATCAATATCAAAAAGAGAATTGGAATTTAGGTACCGACCTTAAAAGATAGGAATCAAAATTTAGGTACTGATCCCGAAAATAAAATGAAGATAATGTACTGGATTTGTGGTGTTGAATTCATAGATATGTGTCAAGTGAAGATTTATATAGGTGAGAAAAATTTGTGAGACTTTGTGAGATTTTGTGCAGAATGTGAAATTCTGCAGGGATGTGAAGAGAATTGGTGTCGATCAGAACAATCGTGTTGCACAAGCAAAGAGTAAGAAATCTCGAGCTTGAGATAAACAAACTCAGTAAATTTATTTTCATTTCTTATTTTAATTGTTAAAACATGTTTTTCAAAATTTAATATTCGTTGGTTGATTTTTCAAAAGAGTATTTTTATTTGAATTTTATTATTATCAAGTTTTTATTGTTTTGATCTTTGTTCTTTGTAGTTCAGAACTAATGTATGGTTCTATGGCTCTTTATCCATCATACAAAAGGGAAATCGAACAAACAGATGAAATTTTGAAAGAGATTTCATTAATTTACTTCAAACAGAAGTTACAGATTGAGGATAGGTCGAAGCATCAAAAGGTACAATATGCTGAATGCATCAAAAGTACATCTGAAAATATCTCATGCTGGGTACAAATCATAATTTGAGCATATCTGATACATATATCGTCATATCTGTTGTGTCAAAATGCAGTACAAAATGGTATCTCTTGAATGTCCATCTCTGGTGGAGCAAACTCTTAATCAAGCTGATCTACTAAGCCACGCTCCAGGACAAGAGTTTCTTTTGCATGTGCTTAAAGGTACAACCCTCTCATAGCTCATAAGGCAGTAGCTCTTCCAACTCCGGATATGGCTAAATTCCTTATAACATTTTGCTATCATCCATTCTTTGGAAAGTTACAGACACCCTGCGGTGTCGTACCCCTGAAATGCAACGTTTGGTGTTGTCTACTCCATTTCCTATAAGAACCAACATTGAACCCACTGGTAGTGAAATCTCCACGGATCCTTTGAACTCACAGGGGTTAATGACATCTATTTACTTATCGAATAAAATATTGTTTTTTCCCATGAATAAGGCCGTGCAAAACGGTCTTACAAAATCATGATGGTCTATATGCGGGAGAATGCAGTCACCTTCATCATATATATTGATAATATAATTGTTGGGAATACAGTCTGCTGGAAGTATCCTCCATCGGACCATTCTCTTGATTATCCATTTTATCATAGGAGGTGACGGATCCACCTCATCGTGTCTCAAAATCCTCGAGGGATTTCCTTATCTATCCTTGGTGAAGTTGTAACAGCTGCCACTTTGTATGGTGATCCTGCCCTTTCCACGCATCCATTTCTGTGGCTCAGAATATGTTCTTTCCATCATAAGGCTTACTCGAACCTTGTCTCTTAGATCAAAGATGCAATCGAGAATATTTCTTTCGTCTCTTTCGGAGAATACTTTGGAGTAAAACTCCAAGCCTTCTAGTATATTGATGAATCTTCATTGAATTTCTTCATAAAATTCAAAATCTCTTTTCTTTACTTTAATTAATTTGTCGAATTCTTCCATGGTGATCATTGGCGGCTATTGAGGATGCTCCTTCATTTCATTGTCATTAGGAATCCACGTTGATGTTGTCTCTGTATCAAATAGAATATATGACTCTGTATCCAGTGGAATATATGATTCCCCCATTGGGTGATAGGTGATCTGATATCCATCGTCGGTGGATGTGTACTCCTCTAGAGTACTGTAAACATTCAGGGTGGAGGACGTTGCAGTCTGAGAATTCCACAAATGCCCCTATAGCTGGTGTCCATATAAGAATCTCAACATTGTATGTCGGGTAACCCAGACAAAGATCATCTGGAACCTCTGGTATCTCTGGCTCTATAGTAAACTCGGATTAATCCTCTGTGGCAGGTAGGCTGGAAGAAGTCTCTCTCATGCCTGGCTCGTAGATTTTCCCTTCTAGAATCGGGTCAAGCAAGTTTTATGTTCCCGTTGGCGTCTTCTTTCTGCACGCCAGAAAGCTCTATGTTTTTAGCGGTTGGAGTTTTTGCGTTGAGTTATTTGCAGTGGTGCATTTGATAGTATCTCATCATTAATAGTGACTAGGCCTCCAGTCGGTGCAGTTGTCATTGACGGCAAGCGGCTAGTCCCCTCCATCAAATCTTGTTGCACTACCACTTTCTTCCCCTTCAGTGAGGAACCCTCCTTGGTGCTAATCTTCAACAGTGATGGTAGACCTTCTTTTTCTTGACGGCTAACCATGTCCATAAGGGGACCCTCATATTCCATATCAACTTGAATGATGTCCACGTCAAAGTCTATGATGCCACCCTGCGATGCCCTTTCTTTGTTAAGAGCAAGATTCTTGCCATCCTTAAAAGCAAAGATCAGCTTCAGTCCTGAAATTTTCTCTGTAGACAATAGGGAAACATCAGTGAGCCGAAATTCAACAGGAACAAGAACAAAAAAAAAAACATTTATGAGATGAAATTTTAGTTTACGCTATATATATATATATAGTTTAATTTAGTAGAAAAGAGAAGATCAAAGTACGTAACTTCAAAAATTTTTCATTTTATTTAAGTTAATTTTATTACAAATTTTTTTTGGACCCGGTCACAGATGTTTGGCCAAATAAATAATCCTAAAATAATCAAAATTTCAATTCAAGTAATGTCAAGTTGCATAGTATATCTTCAAGTATCATCTGTTAATCGGTAACATGGGCCTTTCGCCTTTGAAATCCACCAGCTGGTAGGCTCCTCCTTAATAGACCTTTTCCACAACAAATGGACTTTCCCAAGTTGGCTCAAATTTCTCACCTATCTTGTGGCGTGCAAGAATTAGTCTTTTGAGAACGAGTACAAGACCACCAACTTTGAACGTCCTTGGGAGGACAAATTTGTCATGAGTTTGTACCATCCTTGTCTAGTAAAGCTCCAAATGTTGTTGTGCTTCTAGTTGCTTTCTTTCGAGACTTTCCAATTCCTCAATTCTGAGTTTCACACTTTCTTCTATTGTAAGATGATTGGCGACACCGACTTTGAGAGACAGCGTCTGAACTTCTTTCGGTAGCACAACCTCTGATCCGTACACAAGTGTGTAAGGTGTACATAGGATAGGAGTCCTGAATGTTGTCCGATAGGCCCACAAAGCTTCTAACAGTTTGTTATGCCAACCACTTTTGTTCTCGTCCAATATTTTCTTCAAAATTTGTACCAGTATTTTGTTGAAGGCTTCAGTTAAGCCATCACCCCGGGATAGTAGATTGTTGAGTACCTCTAATATATCTCATGCCATTTGGTAAAATTGTTGATTTTTGTGGTCTTGAAGGCTGTCACATTGTCGAAGATTACTCTACGCGGTACACCAAAACGGGAAGCATTCTGACTCTTAAAAATTGGAGTATGTGCTATGTTGTAACCTCTCGTAACGACACTGCCTTTACCCATTTACAGAAGTAATTTGTAGCTGCAAGAATAAATCTGTATTTGCTAGAGGATGGAGGGTCTATCAAACCTGTTATGTCCGTGCCCCAACACTCGAATGGCCTCGAAGCAATGGTTGGGTGTAGCACACTCGGAGGTTGGTGTAAGACCACTCCATGCACTTGGTATTGGTGACACTTTCTGGCTGTATCCATGCAATTGGGCATCATTGCTGACCAATAATATTCAATTCTCTTAATCTTTATTTTTATTTTTGGTCCTGACTGGTTAGCACCACACAATCCGACATGTACTTCTTTGATAATATTCTATGCTTCGGCTCTACGTAGGCACCGCATCTACATCTGATCGAATGATTTCCTTTAGAGGACATCACCTACTAGAGCGTAAGACATAGCACTTCTTGTGATGTGATATGTTGTTAACTTGTCTTCTGACAACTTTCCAGTTTGCAAATATTTCATAAATGGCTTACGCCAATCCTCGCTAACATCAGCAGCTGCAACTGTCATTCCTTTTTCTTCAAGCTTGCGTAGATTTCCAAGGTCGATTCAGGACAAAACCTGTCTTCCTTATACTGTGATGTCAATGGAACCCTCTGAGGGACACACCAATTTATTTGCAAGTTTTGCTAAAGCATCAACATGGGCATTATCTTCCCGAGGAATCCGGTAGAAAGTTATACTAGGGATCTACTCTAATAGCCACTTTGTGTACTGATGATACTCTGTTAACCTTGGCTTCAATATATTATATTGCCCGGTGACTTGTTGAATGATGAGCTGAGAGTCACCGTAGATGGTGATATCTATTATATCCATTGAGATTGCCAATTCCAATTCGGTGATTAACGCTTCATACTTTGCTTCGTTGTTTGTGCACGACTCTGTCAGGTGGTAGGAGAATCTCAGCATACCTTTATCTGGTGTGATGAAAATCAAACTAATTCCTGTTTTTCTTGGTATAATTGTTCCTGATTCTTTGTCTTTTATGGATGATGAAGCTTCGTCAAAGTGCATCTCTCAATGTTGTGCACAAAAGAATTCCATTTGTAATATTTGCTCATCTGGTAACTCATTATTAAGAGAGGACCCAGCTGGAAGTGGGTGTGCAATGAGAAAGTGTGCTAAAATCTGTCCCTTGATAGTGTGGAGGGGAACAAAAGTTTCATCGTATTGTAATAAAATCATTGACCATCTCGCTAAACGTCCAGAAAGTGTTGGTCGGGTCATCAAATATTGCAATAGATTAACTTTCAAAATCAAGGTTATCCTATGAAAAAGCATGTAGTGTCTAAGCTTTTAGGCGGAGAAAATCAAAGTTAGACAATGCTTCTCGATAGGTGGATACTTTAACTCCGTCAGTATTTGACATCTACTTAAGTAGTATAGTGTGTTTTCCTTACCCTCATCATTGACATGAGCTAACAGGGCTCTGAGAGAGTCGTCTAAGGCCGCAATATAAAGTATCAACAGTTTTCCCGAGATAGGGGCTGCCAAAAGCCAAAACATGAGGTGTCATTAAAACATGAGGTGTCATTAAGTATTTTTTAACTTCCTCGAAGGCCCGTTGGAATTTCTCTACCCAAACAAATTTTGCATCCTTGTTAATTAATGACGAGAAGTACTGACACCTACCTGAGAGATTAGAACTAAAGAGTCTCAGATATGCCTACTTCCCTTGAAAGGAACGTAGTTGTTTCAAGGTTTTGAGAGGAGGCATTTCCAAGTTAGCTTTAATCTTATCCGGGCCAATCTCGATTCCCCAATGAAGAACAACAAATCCTAGAAATTTCCCAAAGGTAATGCCAAAGGTGCAATTTAAGGGATTCATCTTGAGATTGTATTGTCGTAATCATTCGAACACTATCCTCAAATTGTACAAATGGACTATTTTATGTTTACTTTTGATCATTAAATCATCCACGTAACATTCTGCTTGATTGTGAATGAGGTCGTAAAAATTCTTTAACATCGCTCGTTTATATGTTGCTCTGGTGTTCTTCAACCCAAATGACATCACTGTATAGTAGAAAATCCCAATACGCATTCTGAAAGCTGAAAGGGTTGCATCTTCCGGAGCTATGTTGATCTGGTTATATCCCGATGATCCATCTATGAAGGAGAAAGTCTCGTGTGTCAAAGCAATGTCCACCATCATCTATGGTATCGGTAGTGGGAATTCATCTTTCGAACACACTTTATTCAAATCCCTGAAGTTGACACATACATGAATTTGTCCATTTTTCTTTTTAACTAGCACAATGTTGGCTAATCATGTAGGGTATTGCTCTTCTCTTACAAAGTTAGCGTCTAATAGTTTCTTCACCTTGACAATCACTTGCTGCTCTATTTTGAGGCGCATCCTTCTTGGAGCTTGTTTTATTGGCGTCATATCTTTGTCTACCCCGAGTTTATGAAATGCAACCTCTGCTGACAGTCCTGACATTTCATCATAACTCCATGCAAAGCAATCTTTAAATTCTGATAATAACTTTATTAATTTTGTGGATTCTTCCTTATCGATTAAAGAACTTATGAAGGTTGGTCGAGGCTGCTTCTCAGTCCCGAGGTTGATTTCTTGATTTCTTTCAATTCATTAGTTTTTGACTTAATATCTTCTTCAAATTCTAGCAGAGCATCTTCTATTAGTTGATGAGTAGAGTCATCCTCTGCATTGAGGAAATCCTCTTTTGATTCACTAGTAACAACCATGCAAAATCTCGTATCATTGACTGGTCCGATCGTACTAAATTTGAGACCGTCTTTCGAGTTAGGAATTCAACTCTTAACATTCCATAATTTTTCAAAAAGTTACAATTTATCTTTTAGCATCTATTTTGGCAATTGTCCTTGTTGAATTAACTTTTGTACACAAGACAAAAAGTATCCAAAAGGTAATTCCATTAATTCATTAAAATTCTCATCCAAATTTACATGATTTTCAAGATTGGTAGAAGCAGAAGCACGGTAAAATTTGATCGGCATTAAACCAGCGCTATGGACTTCTTTGACCTCTAAATTCTCGACCTTTTGAGGGAGGACTGGAGTAAGGATCATGACATTCACATAGTGGTTTGTACGATTCACTTCTCTTCGTATCTTCTAAGGATATCTCGTACTGAGGTTTCCTCTATTTCGCCATTATTATTTCTTCTTCAAAACTCTTTTCGTCATCAATATTGATGGTTGGCCTAGTCTATTCAACAATTACATTGGCTCTTCCTCATCCACGTCCCCGGCCTCAATCTCGGGTACATGGGCTAAAAGAACCCCTATCACCTCGTTGTGAAGAGATGATAGCAGACTTTTGAAGCGGAGTTGAATGGCTTCTTCTTTGTGACTCCTCTGAATCTTCCACTTCATTCTCCACAACTTCACATAAGAAGATAACATTCCTTAGAGGCAAGTAGTAAGCGACGTCTTCATGAATGCCAACTTCATGAATTGAAAATGGTTGTAAATCTCCTTTGATGCAATATTCTTGTCCTTCCCTATAATACTTAATGCATTGATGTAGGGAAGTGGAACCATGTCATGCTCGTGAATTCACGGTCGATCAAGTAGAATATTAAAAGAGGTCTCGGCATTGATGATATGGAATTTAGCGGTTGTTACTAACTCTCCAACTTTCATAAGCAATGTAATTGATCCAATGGCTCTCTCTTGGCTCTCTCTCCCTTTTGTTTGGTTGAATTCTCTTAACATCATCTTATCGACTGTAAGCTCTTGAGCTTAAATGTTCGAATATGCTAATGTCCGTAAACTCATCAAGTTGAGGGATACTCTAGGATTTACCAAAACTCTGGACAACACAAATATACTGATGTTAACGGAGATATGAGTGGATGATTATGGTTGGCGGTACCGAGCAACAAGATCTCATCTGTGAAGGTTACCCCAGGCTGCTCTTTTAATGAGCAAACTTCATTCGAGAATGTGTTGGCCAACTGGGTTAAGCAAATATCTGGATCAAGCAGCACCATAACTAGAGATTCTCTCATTTCTTTTGAAAAGATTAGAGCGTCGTAAATTTTTAGTTTGTTGGCCAACTGGGTTAAGCAAATATCTGGATCAAGCAGCACCATCACTGGAGATTCTCTCATTTCTTTTGAAAAGATTAGGGCGTCGTAAATTTTTAGTTTGGTCGGTAACTTCCAAAGGTGAGCTAACATGTTATAATCCACTTTATACGACCCTCTAAACTTTACTTGGTTATGTGGCTCTTCCGTAGATGGAACTAGAGATGGCTCTTCTCGAGTTATAATTTGTTTTCCTTTATCCACTGGAGCTGACCTTGAGGGTAATACTTTCCCGCTCCTTAGATCTATCTCTGTGATTTCTTCTTCTTTAGATGTTGTAGGCAGAATTTTTGGTGTCTCCTCTTCTTCCTTGAAGAAATCCAAATTGATAGCGAGCGGTGACACTCGAGGACTGGTTTCTCACTTCTGGCTCTGTCTTAACCTATGTCCTTGATGTCTTCCTCATCCTTGCTAACGGGTTGATCAAACTTAAGTACGATTTGAGGATCGTTTTGAGAATCGGAATCAAAGCTGGAGTGACAAAAATCAGCCATGCTGTCAGCAGAAATAGTTAAAACTTAGCCGCAATCATCATCAATATATTTATAATACCCCGGAGGGGCAAAAAATAATCATACATGATCAAGGGTTCGAGGATTTTCTCCCCCCGAATCTGAGACAACCAATCTAACAGAGGCAACCCCTATCCTACCCCCCACGCTATCAGTTTTTGTGACGTCATTCTTTTCTTTCTTCTGAGGTTGTGGTAATTTCTCTTATGAAACTTCTATCTCTTGTTGAACAAGTTTTATACTTGAATGCTTGCCTGAACTGAAGCGGTCTGAATCTAATCCAGTATCTTTTTGGATGACTTGCTCTAAACGGTAGTCCATTCATCTCTTCCTAAGTATAGATCTTTTGGAGTGATTGGTTTAGCCGAAATGATATTTATAGAACCTCTTTCATGTTCTTTTAAATATTCTTTCAGGATTGTTATATTTCCTTTTTAAGGTTCTTCTCGAGCCAATCCTTGAAGATGAAACAATCCTCTATAGTGTGTTCGAGCATCCTGTGATACGGGCAATAATTTGGTTGATCTTTCTTATTGACCTCTTCCGGTTTCTTTGGATCTGGTAATGTGAACTCATACTTCTTCATTAGACTTCTGAACATCTTGGGTACTGCTTTGTCTTTGAAGGAATACACCACTTTCTGTCGCTCTCCCAAGGGCATTCTCTTATTCTTTGCTCGGTATGATCCTCCCTGATGTGGTTCTGGCCATACTGTTGCAGCTGTTGTTGTTGGCTATGCTGTGGTGGTGGTTGGGAATCCTGACGAAAGTTTTCAGCATAAATCTTTATTGGCTATTTTCCCTTGTCAATCGTTGCCACTTTCTCAGACTTCTTCTCGAATATCTTGGTTATCCTGGACTTCTCGGCCTTCTCATGAGAATCCATATGCTTGACTTCTTCTTGCAGATTGCTGGCTTTGCTGAGGGCTTTGCTGAGTAGCTTCTCGAGTAGCTTCTCAAAGGATTTGAAGGTGAGTCCTTTAAGCATGAAAGCTATTGACCCATGGATGCTTTTGATTAGGATCTCAATCACATGATGTTCCTGTAATTGGGGTTCACATTTCATGCTAAGGTTTCTCCACCTAAAAATATAATCTACTAGAGTCTCGTTAGGCCTTCGTTTCTCTATCACACGATCTCTAATAGAACAATGATGCTATGCTCCAGAAAATATTTTCACAAGCAACTGCTCTAACTCAAAGAATGTGCTCATTGATCCATTAGGTAATTTGACATACCAATTAAATGTTATCCCTGATAAGCGGCTGATAAACTGACGGAAAAGCAATGTTTCGTTACCTTTAGTATTGCCATAACTGGCTCAGAAATGTGTTATGTGCTGTCTAGGATTTCTAGTCTTGTCAAATATCTTAAATTTTGGTGATACAAAACCTTTAGAATAAGGTACGACATCAAATTCCTCCGGGTAGGGTCTACCCTTTAAAACCAATGCACCACCCTTAGATTGAGCAAGGCCTCCCGAACTTATTTGACCATTTGTTTAAATTCCCTCTCTGGTATGACGCTTTGGGTAGAGTCCTTCTTTTGTTGATCATCTCTATTGGTCGAGGCAACTTCCCTCCTCTCATCTATTATTTGTATAATTTCTGGTTGGTTGACTTATGAAGAAGCTAATTATTGTGGTTGAGATTGTCCCTGAGCTGCAGCCATGGTAGTCATAGTAGTGGCCATCTCTTCCATTCTTTTCTCCATTTAGCTGATTTGCTCATCCCTCGGAAAGAAAGTCCTATGCAGTTCATCTACGAAGATCCCTTTAGAAAGAGATTGGACATCACACGCAGATGTAGCGGCCCTGGTCTTGATGACATTAATATCCATGCAGTCTTCCTTGAGGTAGGCTTTAGATTCTTCATTTACATCATCAACGGAAATTCTATGTTCTCGAGCTGACTCTGAAATCTCAATTCTGAGCCTTTCAACCTTTTCTTCAATTATTAACCCTTGTATCACTTTACGATCCGGAGGCCTCTGCTAGACAACCTCTACCTGTGTTTCCTCGTCGCTCGCAATTGTTGTGGCCATGAAAGATACTTCAGATCCCTGCTTTATTCCATAATTCCATCTTACGGGTTCACTGAATTGTATCAGTATGGTGACCTTGGGTATCACACCTTTTTCTTTGACGGTGATGCTTTGAGACGGGGTGTCTAAATAGAAACATCAACATGTCGAAGATAGGTATGCTCCCCATGAAGAAGACCGGATGATGTACCAGGCAACCTATTTATCCTTTCCTTCGGAACTCTGGGAACATCTTTATGGCTGATAATTGGTAGAACTCTCGGACCCGAACGTGACTTAACTAGTTGACGACCTACTGGTCTAGTAACGATAGAATCGGTAGAGACGGTGGTAATATCAACTCTGCTCCCCAAGAGGAAACTGATAGAAATGCGAGGAGGTAAAGTTTTAATTGGTGTCTGAGACCGTCTGGCAGATCTGACTTCCTTTAGTATTTCTCTCTTCATATGAGGGGATACTGCACATCCCACTCACTTAAGCAATTCACCGACTGAACAACCCTCTTTGGTAGCTAGTCTCTAAAACACTCTACCGACTCAGGTGATAGGAGTAGACCTCTTCCTCTCCCCACCATGTCCATAAGGTGCTGGTAACACAGCGACAATCCTCTGGATACTCTAGTGCCCATCGGTGCCCATTAAGGGATGGAGTATACTCCCTCGCAAAAGCGGAGAGGTATCTAAAAATCTCAGTTTCTCCTAATGAGAAATTTCATCAACAGACACGTCTTTAGAAATCTGAGCTTTAGTAGCATTGCGAATCTTTCGGATGCGGTTTCTCCTTTGCGACCAAGTTAATGGCGCAAATCTCAAACTAGATCCAATTTTGAATATTGACGGCGGGATAACCAATCTTTCAGTCGGGCCTTCAACAATCATAACCTCTTTTTGCTTAGTAGAAACGGGAAACACAGACTTAACAGGCGCTGTGGTGGCAGTAGTCTTTCCCTCCTTGTAAGAAGGGAAATCCTGAGGGCAGTTCAAGTTAAACTCAACAGATGATTCCTAAACCTCTGGAGCAACGACTTTCATCACGATGAATGGGGCTTTCCCGAGAATGACCTCGAGATCTTCAAATCCTGCTCCAAACTTAATGGTGGGAGCGACATTATGGGCGCCACAGCTCATCGATAGGTTGCACAAAAAAGTGAGCATTGGAAACGCCATTGCAGTAACTACAAAAAAAGGAAAATCCTGGGGTTAATTATTTGGCCAATACTAGGTAATCATAGTGCGAGCACTACAGATTAACAGAGGTTGATCTGTAGACCTGGTAAGTTTTTATTTAATTTTAGAATTTTAGTAAAAATGGTTTAAAAGTATGAAGATTTAATTAATATAAAGAAAATTAAAGGGCAAGCATAGCAAGAAACAATTCAATTAATTTACAAAATAGCAAACCAAACTCGAAAGAGAAAGTGAAGTTTAGGACCCAGTGCGGGATCGGCTTCACAACACGCAATGGCCAGGTGGAACTAGTCCACCAACACCTATCTGGATCAGACCCCACACAATGATTAAAAAGTCCTTAATGGCCTTCTGAACCTCACTGTTTGAAAGTGATTCAACAGATGGTCCTGAAGTCCGAAAGAGTTGACCATACTTCCCCAAGAAAGAAATGGGTAAAGCATGTCAATGAAAGAAGGGTAATTTGGTCCATGAGGAACATGAACACATTACCGATGTATGAAAGTAATGTTTCCAGATTAATATGGAGAGAGAAGCTAATTCCCCAACAGAGTCGCCAGAAGCTGTCGGCACTATTTTGGTTGAGGAGTTGCCCGTTGAAAGCTGTCGGTCGCCAAAATCAAAAATCCCGTCACCCACTTCAGAAAGGCATTTTATTTACATATAAATATATAAGTTTAGAAAAAAGATGAAATCAAACTGATCCCATATCTTTCACAGTTTAAATGAAAGAGCATTATACCTCAAATCATATATTTATCCTGAAAGATAAACACAAGACTTGAGGGTAAGGCTCGATCAAATAAACTAAGAAACGTATGACATCCGTTTGGTTTGCGAAAACTATTTTATTTGCCAATAAATTCCCTTATTTAATGTGAAGAATTAAATAGGATTTATATTAAGTTGGGCTTAGAAAAGCTTCCTATAAGGGCAAGCCCTTATAGTTAATTACATCTTAGATAACCAAGAGCACCTAAGAAATCTCTCGATAAAAATAAAAAATATTATCTTCAAAGAGGTCAAAAGGATAGGAATTTTCAACGAGATCGGACAAAGAGGTTTGAAAGGGGAATGACTCAAATTTGGAACATTTATTATAGAATTTAAAGGAGGAAGAACTATGGGATGTCATAGATCCTGAGGAGAACCTCGGTGACTTCTCAAGCTATCCTATGGTTTGGCTTCAGTTTAGAGGAAAAATTATTTAAATTTTTCATCCTGCCAATTTTATTAGTTAGAGCTTACATTTATGTGAATTGATCACACAAATAACCTGGAAGATATGAGGATTTAAGCCATGACGAAGACAACCTCGGAATCCTAAGACGAGTTAGGGCTTATATTGTACAACTGAGCTATACAAAGGCCTAAAGTGAGGTTGAGAATTTATGTCACACTAGGCGAACAACCACACTAGGCGAACAACCTCGAACAACCTCAAAATCCTATGGATTGTTGTTTATATCTAAGGAGTGGTTTAGTTGGTGTAGACATGTTTTGCTGTTGAAGATGGTCGTGCTGCCCACAATGCCCTCAGCTTTAGCAAATAGACAACGCATTTAGGATTTAATGGAATGGGAATAACACATTCATGCTCATGTATTTTGCAAAGATGTATGTTTTAAACCACCAAGATGAGACTAATAGATTAAAGAGGAAAGACATGGCATTTCTCCCAAAGTTTTCTTTAATCTATCCGTCGATTCTAAAGCCACATTTTTACAAATTATCAAACACAATTGATAAAGAGTACTTAATGATCTTTGGCATCAGAGTAAGATTTACAGTAACATGCAAATATCCAAGGTCTTCAAAGTTTTAATAGACTTAGACATCTCTTTCTAATGTGGAGAGTGTATGAACAACAAACGAATGTCTCATGATGCCTTTTAAAAAAAAATTCAGCAAGGATTTTAGAAAATCCTCAAGAGTAGCACACAAACAAGCCAAAATTTCACAAGACAACAAAAACGTGGTACCTTGGTAGCCCAAATATGAAATCACAGGGGAATATCAAACTACTAAGCGGGAACACTGAGCGGCCAAACAAGAAATTTGAGCGAGCCACCAAATTTTGGTAGAACCTCTCTCTTCTCTCAAATTTTTGGCCAACCCCTATACTCCCCCCAAATGGGGTTTTTATAGCTAAGAAAGGAAGAGGAAGCTCACCTAAAACTACCCATGGTGAACCAAACACAAGGAGCCATCATCTAAATCGCAGCAAGGGGCGACAGAAGCAGGAGATAAGATCGTGATAAGGATAACATATGGGTGTGATGGGAATGAAGAGAAGAGGAAGACCTCCCATACGGGCAGCTCAAGGAGAGCAGAAGATAAGGAATGAAGTTGCGAAGGAGAGCTCATGTGCGACAGAGGGTATGGGCGGACGATAGAGCCAGAGGCGGGAGATGGGGCGTGCGAAGGCTAGGGATTTAGGATTTTAGGGTTTCTAATTTTTAGGAGAGGGGAAAAGAATTATATAATAATGATAATAATAATAATAATAATAATAATAATATTATTATTATTATTATTATTATTATTATTATTATATACTTCATTTTGTACATGTTCTCCCAAACACACCATCATCGTAAGATGAGCATCTCCCTTAGGCAAAATTGACGTTCAGGATGTCGCGATACAATCTGTTTTGTCGTCCGGGGTCGTTTGGACAACCTCGTTGATGATCGGGCAGAAAATGTGTCAAATTTGACTTCCGTCAAAATTCTTGTTTGAGCTCAATTGATCAAGATGGTGAAGATGGTTTTCATGATATCTCTAGAAAATATTTGAAGTGATTTTGAGTTGATTGGGATGGTCAATTTGGTAGATTTTGGGCATTCAATTAATTTGGGGGTGTTGGGTTAGACTTGGGTTTAGGTTGGGCTAAGGTTGGCTAGGTTCAAAGTGATGACTCAAAATGGTGTAGAGAAATTTTATAAAGAGTTTTCAACATAAATCATGTGCCAATTTTGGGACTTGGGCATTCAATTTGGTGGAATTTGGGGGGGGCAAATTTGGGAATTTTGAATGTTGGTCAAAATTGAGTGAAATTGAGGCGTGACCAAGGCCAATTAAAGGTCCTATTTTATGTGTAAGATCGTTATGAAGAGTTTAGGATTCAAATTAGGGGAAATTGAGATCAAATTGGGGTTAATTGAAGAGTCTAAATTGGTTTCGGGGACAAAAGACTGAATTGGGTAGTTGGTGAGATTGAGGTGCCAACCATCCTGATTTGAGCCAAAGACCATTGGAATATGCATTTGGGTCCTCTATTTACTAGTGCTAACTAAACCCCAGCCTAGGGATAGAGGGTTTATGAGACCATCTACATGAGTCTCCCAAAGGATCAAAAGATGATAGTCAACAAGTTTGGGTTCGGAGTTGTGAGTGAATGGGGGTGAAAATGAGTGACAGTGAGTGTAAGTGAGTGCAAGTGAGTGAACTGTGAGTGCAAGTGAGTGAAATAGCTCAAGACCAACACCCACGGTCAGTCCTTAAGTCAAGCAGTCCTATCGGAACTCATCTTCAGCTCCCCTATATTGACCTCACCTACTAAGTGCTAGAGGTTCGGACCAACATGTGGAACTTCAAGTTGAGCAAAGAGGAGTTTAAAATTTCTAAAGGTGAGGGTTCCCGTGTGTGTTCCTTTTCTAGTTCTCTTGGAATATTCAACATGACAGTCCTATGGCTACACAATAGGCTACTAAAGAGAAAAAACTAAACCTCAACCAAAAATGAGGTCAACACATGTTATAGTGTTCTTAGAGTTAAATGAATTATAAGAAAAAAAATTATTAGAGATTTTAAGAAAATATAAGAAAGCCTTTGGATGGATATCAGCTGATATCAAAGAAATCAGTCTTTTAATTTGTATGCATAGAATTTTTTTCAAAGAGCATCATGAACCTAAAGCTGATCCTCAAAGGAGATTAACTACTATAATGAAAGAAGTGGTTAAGAAAAAAATTTTAAAATAGATAGATGCTGGAATTATATATCCTCTCTCGGACAATGCTTGGATAAGTCCAATTCACTGCGTTCTAAAGAAAGGGGGTGTTACTATTGTTGTCAATGAGAAAGAAGAATTAATGCCAACATGACAAGTCACTGGTTGACTAATCTGTATGGACAATAGAAAATTAAATTCCGCCACTAGGGAAGATCACTTTCCCTTATCTTTTCTAGACGAAATGTTGGATATACTAGCTGGGCACAAATATTTTTGCTTTTCCAATGGATATACTGGTTAACATCCAATCTCTATTGCTCCTAAGGATCAATAAAAGACAACATTTACTAGTCCTTACAAAACTTTTGCTTTTAGACAAATGTTTATTAGTTTATGTAAAACACCTGCAACATTTCAAAGATATATGATGTCTATATTTTGCAATTTAATTGAAAAAGGAATAGAAGTTTTTATGGATGTGTTTTTAGTGTTTTAAAACTTCATTTGACTCATGTTTAATTTTTTTAGAAAAAGTTTTAGAACGATGTCAAAAAAGAAATTAAGTATTAAGTTGGGAGAAATGTCAACTTATGGTTGCAGGAGGAATTGTACTTGGAAATAAAATTTCTAAAAATGATATATAAGTAGATCTAAAAAAAAATTCAAGTTAGAGCTAAACTACCTCCTCCTACTACAGTGAGAGGGGTCAGAAGTTTTTTAGGATATGTTAGTTTCTGCAAGCCATATATTAAATATTTTTCTAAATTTACTAAGCCTCTATGCCAATTATTAGAAAAAGACGCAAAATTTGATTTCAACCAAAAATATATTAATGTCTTTGAATTATTAAAAGAAAATTTAGTCACTACTCCTATAATAGTTTCACCCAGGAAAAATCATTTGAGCTAATGTGTGATGCTAGTGATTATGCAATTAGAGTTGTATTAGGGCAAAGATATGACCAAATGTTTAAAATTATTTATTTTCGCAAGTAGAACTCTGAATGAAGCTCAAATTAAGTATATCACTATTGAGAAAGATTTATAGACAATTGTTTATGCTTTAGATAAGTTTAGATTTAATCTCATAGAGCTAAATATATTGTGCATACTGAGCACTCTGCTATAAGATTGTTGACCTCACTTTTGGTTGAGGTCTAGAAAACTTCTTTAGTAGCCTAGGTCTAGCCATAGGACTTTCCTATTGACTAGTCTTAGAAAA
>NW_018164739.1:3791-4007 GCF_001263595.1 Phalaenopsis equestris | reverse complement strand
CTATAGCTCTCAATCAACACCTAAAATCGGCCTTGATCAAAATCATACATAGGCTTTACACCAGAGCTAGAGGCTTCATCCTTAAGCTCTTTGGGACCTAACGAAGGTGTGAAGAATCTCTGATTGAGGCTACACCTCTCGGAGCAAAGGTATAACTCCCTTACTCTCCTGAGCCTTCGCAAGCTCTACATTTAAAATGACTTAATTTCATAGCAT
>NW_018164739.1:0-3691 GCF_001263595.1 Phalaenopsis equestris | reverse complement strand
CATCCCATATTTTTGTATCGCGTAATGTTTGTTAAACAATAGTTAAATATTTTGGTTGCTAATTAATGGGAAAAAATGATGATATGTTACTTAGGTGGCATAATGATTTGATCTAGTTTTGTTGAAACATATATAGTAGATATAATTCTTCCAATTTAAAGCAGATGGCCATAATGATTTTAAAAGAGAGGGTTTATACTTAATGGTTGTTTGAGCAGGCAAACCAATATAATGTAATGTGATTCATAATATCCAACAAAGATATTTGGTCATCTCATTTTTGATCACGTAGGACTTACACGAATATTTTTCTCTAGTTCGGTTTAGCCTGATTGACCAAAAAAATGAACTTGCCCTTTTTTTGGTCTAGTGTGGTCATGCCCAAAAATAACTCGGTGTGGTCACGCCTAGTCTGAGAGTGGCCACGCCGGAATGTTCCTTAGCATGGTCACAGTAGCCTAGGTGTGACCACGCCTAGGTATAGCTGGAGTGACTACTCCGCATGACACACCAACGATCTGTGGTCTTCATCCATTGATCAGAACCTGAACCGTTGCACCATTTCTTCAGCGGCGATCTGTGGTTCTTTAACCTTTCAATTCATCCTGGCCATCGACTTACAACTTAATCGGACAGCTACAGAGGGCTCTGCCATCGCCTTATTATGCTATAAATAGGAGGTCTTCGGTACTCTCCAGAACATCCCAATTCTTCAACACTTGCCTCAGATAATCTGACCTGTGAAAGAAGAAGGAGTAACATTTCTACAGTGAGCCTCCTCCGGTCAACCCTCTTCTCCCAGTAATTTTATGACTTAGCTTCCTTTTTTAACTTATGTGTTTTAGTTCTTATGTCTTAAGTTGATTTTAGGATAAATTAATTAATTCAATAGCCTTAAATAAGGTTTGGTTTTGGGCTCAACGTAGGTCGACCCAAATCCAGCCTAACCCTAATCCCAAGTTGTAGCTAAACTCTAAACCCTAACCCTCCTAGTCTAGCTCAAAGCCTAAACCCTAACCAACCTAGCCTAACCCAAAGCCTAAATCTAACTCAGGTCTGACCCGACCCAGATATAATCCAAACCATAAATCTAATCCAGGTCTGTCTCAATCCGGACTTGACCTAAGCCTTAAACCTAACACAGGTCTAACCCAACCTAAACCTGACCCAACTTAGACTTAACCTAACCCAAGTCTAACTTGACCCAAATCCTAAACCTAACCTAGGTCTGACCCAACTTAGGCCTAACACAACCCATATCCAACCAAACCATAATCAAACCCAAGTCAACTCGGGTCAACTCAGCTTAACCCGGGGTTACCGAAATCAAACCCAGCTCAAATCGTGTCAACCCAGCTCAACTTGGGTCATCCCAAATTAAACCCAGCTCAACACTAAGCTTAAGCTGGGGCAACTCAAATCAAACGTAGATCAATCTGAGTCAACCCAGCTTAACTCGAGTCAACCAAAGCTTAACATGAATCAATCTAACTCAATCATAAGTCAAATTAAGCCAACTCAAGTTTAATCCAGACCTAAACCAGCTGATTCATCTCAACTCAATCATAAGCTAACCTAAGCTAGAAATTCTGCTTACCTTAGCTCAACCTTAGCCCAATTCTAATCCAAAGCTAAATGTACGTGTTATTTCATGTTTCATTTCATATGTTACTCCATGTTCGAAAACCAAACAAAAATAACAAAAAATACGTAAAAGAAAAACAAAGATGAAAACCTTATTTTCTCCACAAACATCTAAAAACCAAGCCTCAAACAAAATAAAACTCAAAACTTAGAAAACTCTGATTTCTCAATATAACTGACAAACTAAGGAACTAAAAAAAATGAATTAAATAGTAAATTTCAAATAAGTATCTAAAACTCGTAAGATAAAAAAAACAAGAAAATAATCTAGGTAGATCTGACATGGACCTTAGGTTAGCTAACGTACACTCCAAACTAAGGGCCATACACTTGCTCCAGGTTAGTCTAAGTATAGCAGTCAAGATTAGTCTAGGTTATTTTGTTCTAAGGACTAGGATATACAAAACAACAAACCCACCTCCTCAGACTAGAGGGATAACCTTAGATCTAAGTAACCCGTGATTTTTTATGAATGTATTTTAGACAGCTTCAAAACTATGAATCCTATACGCCATGACAATTAAGGGGGATTCCTGGTTATGAGACTGGTCTTAGTCAAAGGATAATAATGTTCCTGCTACGATGGAAAGCCACGATCATCTTAACTGGGGACGTTATTCCCCAAGTCTAGGTTAGTCCATCCATAGAATTCCTTATAGAGTTTATGGTTTCACTCATCATCTAGAAATATCTTCTTGCCTTACTCTATCCTTAGGTTGGCGTCGTCAAATCCAGTATTCTTAATTTATCTTTTTACTTCACTTGATCAGTTCAAACTCATCATCAGACCCTTTTAAATCTCTCTTCAAATTTTATTATACATCTTGCTTGAGAAATTCCCATGACACGTTGTCATTAGACAATAAGTCACATCCCTTTAAGCTTAGTTCTTTCAATTTTGACCCTGAATCACTCAAATTATGAAAGCCCGACCTCTGATAATTTAACTTATTACATTAATTGAGTTTTCTTTAAAATTCATGATTCTAAAGATATAATTAACTACGAGGGCTTGCCCTTGTAGAGAACAAGACATCATAATTAAAAAACTTTATCTTACACCCGTGAGATGGAAAAAAGAAAAACCTTGGTTCCATAGACTAATGAAGGCTTTCCTCATCTGGGTGGTCAGGCCCATTTTTAAGACAATATTTTCTTTCTTTGGGAAGATATGTTATTTTTTGAAATGCCGTGCACAGTCATCTAAATAGAAAGTCTCTCAAAAAGTTATTTGGTGAGTAAAAATTCCCATCTACACTCTTGAACTTATGATCTTGGTTTGATTTATCTTTCATATAGCATTATTATTATTTCATTTTATTTGAATGGCTTAATATATACCTCATGAAATTATCAACCTAACATTTGACCCATAAATGTATAATGAAGAAAATACAATGACATTTATGTCATCCAAAGGTTTGACCTTAGATCTTATAATGAGTAGTTCATCTTCTTCTTAAGTTGATTAAGGTGTTAAACTTTAAAATGGATAATTGCTTTAAAATAATCATAGTCTGGTGACATTTTCGGGTAATAAAACTAATCAACAGGGTTAAAAAAAAGGCTTGTGATAGTGATAACGCTAATTAGTCAAGAAAGTGATAGCTTACGTATGTTTTAATATTTATCAAATAGTTTGAGTCGTATGTTAAGTTGTAGGGCAAGCTAGGGCTAGGTTAGCTTGATGGTGTTTCACAAGGGTTATATAAGCTAATCGATAAGAATGAATGAACAAAATACAATCAAGATGATAATGCTTAGAATCTATACTTAAATCGAATGTAGATATTTTCACCCTCGATCCCTTATGATCATTAGCTTATTTTCTCCAAATTCTTGAATTAGCTAAGGATGCATATGATGAATGTTTTATGTAGATTAGGTTCTCTTCAAATAGCTTCATTAGAGATTTTACCTACTTCACTCTTAGTTTCATTATATGAAATTTCTTAGGTGTGGTGTCGAGTTAGCTGTAAGATTGAGACACATATAATTTGGTAAAGTTGGTTATAGGGATGTTATGACCTAGGTAGCTTAGTTTTTC
>NW_018164738.1:161709-166149 GCF_001263595.1 Phalaenopsis equestris | reverse complement strand
TCAAAAATACAATTTCTTTTATTTTAAATAGAAAAGCAGGCTTATCCTATCATGCAAAATATCTTTAACTTTATAATTGAAATTCATTATTAAAAACTTTTTACCTAAATTTACCACAATATTTATATAGTCATTTAAAAGATAAGTATATTCATTTAAAAGTAAATATTAATATCCCCAGGTCATGTTAAATTAATTTTAAAAATATAGTTAATTGAGGCAAATAAAATTTAGTTTACTTATTTTCAAAAGAAATTTTTCTCCCCCCCCCCAAACTTAAGTTTGTAAGCAATTTTAAAAATGTTCTAGTACAAAACTTTAGTAGTTGAAAGAAAACAGTAAATGCATGAAAATAAAAACTGACATGTAGAGGATTTTTGATAATGAAACTAGGCTTTAGTATACTACAGGTATTAACTTTAAAAACATACAAGCTTTAAGACATTAAATGAAACACAATATATTCTAAAGAACTTACTGAGAACAGAAATATGAAAAGTGAAAAAAAAAACTGAAAAATATAGAAAAAGTAAAAGTCTACAGTTACTATTACAATTACGTCCACAACACAACATGATAGTTATAACAGTTCTCAAATGAAAATACAACATATTTCAATCACAAATAACAAACAAACACAAAAAACAAACTACACTGGGCTCATAAAAGTATCAGTCTTCATCTCTTTCATCATCATCATCTTCTTCTTCTTCCTCATCTTCAACCATAATAGGAGCACAAGGAGTGAAACTGAGGCAAGGAGGAAATTCCACATTGGGCTCTCCCCTAAGATGTCTCACTATAACCATAGCATTCACAAAATCAATATCATGTTGAACTCTCCTCTGTCGATATTCATCATAAAAAGCATTTCTTGCTCCAATCTCTCCCAACGGACCCTGAATAGTAATTATTTCCATTTGTTGAATCATAAGCTGGTCCATAATGTTTTCTACTGATGCAGGGCGAGAAGTAGATGCCCATGCATCTAATGTAGAGGGTCTAACCCTTCTTCTACCTCTAGATTCAACAAATGATTCAACTCTCTGAATCATATGCCTCCCAATAGGATTATGTGGTTGTAATCTTTCTTCATTTCTATGGGACTGTACTCCTGATTGTTCACATAAAGTGAAAATCAGAGCAGGGTATCTCAAACCACTAGTTGTAAGGCTACCAGCTATACTTCAAGCATGATGAACTATAAGTGCACCAACATTTATTGCTTTCATGTTCTGAATGCAATAGTTCAACACAGCCCTATCTTTTGTAACATCGACAAGATGATTCGTCGGCAAAAATCTAGCAGAAGGCAGAAATAAAGTGATGTCATACCTTTGATTGGCTAGTCAACATGGAAGCGGGGAAGTTAACTAGCTTGTTATTCTTAATCTTCCATTCTCCTCTTCCATCAGTCAAAAAGGCAAGCACTTCATTCGGTGATGAATCAATCACCACGAATGCAGCGTACTCATCATGAAATACATTTCTCAGCCCATAAAAAGCATTGATCCGATCAGCAGTAAATTTAACTTTCTTACCTCTAACCAGTATGTGGTCACCAGTAGTGAACCTCAGGTTAGCGTAGAACTCCCGAATCATGGGGACAATCGTTACTGCAGCGAAGTAGCGAAATCTTGCCCAATTTATGGCAAGGATCAACTTTTCGATCTTGCTACCCGGGTTTGCAAATGCCTGTTCTTGGATCAATCTTCTGGTCTCCATTTGAGTATTGTAAATATGTTGGGCCTTTAAGTTAAAAAATCTTTGTGAATCAAAATTTTCAGATGGCCTTCCTCGCTTAACTAGGGGAGCCATTAGAAATTCTATGAAAATCCAAATAAAGTTCAAACAAATTACTAAATAAAAAATCTAACTCCTCAAGGAAGATTATTTGGTAAGAAAATTTTCACAATGAGTTTTTTTTAAGCTTTTTTATCAAAAATCTCAAATTTATGATCTTCCATAATGTAGAAAAAATCTGTAATTAAAATAAAAAATTTCTAAGTTAAAGTGAAGCTTACCAAGAGAAGATGAAATCTATGATTTTTTGCCTCCAAAATCTTCTCTATCGTCCTCAATAAGAAGCCCTAGGTCAAGGTTTTGGAGGTAGGAGACCACCCAAGCAGTAAAAATGGAGCTTATCCGTGCGATTTCACGTTTTTTTAGGTGATCTGGCGTGTTCGAGTCTTTGGCGCATCATGTGTCAGCACTCTATAAATTGGCGCATCATGTGCTAGAGCTTAAATTCACCAGATTTTGATTTGTGTGGAAATCTACTCTGTACCGCCTTATGTTAATCTCTAATTAACTCAAATGAACATTTTTAAGCATACACAAACATCACTCTAACACCAAACTTTCATAAACAACACAAAACTCATATTTATATATAAAATCCGCGTTATTACAAACTAACAGTTTTCAAGTTAACAAACATTAAATTTAGTGTTCTAAAGCAAACCAACATCCTAACATTGAAATCTAAACATCATAATACAAAGCATAAAGATATATAGTGTGACAATAGAAACAAAATGCAATCCAACTCAACAAACTAACACAAACAGTACTAAATAAAATGTTTCATGCATAAATTAAGTCTAAACATCTTCTTCACTCTCATCCTCCTGGATATCTCCCATCGATTGTCAGTGCACATATAGGTTATAGAAGGGTCAACATGAAAACTCATCAGTTGAATCCTCTCCAATCCAAGAATGTTTTCTGAACATATTCAAAATGTTCTTTCAGTCTCTAATCCAGATGATCCAACATTTCAGAAATATTCTCAATCACATGCATAAGATTCTGCACCTCTTTCTCTATCTTCTTGATTCTCTTCAAAAGTGCATTCAAATTATAGTAGGGTTGAATAGATGATGAATCTGAGATCCTTGATCCATCAGCACATTCATATCCTTTTCATCTCTCATTCCAATACAGTTGCAATAGACTTCACGATCCATCGACTTCCAAGGAAGAAACACTATTTCCCAACTTTCATAAGGTATTTGTGATTGAATACACAGTAAGAATATAGTGGATGGATGTCCAAGTCCAGTTGCAGATCCATTCACAATCAAACCCAAACGTGATTTTACAATTATAGCTCCGATATCAACAGACTTTCCAGTTTGAATGGAATAATTTAAAATAGCGCTCTTCTTCGTTACCTTACTGATTTTCATAGTATGCAGTAATTTTGATGCAATGAAGAAGTGTCATGCCTTAGAAACAGGATTTAAAAATGATGAGGAAAAACTTACATTTCCATCATCTCTGACCTCCCAATTCGCATCTTTATTTGTAAGGTATCAGTAGAGTTCATTCATATTGTCTCTCGTAGGGGTAAAATTAACATAATGGCAGATAGACCCATTCTCAATCATAAACATCTCATTTATTCTTGGAGGAGTGAACTGCTCAAACCTGCCTCACACATATATTGTTCCTTAGTTTATCCCATGAAGATTTGCATAAAACTCTTTCACCACAGGGACGACTACAGCGGCAGTAGTGTAGCAAAGCACTTCCCAACGCCTCTGCGCAATAATCTCTTCTACTCAATTTTTTGGTGTGTTGAATCCTCGATTCACAAATCCCCTTTCTTTGATTAGCATCTTCTTCACTAGAACTCAATCATGCAATTTCTGGTTTCTGGCATCAAAATTGACAAACTTTCTCAGGTTGAAAATTCCAAATTTTGCAATTATTTTGGAGTGGGAAGCCATTGGATTTGAAATCTAGTGGTTTTTCCCTCGTTTTCCCCCTTAAAATAGACTTAGGATTTGGTTTTTAGGAGGTATAAGGAGAAAAAACTGCCAAAAACTTCCTTTTGAAATGTTTAAGTCATTTTCATCTCTGCGGTGCATCATGCGCCGTAGCGCCAGCTCTCCGGAATTCGACGCATCATGCGCAAATCTGGCGCATCTTGTGTTAGTTCGAAAAAGTGTGCTATTTTTATTTTGATCCAATAAATTCTCAATTTTTCCATAAAATTAGGCAAATAAAGATGTTTTTAAATATTTTTCTCAAATTCACGGATTTCATAAATATCTAAACATAAAAATACATAAAATATTTCAAAAAAATTTAAAAAAAACTTAAAAGCAACCTAAACAACGATTCGTATGGGTTGTCTCCCACAAAACATTTGGTTTCATGTCATCAGCCCGACATTCCCCGTCTCATTCTAGGTGACCTAATATTATAGTCTCTTTAAAAGCTGGTCTTTGACCATCAAAATATGGTTTCAATTTGTACCAATTCACTTTAAATATTCTTCCAGTCTTGGGGTCTTCAATATTAACTGTTTCATAGGGATAAACTCTTATAACTCTGAATGGTCACTTCCACCTAGACTTCAATTTTCCAGGAAATAATTTCAATCTTGTATTGTATAATAAAATTTCCTATTCAATTTCAAATTCCCTTTTT
>NW_018164738.1:161118-161646 GCF_001263595.1 Phalaenopsis equestris | reverse complement strand
TTCGATCAAGCAATTCTTCTAGTTTTTCTTCATAAATCCTAGCATTATCGTAAGATTCATTCCTATTTTCCTCAAGTCTATAGCCCAATAAGCTTTATGCTCCAATTCAACTAGCAAGTGACAAGTCTTCCAAAAAATTAATCTATATGGGGACATTCCTATAGGTGTCTTGTAAGCAGTCTTGTATGCCCATAAAGTTGTATCTAGTCTAACAGACCAAATAGTAAACCAATCAATTTTATTAGGATTAACACTCTTCTCCAAAACTCTCTTAGTTTCATGATTAGATACTTCTGCTAAACCACTATTCTAGGGATGATAAGCAGTTGTAATTTTGTGCATTATATTATATTTTTCCACCAATCTTGCAATTGTTGCATTTCTAAAATGAGATCTTCCATTGGTAATGATGACATTCCATATCTTGTAAAAATATTTTTAATTAAAAATTTTGAAACACTCCTAGCATAACATCTAGGTAAAGTGATTGCTTCAATCCATTTTGAAACATAATTCACTGTTATATAT
>NW_018164738.1:157322-160786 GCF_001263595.1 Phalaenopsis equestris | reverse complement strand
TATATATATATATATTAACATCTCTAAATAGAGTAGGCCAATAAAATCCAGATTATTAAATTTTGTGAATTAATCTATAATACTCAAAATGACCTCCAAATTAAGAATCATGACATTTTTTTGGAAATCATGACATTTCTGAATAATTTCCAGAGTTTTTTTATAAGGCACACATTGTCTCATTACTAAATCCTTACATTGTTTATACAAATATGGATCATCCAAAACATAAGATTTTTCATCATGAATGAATTTCTTTTCCTGCTGTTTTGTCAATCCGTATGGTAAAATACCACTGACAATATAATTTACAATATCAGCATACCAAGGTATTTTCCATCCTTTTACAACATAAAGTTGTTCATCAGAAAGAGTTTCATTAATTTCTTTTTCCAAATCAAGTATTTCTTCCTGTTCTAGCCTAGATAGATGATCAACAATTTTATTATCAGTTCATTTTCTATTGACTATTACAAAATCAAAATCTTGCATTAGAAGTACCTATCTAATTAATCTTGGTTTAACATCCTTCTTTTGCATCAAATATTTAATAGTCGAATGGTCAGTATGCACAACACAATTAGCTCCAATCAGATATGATCTAAACTTATCAAAAGCAAACACCTAATACTTCTCTTTCAGTGGTGGTGTAATTAATCTGAGCATCATAAAGAGTCTTACTAGCATAGTATATGACTTTAAAAATCTTATCATATCTCTGCCCTAAAATAACTCCATTAGCATAATCACTTGTATCAAACATTAATTTAAAAGGTTTCTCCCAATTAGATGAAGTAATTATAAGAGGAGTGATCAATTTTTTTTTAAAGATTCAAAGGCTTTAAGGCAATCTTGATTAAAGTCTAATTTTGTATCTTTTTCCATAAGTTGGCATAAATGTTTAGAAATTTTTGAAAAGACTTTAATATATCTCCTGTAAAATCCAGCATGTCCTAAAATGCTCCTAACTCAACTTACTGTAGTAGGTGGAGGTAGGTTTGATATAACTTGTATTTTTGCAGAACCTACTTCCATGCCATTTTCTAAAATTTTATGTCCAAGCACAATCCCTTCTACAACCATGAATTGACATTTTTTCTCAGTTCAATACAAGATTAGTTTTTTTTCACAACATTCCAAAACTTTCTCTAAATGATTTAAACATGTTTTAAATGAAGTTCTAAATATAGAAAAATTGTTAATAATGACTTCAATCCCTTTTTCTATCAAATCACAAAAAAATTAACATCATACACCTTTGAAATGTTGCAAGTGCATTACATAATCCAAAGGGCATTCCCGAAAAGCAAATGTTCTATAACGACTAGTGGTTCTATATGGGCTTGTAAACTTTATTTTCTCTTAATCCTCTGGAGCAATAGGTATTTGATGATATTTGGTATATCCATCTAGAAAATGAAAATATTTGTGCCCAGCCAGCCTATCCAACATCTGGTCCAAAAAAGTTAAAGGAAAATGATCCTTCCTGGTGGCAGAATTTAATTTTTAATAATCTATACAAATTCTACAAGAAGCAACTTATCTTGTTGATATTAATTCGTTATGCTCATTTATCAATACAGTCACACATCCTTTCTTTGGAGCACAGTGAATTGAACTTACCCAAGCGCTTTCTGAATTAGAATATATTATTCCAGCATCTAACCATTTTAAAATTTATTTCTTCGCAACTTCTTTCATCATAGGATTATAATCTCCTTTGAGGATCAACTATTGGTTCATGTTGATCTTCTAATAAAATTCTATGCATACAAATTGAAGGACTGATTCCTTTAATATCAGCTAATGTCCATCCGAAGGCTTTCGTATATCTTTTCAAAGTTACCGATAACTGTTTTTTCTTGTGTTTTAATTAATTTTGAGGATACTATAATAGGTAATGTAGATAAATCTTCTAAGAATGCATACATCAAATGTGTAGGAAGTGTTTTCAGTTCTAGTTCAGGAGGTTTCTCAATAGATGAAATCAAATTCTTGTTACTTTCTGTAGGATCTAACATTTCAAATTTTTCTTGAACATAATCCAAATCCTCGTTACTCACTTCCATAGATTCATCTTGAATTTTATCCTCATCATGATATTTCATGTATTCCTTTTCAAATTCTCTTTCAAAAGTTTTCTTAAAGTATTCATGGCTTAAATATTCGTTAATATCCATTCTGTAGCAATCAATCTCTTGCTCTTTTGCAAGGTAACTCATTGATTTTTTATCACTAGCTCTCATATTTAGTTCTCTTTTCTGCACATCTATTAAAGCTCTTCTAGTGACTAGAAATGGTATTCCTAAATTGATTGAAATTTTTTTATCTTCCTCCTTATCTAATACAATAAAGTCCATAGAAAAAATAAATTTATCAAAATTTATTGAAACATCTTCTATAACTCATTTAGGATAGATAATCGAATGATCAACTAATTGAAGAGTTACAGTTGTAGGTGAAATATCTCCTAAGCCCATCCTTCTGAAAATTGATAACGACATAAGATTAATACTAGCTCCTAAATCACATAAATCTCTTCCATAAAATTGTTCACCAATAGCACAAGGAATTGTAAAACTTCCAGGATCTTTAAGTTTTTCAGGAAGCTTTTTCTGAATTATAGCGTTACACTTTCACTGAGTGCAACAGTCTCATTATCTACAAAATTCCTTTTTTTAATTAAGTATATCCTTCATGAACTTCACATAGCTTAGCATTTGTTTTAAAGCTTCAACAAATGGAATGTTTATCGTTAATTTCCTCAAAATTTCCAAAAATTTCAAAAATTGGTTGTCACTATTTTTCTACTTCAATCTTTGAGGACATAGAGGTGGTGGTCTTTCTATAGAGATTTTCATTGGTTTAATAGGACTTTTTACTTCAAAAGGAAAATCTTCACTAGATTTTTTACCTTCCACCTCATCTTTTTTAATTTCAACTTCTTGTTGAACTCTGTTTTCTATGTCTTTTTCACTTCTTAGTTTAATAGCTTTAATTTGCTCTTTTTTCTGATCTTTAGGATTTACTTCAACATTACTAGGCAATGTTCCTGAAGGTCTATTGCTAAGTGCGGTAGTAATACATCTCAATTGATTTTTCACGTTTCAAATTGCAGCTCATTGACTTTGTAATTGACTTCCCATTTGCAATATCAATTCTTCCATTGATAAATTTTTCTCCTTACTTTATAAATTTTTAAAACATGAGGGGTAATAAGGTCTATAAGTTTGATTCCCTTGATTGTTGGAGTTTCCCAATGGGTTTTCAGTACTGTTTCCCTTGTTTCCCCATTACGGATTTGCAGCACTAGAATTATTGTTACTCTAACTAAAGTTTGGATAATTCTTCAAACCAAGATTATAATAATTAGCATAAAGATTATTAGAATGATTTTTTATTGCATTTAAAGTCTCATAAGAAGATTAAGATTCTATCATTTGTCCCAATGAGTTTTCCTCAAA
>NW_018164738.1:152340-156790 GCF_001263595.1 Phalaenopsis equestris | reverse complement strand
TAATAAGTTTAAGCTCAAATGAATTGGCAGGTACAGCAGGGTTTTGTATACTCAAATGAATTTCATCTACTGTAGGAATAGCATAATCTCTTAAAGGTCTTTGATGATGTTTATTTTCATTTTCAGCATTACTTAAATTGTAAGTGATTTTACTAAAATGATCTATTTCTTTTTATTGTTTTCAAAATTTTCTAATAGTTCTTTCTAACTCAGAACCGTAAAATACTAAATTTTCAAATCTTACACTACACATAAACAAACAAAGCAAGTAATTTAAAATAAGCAAACACACTTAAATAAGAAAATGTTAAAAACTAAACTATAAACACTATTTTTTAAATAATTTTTTATAATAAAATAAAATAACTCGCTAATACTTTTCGTTACTTCCCCAACCAACGATGCCAAAAACTTGATGCGGGAGGATTTAGTGTGTAAATTTTGCAAATATTTTTCAATATAACAAAATACACACGACAGATATAACAAGAAATATGCAATATAATCCCAACAAAAATACCTTTTATGAAAATAGTTTAGCTTTAAAACTCCTTTTAAACTACCAAATCCCCTTTAAAATCAACGCATATGTACACATCACTCAAGTAATAAAGGGCACTAATGGAGTCCTAGATATCGATCCCACACAGAAGTTGGAAAACCCTTAAAAATTCTTAAAATTATTTTATAATTTAAAATTTCAAAAATAAAAGTAAAGTGCAAAGTTTGAATATTAACTACTAAAGTGAATTTTATATAAAACATTGTTGAAAAATAGAGTTAACTATTTAAAAACTAAACTTTCAAAAGTAAAATTACCACAACTAAATAAAGTTTTTGTTGACAGAAGATTCAAAATTAAGATCAAATTTAAGAAAGCATCCTTCCCATTTACAATGAGTATATGAATTATGAAGAAATAAAAATTAATTGAAAATATATATAAAAATTGTTTTGTACCAAATAGGAGTAGTCATATTCTTTACCCTCTTTCGAGTGTTATAAAGAACATTGACTAATCCAGAGTTTGATTCTTAATTTCGTGGTTAAGTTGGGAATTTAAGTTGGGAAGATATCGGCTATCACTCCAAAGCTCCCACTACTCCCTCCCTTGAGGCCTAACAATCTCGCATTAGTTTCCAATTAACTAGACTAAACTGGGGATTTTAATCTATCACCTTAAAATCTCAAATTCTGCGTCCAACAAAGTTATTTCCCTATTTATTTGCACTCAATTTCATGGACAACATACTCTCCCATGAATTCAAATATGATTTTCCCTGTATTGTAGACATCATAGACCTTTTTAGAACATATGTTTCTCAAAATATTTTAATATTTCAATTGGCCAGATTGAAAAGTAAACGAAGATCGGAGTTCAAATAATCACAAATTATTAACATTTAAAACCATAAAAAAAAACTAATTCTTCACAAAATCATATGTTAAAGTAGGAAGCAGGATAAAGAAGACTACTCAGAATTCATGAGAATGATACGATAAAACACGGATTTTATATATAAAAACATGTTTACAAAACAAAAGAAATAAAAGACTCAACTTATATCACAATTCTTCCCAAGGAAATCCCTAAAATTTTTCTCAAAGCTTTCTCTCTTTACAAGCACACTCAATTCTCTCTTAGAAGTGTAATGAAGAAGAAATCTCCCACCTTCCCTCTCCTCTTACAACCCTAGAAGAAAATCTCCTCTTCTCTTCTCCTGTCTTTTCACGCCACCCCCACTTTCTTGTCCTTTTAGTCTCCCCCTTCTAAACTCCTTGAAGTCTTCCTCTCTTTTTTTGGGCTACCTCCTTTCAGAGAGAATTCAATATTCCCTCCAAAAGTTAACTCTTTTAAATTCAAAAGATGTGTCATTTGATCTATGAGATATATCCCTTCATAGAAGAACCTTCCAAAGTGTCTAGATGCATTAAATTACTTCAGTATGTGTGTAGAACAAAAGTCCCTTTGAAAATTAGAGCAAAATTTGTCTCAAACTGCCTTAATCAGCAAAAAATTGTCTCTGATGCATCATGCGCTATGCCTCTATCAAACGGCGCGGGGGCCAATTTGGCTCATCATGAGCCAGAATCTTAAAATTCATTGTTTTGGCTCCAAATTTTGAAAAATGATATACCTGCAATAAAAAATATGAAAATACCCTTCTTTAAAGTGCAATAGCTACCTACAACAAAAACATGAAAATACCCTTCTTTAAAGTGCAATATCACCAAAAATAACCATAAAATATGTACTCAAAATAGTATATTATTTTGGTGTATCAGGGAGCGGCTCTACATGGAAACCAATGTAGTCAAAAGTGGCAAAAGGTTTGACCAGTCTAGGTGACAAGTTTACCTCACTGAACCTATGTAAGGTTTAGTATTCTGATTCATTGGCAGCTACTCAGTATCATTCATGATGGCAAAGGTGAAGTGATCACTGAGTTTTGAGGACTTTCTTAGGCTAGATACGGTCGCTCAGTGCCACACAACCAAGAGTCTCACTTTGATGGTCTTACAAACGTCACACACCCAGTTTTCACCCTCCATAACAGAAGTTGGTGTCGGCTGGTGATCAAAAAGTGAGAGATCGAGCTGGAGAAGAATTTGATTAGGTTGAGGGAGACAAAACTCATCTTGAGGGACGAGAACCTTGCATTGAAGAAGAAAATCTCCACCATGAAGAATGCAAAGGAGTTTTTTAAAGAGCTGTCATCCCATCTAGTTCAACAAGCATTTTTTTTAGACAAATATCAGTTGAGGACATTGTATGGAGTTGGTGATCCCGAAACTGCTTATATACAATAATATAAAAATAATTCTGATTATATTTTTCACTTATATTTCCTTATTTCACAACAAAACCAAAAACTTGATCGTGAAGAAAAATAAGAATTTTAATTTTAAATTATATTGAGATTGAGATACTACGCAAGTATACGTACCATTATCAAGTAATATAGGACTTTTTTATTAAGACCTGAATATCGAACCCACTGGAAAGATATGCAATATGCACTTTTTAGAAAAATTTCTATTTTTAAAAAGATAATTACTTAAACTAAAGAAGTTTTCACAGTAAATAAATTTTAAATATTTTTGGTAATTTTAATATTTTGACAAAAACAGTATGAACCTAAAAAGATAACTTGAGTTTTTATAGAAGAAAAGCACTAAATATGAAAATATCTTTCTCCTTATCATGAATCAGTAATAAGTATAGGAATTCTATTGTGGATATATGCATATTGTGCTGTGCCAAATAGGAGCAATAATATTCTTTACCTTTACTAGAGATGCTATAAAGAACATTGGCTAATTTAAAGTTTTAATAACTCTGAAGACCGGCTAGGCAGAGAAGATACTAGCTCTCACTTTAGAGTTCCTTGATTCCCTCCACCATAGAGGCTAACATCTCTTATTAAAACCTAAAACAATAGAACAAATTAGGGGGCTTTAGCCTATGACTCTAAAGTCCTCTAACTCTAAACCCATTAAAGATTATTTTCCTATTTATTTGCACTCAACCATATGGACTATATTCTCATTCATACAATCTCATGTGATTCTACCACAAATGATTGAGACAACGCCATCCCAGATGTTACATCTTCTCACAACATATTTTAACATGCAAGTTGATTAAGTTTACATGTAAACAAAGAAAAAAGTAAAATCATCACAATATATTCTCACTCTACTTAATTGTATATCCTACACATGCATATTGATTCAAAAACTACTCAAAATCCATGGAGAAAACAAAACCACACTTTAGTTTAAAAGTAGAAATCATTGTCAAACCAACAACAAGTGTGAATTAAAACCAAAAGTAGTGTAAAAAAAAAAAAACTTATCTCAAGTCCTCCACCAAACTCTTGAAGTTCCTTTGAATCTTTTCTCTTTTACAACACTCTCAATATAAAACTAAAAATAAAAAAAGAATAAATATGTGGTGCCTGAAAATCTCTCCAACTAACTCCCTAATTTTTGAACTTTCAAAACTTTTCCAGTACTTTCAGGACCACTTTCGAAGTCCCAATCTTCTTTCTTTTATAATTCTCCAAATGATGCATTGGTATCTCTTCAAATTGTGTCTTGGTTCGATGTATTTCCTTGTCTTGATTCAATGTATTTTCTCAAGAGATGCATCCTTTCGTGATAATTTCCATCCATGGTGGATACAACCACCTATTAAGCCAATAAGTGCCTCAAAAAGCTCTTTAAAATTTGTAAAAATAGAATTTACTCGTCCAATAACTGCCACTGGCGCTTAAGCGCGGGGCCTCTGGCGCTTAGGTGTGACCTTCTCTGTGAACCCAGCACTTAAGCACCGGATTTGGCGCCTTGGCGGCAAAATACTTTTGCACATTTTTCACCTATTTGCTCAAATTTGATTATTTTTCACTCCTTTAAGCATTTTTCACTTTTTTACTTGTACCTGAAA
>NW_018164738.1:149524-150978 GCF_001263595.1 Phalaenopsis equestris | reverse complement strand
AATTTTAAAACAAACTACTAACTAACACAAACATCACAATATAATTAAAAATAAAAGTCTCACACATTACAATATCTAAACAAGTACACAAACATACATGTCTCAAGTTCAAAACATGAAAACACATCACATCACAATTCTCACTTAAACATAAAAGTACAAACCACATCACATAGTTCAAACCAAGACACAGATGCAAATGTAGCAAGCCCAGACCAAATCATCCATACCATATTACAATCATAAAATAAATCTCTCAGTTCTACTCTTCATCCTCTGAATCACCGCTATCCCAAACTTTTGCAGGCTCTTAATCAAGGTATCTAGGATATGGGGAAAATTGCACTCCTTGGTTACCCATAATGAGGCTCTCCAATGATGAGTGAAATTTCTCTTCATAATCACTTTTTCTTCTATTATACCTATCAGTATGCTCTGGAAAACACTCTAAATTTTATACCCTATCAGCGGTAAAATTAAAATTATCCATCAGCCTCTACAATAATTGATCTTGGATCTCAGTAGACTCACCTCTAGATGTAGAAGCACGAGAGGTAGATGGTCTAGATGAAGAAGCAGCAGAGGTAGAAGCAACAGACGTCTCCATTCCATAACTCCTAGAAAATCCTCCTCTCCAGCCAAAAATAGAATGCTCAGAATAAGTCTTCACATTCACCTTAGTGATGGACTTTAGAGGTAACAACACTTCCTCCTAGCTATCATATTTAACTCCAGTTTGCTCACACAAGGAAAAGATCAAGGAAGCAAACCCAAACCTGCAGTAGTAACGACAGTGGCAAAATTGATGATAGTCTGACAAATCAAAGCTCCTAAGCTTTCCTTTTTTCCTTCCTAAATACAATAATTTAACATCGCTCTCTCTCTGGAATGAGCAGAAATAAAATAGTGTCAGGCCTTTGAAGGTGCACATAACTTTGAAGTTGGGAAGTTGACTCTCCTTTCATTAGTAATCTTCCAAAGTCCTTTCCCAATAGTCAAATAAGAAATAATCTCGTCTAACTCCACTTCATTTGAACTATAATTTGCATAAAAAACATAATGTATCAGGTGGCAGACGTATCAGGTGGCAGATAATGTATCAGGTGGCAGATGAAAAAATAAGTTGATTACCTCCGGTGAAAAAGGCACCAACTTTCCTCGAACCATGACCTTTTGTCTTCAGCCTCATGGAGGTTTGCGTAGAACTCACTAACAATAAAAATAACCACCACAGCAAAGAAAAAAAAAATAGAATCGTCCCCGCTGTTGGTGAACGATCAAATCCTCTACGTCTCCACCTAGATTCTTAACACCGCTCCTAAATCAGTTTACGTGATTGCAACGCATCACTATACCGATCTTGAGCCTTTGAACTAACAAATTTACTCGAATCGAAAGGGCTCTTTCCTTTACTCCTCTTCATTCTTGGTGTCATTCTACAAATTTTATAAATT
>NW_018164738.1:145122-148860 GCF_001263595.1 Phalaenopsis equestris | reverse complement strand
TCCAAATAGTCTTGGATGAGAAAATTTTCCTAAATACAAATACACAACAATCATTACACATAAAGAAGTCATAAATATTAAAAACAAGACTTAAACACTAAACCACTTGAGAAGAACAACTTCTAACACACAATTTCTGACACTAAACTTAATTCCATTCTTCATTCAAAGAAATAAATTCCTATCTTTCATTAGTCTCTCCAGGAATATAGAGTTGATAAAATGGATGGTGGTGACGAGCTCTGATAATATCTTCTCCAATCCACTTCTGCTTTATGAACATCGTCTTATCTGCTTCCTCTATATAACATGTGTGGCTAAATTGCACCTTCAATTGCCATCCAATATGCTCTAGATGTGCATGAAACTCAAGTAATTTGGTCTCCAATAAAGCTATAGTATTTTCCATTTTGTTGATCTTCTCTGATATCCCTTCAATACTAACGACTAAGAAACTGTTATACATCTCTTGTGCACTTTAACTAATGAACCTTTTTCTCATGGTTTCTTCCTTTTTCTTCAAATTCTTCTCCCATGAAGACATTTTCTCTAAATCTCACTTTCTCTTAGACTTTGAGGGCTAAAAATGATTTGGGGTGAAATTCCTTCACAAAACCCTTCTATTTATAGGCATAAATCCTTCCAATAACCCCTAGACACTTTTAGAAACTGCCTTGACATGTTTTTACAAACTAATAGGTGGTTAAACCTTTTAGAATATTAATTTTTCATGTGTGTGTAAACTATCATGCTTAAGTGTCGGTTCTGGCGCTTAAGCGCCAGTGCACATTTTTGTACTAGTCAACTTAACATCTAAATTCTTATTCTAACATGTCTTGGTCACTAAATAAAGTCTTAAAATCTTTACTAACACATAATATTTTCAAAAATACTACCCCAGTTTTTTTAATCACACACAAAAATACAATCAAAATAAAAACACACTAATTTAATGGGTTGCCTCCCACAAAGCTCTTGGTTTTACGTCGTCAGCCCGATGTAACCAGTGCTTATTCTGGTTGACCCAACATCATTCCATCATTAAGTTTATGTCGATCCCCTATAAAATAAGGTTTCAGTCTATGTCCATTAAAATTATTTCTCAGACTTAGGATCTTCAATATCCACAGCTCCATAAGGATAAAATTATATCACAACAAATGGGCCCATCCACGTGGACTTAAGTTTACCGGTAAATAATCTTAACCTTGCATTATATAGAAAAATTTGTTGCCCTAGCTAAAAATTTTTAGGAAGAATCCTTCGATCATGCCACATCTTTATCTTCTCTTTATAAATCTTGACACTCTCACAAGATTCATTCTTTATCTCTCCAAGCTCATTTAATTGCAATAATCTTTTCTCACCAGCATCTTTCAAATTATAATTGAACTCTTTAATTGCCCAATATGCTTGCTCAAGTTCAACTGGTAAGTGACAAGCTTTTCCAAATATTAGCTTATATGGGGACATTCCTATAGGAGTCCTGTGAGCCGTTATATAAGCCCACAAAGCATAGCTAAGTTTGACTGACCAATCCTTTTTTATTGGATTTATAGATTTTTACTTTTCCATAATTCTTTTAATTTCCCGATTAGATAATTCAACCAAACCACTTATCTGAGGATGATAAGCAGTAGCAATCCTATGATTTATAAGATATTTCTTTAATAACTTCTCCATTATGACATTTCTGAAATGACTTCCCGCATTAGTAATGATACCTCTCAGCATCCCAAATATACAAATATGTTTGTTTTAAAAAATTTTGCAATACTTTGAGCATCACATCGAGGTAAAGCAACAGCTTCTATCCATTTTGATACATAGTCCACTACTAACAGAATATATAAATTTTTGAAAGATGGTATAAATGGTCCCACGAAATCTAATCCCTAAACATCAAATATATCAACTTCTAGCTTATAATTGAGGGACATCTCATTTCTTCTAGAAATATTGCCTACTCGTGACATCTATCACAAGTTTTGATATAAGCATTAACATCTCTAAAAATTGTAGGCCAATAAAATCCAGATTATAAAATTTTATCTATTTTTTTATCAACACCAAAATGTCCCCCAAATTTAGAATTATGACATTTTTGGATAATTTCATAAGTTTCTTCTAATGGTACACATCTTCGATTAATTAGATCATTTCCTTGTTTATATAAAAATGGTTCATCCCAAAAATAAGTCTTAGTTTCGGAAATAAATTTCTCTTTTGTTGGTATATCATTCCATAGGGTATAATATCGCTAACAATAAAGTTCACAATGTCAGCATACCACGGAACACACTACTCATTAATAGTGAACAAATTTTCATCTGAAAAATGTTCATTAATTTCTTTTTCAAAATAGAGTGATTTTTCTAGCTCAAGCCTAAACAAATGATCAATAATTTGATTTCTAGTCCCCTTTCGATCTACTATTTCAAAATCAAATTCTTGTAAAAGAAGAATCCATCTTATAAGTCTAGGTTTAAGTTCCTTCTTTTTCATTAAGTACTTAGTAGCAGAATGATCTGTATGCACTACACAATGAGTTCCAATTAAGTATGATCTAAAGTTATCAAAAGTATATACTATTGCTCATAACTCTTTTTCAGTTTTTGTATAATTGATTTGAGTTTCATTAAGAGCCTTACTAGCATAGTAAATTACTTTGAAAGTTTTATCATATTTTGTCCTAAAACAACTCCTATAGTATAATTATTAGCATCACACATCAACTCAGAAGGTTTTCCCCAGTTTGGTGAAACTATAATTGGTGCAGTGATTAATTTTTCTTTTAAAAAATTAAAATCTTCTAGGCATTCCTTATCAAAATTGAAAATTGCATCTTTCTCCAATAAAAGACATAAAGGCTTAGCAATCTTTGAAAAGTCTTTAATATATCGCTTGTGGAATCCAGCATGTCCTCCTAATTTCCCTTACATTTGTTTGATAAGGTAAATTAATGATCACTTGAATTTTAGCAGGATGTACTTCCATACCATTTTTTGATATTTGATGACCTAATACAATTCTTGCTACTACCATAAATTGGCATTTTTCCCAATTAAAGACTAAATTTGTTTCTTCACAGCGCTTAAGAACTTTAGATAAATGTTCTGAACATGAGTCAAATGAAGTTCCAAACACTGAAAAATCATCCATGAATACTTCAATCCCGTTTTCAATTAAATCACAAAAAATTGTCATCATACACCTTTGAAATGTAGCAGGGGCATTACATAAACCAAAAGGCATCCTTCTAAAATCAAAAGTACCATAAGGACTGGTAAATGTTGTTTTCTCTTGATACTCAAGAGACATTTATATTTGGTGATACATTTGGTGACATCCGGTATATCCATCTAAAAAATAATAGTATTTGTGCCCAGCTAGTCTATCCAACATTTGATCTAGAAACGGCAAGGGTAGTGGAAAATGATATTTCCTTGTGGCGAGATTTAATTTTCTATAATCAATACATTTTCACAACCCTGTGACTTATCTAGTAGGTATTAATTCATTATGTTCTTTTACAATCACAATAACTCCTTTCTTATGAACACAGTGAATTGGGCTAACCCATGCACTATCTAAAATAGGGTAGATAATTCCAGCATTTAACCACTTTAAAATTTCTTTCTTAACAACTTCTTTCATAAAAGGATTCAGTCTCCTTTGAGGATCAGCCCTGAAATTGCAGTTCTCTTCCATATGAATTCTATGCATACAAATTAAAGG
>NW_018164738.1:143982-144562 GCF_001263595.1 Phalaenopsis equestris | reverse complement strand
CCTCCATATCTAGCATAATGAAATCAACAGAAAAGATAAATTGATCCACTTTCACTAAGACATCTTCTATAACTCCTTTAGAGTATGTATTCGGGTAAGTCATCGAACGATCTGCTAGCTGCAGAGTTACGTAGTAGGGGTTATTTCTACTAATCCCAATCTTTTGAATATTGATAACGCATAAGGTTAATGCTTGAACCTAAATCACATAAAGCTTTCCCATAAAATTTGTCTCCTATTGCACATGAAATTGTAAAGCTACCACGATCTTCAAGCTTTTCAGGAAGTTTCTTCTGAATTATAGCACTGCACTCCTCACTAAGTGCAACAGTCTCATTATCATTTTCCTGTTGAGAATATCCTTCATAAACTTTACATAGCTTGGCATTTGTTCTAAGGCTTCAACAAATGGAATATTAATTGTAAGCTTCTTAAATATTTCCAGAAACTTTGAAAATTGCTTATCCAACTTCTCCTGACGAAGTCTTTAAGGAAATGGAGGTGGTAGGTTTTTTAAATAATTTTTAGTGGAGAAATAGGTCTTTCAGGATCTTTTGAAGCGTCCTTTTTTGATTCTTCA
>NW_018164738.1:141428-143795 GCF_001263595.1 Phalaenopsis equestris | reverse complement strand
GTTGATTCTCAATATTTCTAATTGTAGCTCCTTGACTTTGTAATTGATTTCCTATTTGTAACACCACTTCTTCTATAGACAACTTCTTCTCTTTAAATTGTGCATTTTTTTTTGAAATCTGGAGGATAAGTAGATCTATAATTATTATTCCTTTGATTGTTCCAGTTTCCCAATGGGTTTACTTGGTTGTTCCCCCATTGTTGATTATTACCACCCGAATTATTTTTCCAGGGATGGTTTTTCAAAACCTAGGTTATAATAATTTCAATATGGGTTATTCTGCTTGTTATTTATGACATTCAAAGTTTCTAATGATGCTTGCAAATCTACCATTTGGCTCAATGAATTCTCTTCAATCATGGAAATTGGTTGGGAAAAATTCATTCCAAATTGGTCTAACTTTCTTGAAATTGCAGCAACTTGATTTGCTAACATAGTAAATGCGTCAAATTCATGAATATTGGCTACTTTCTTAGGATTCACCCTCTCAAAATGCCATTAAAAATTATTGGAAGCCATTTCTTCAATTAAAGCAATTTAAGCATAGGCGTTATGAAATGGTTTTGACATCAATGAACCACCAGCAGCGGCAACGATAATTGATCTAAGAGATCCAACTAATCCATTATAAAAAGTTTTAATTATTAACCAATCTAATATAGCATGGTGTGGACACTTTCTTAAGAGTTCTTTAAGTCTTTCCCATGCTTCGTAAATATATTCCCCTTCAAAATGATTAAAAGATGTGATATCATTTCTAAGCTTTGCAGTTTTTGATGGTGGAAAATATTTAGTAAAGAATTTTTTAGCTAAATCACCCCAATTTCTGATAGATCCAGAAGCTAATGAATTGAACCACTTCTTAGCTTTATCCCTCAATGAGAAAGGAAATAACCTAAGTCTTATGGCACCATCTAATACACCGTCATATTTAAATATAGCGCACAATTTTAGAAAATTGGTAAGATGTAAATTTGGATCCTTAGTTGGTGATCCCCCAAATTGATTATTTGATACAATTTGGATAATAACAGGTTTAAGCTCAAATAAATTAGCCAATACAGTAGATTTTTGAATACTACAATGAAGTTCATTTATAGTAGGGTTGGCATAATCTCTTAAAGGTCTAAACTCTTGATGAATTTTAGCATTTTGATCATTTTGGTTTGCCATTTCTATAATTTTTTTGAATTTTCAAGATTTTTATTTTTTTTGGTTTTTCTGATTTTTCTAACAATTCTCTCTAATTCAGAATCGTAGGGCACTAGTCCTTCAGAACCCGAACTACACACACACTAACATAAAATAAAATAAAACTAAGCACACACAAAATAAATAACAACAACTTAAAGTTTAAATAAGACTTTCTAAAAATAGAAATTTGCTTTTAAATTAATAGATTCCTTACAATTTTCACTTCACTTCCCCGCAACGGCGCCAAAAACTTGATCCCGAAACTAATTATATGCAACAGTATAACAATAATTATGATTATACTTTTCACTTATATTTCCTTATTTTACAACAAAACCAAAAACTTGATCCTGAAGAAAAATAAGAATTTAAATTTTAATTTATATTGGGATGCTACGCAAGTATACGTATCGTTATCAAGTAATATAGGACTTTTTTATTGAGACCTGAATATCGAACCCACATGGAAGATATGCAATATGCACATTTTGGAAAACTTTCTATTTTTAAAAAGATAATTATTTAAACTAAAGACATTTTCACAGTAAAGAAAGTTTAAATATTTTTGGTAATTTTAATATTTTGACAAAAATAGTACAAACTTAAAAAGATAACTTAAAAAATCACTAAATATGAAAATATCTTTGTCCTTATCATGAATCAGTAATAAGTATAGAAATTATGTTGTGGAAGTATGCATATTGTGTTGTGCCAAATAAGCGCAATAATATTCTTTACCCTTACTAGAGATGCTATAAAGAACATTGGCTAATTTAAAGTTTGAATAGTTCTGAAGATCAGCTAGGCAGGGAAGATACTAGCTCTCATTCAAGAGTTCCGTCGGTTCCCTCCACCAGGGGGCTAACATCTTGTATCAGAACCTAAAACAATAAACCAAGTTGGGGGCATTAATCTGTGACTTTAAAGTCCTCTAACTCTACACCCTTCAATGAATATTTTCCTATTTATTTGCACTTATTCATATGAACCACATTCTCATTTATACAACCTCATGTGATTCTTTCTAATTATTGACTGAGACAATACCATCTCTGTTCTTACATGTTCTCACAACAAATTTTAACATCTGGATTGGCCAAATCAAGAAGTAAATGAAGTACATTGATTTAAATCATCACAATTTCTTCCGACATTAAACATTAATACTCTCCA
>NW_018164738.1:136280-137270 GCF_001263595.1 Phalaenopsis equestris | reverse complement strand
TGACAAGGAGAATGATGCTTTTTTATATATTGAAGATCACATTTAAACATTCATTAGTATCATTCGTTATTTAATAGTTATTAAAATTAAATATTTATTTCAATTGTCTATTAGTGATAGATAAGCAAATTAAATTTAATTGTTGTGATTAAAGTATTACTTTTATAATGTCTTAGTTCGTAGTTCTAATATTACTCCATGTGGGATCGATATCTAGGACTCCATTAGAGCCCTATATTACTTAAGCGATATGTATACTTGCGTTGATAAGTGTGACTTTACAATTATTGAATATTTATTACATCCATATTTATCGAATCTATAACTATTATTAAGTTTTGGTATAATTGCTGAGGAATTAAATCTATTAGCAACTATCTATAACTGTTATTAAGTTTTGGTGCAGTTGTTGAGGAATTAAATCTTTTAGCAGTAGTATTAAATACTTATATTTTTAAGCATATATAAAGTCGCTGTCAAGTTTTTGGCCGTTGCCGGGGAGTAAACAAGAATCATAATTACAGTAACGGACAAATTAGGATTATTAGAAAATTTTTACTTGAATTGTAACTTATTTTCATATTTAGTTAATTGCTTTACTGTGTACTGATTTCAATTGTATGAGTAAATTTGGACCTGAAAATCTTATACCCTATGATTTAGAATTAGAACGCACTGTTAGAAGAATTATAAATCTAAGAAGAGAACCTAGAAATCCTAACCCACTGGAAAACAATGTGAACAATCAAGGAATAGAAAATGAACACCAACCTAAACCTCTATAAGATTATGCAAATCCTACAGCAGATGAAATTCACTTATCTATCCAAAATCTTGATGTAGCTGCTAATTCATTTGAACTTAAACCTGCTATTATCCAAATGATATAAAACAATCAATTCGGAGGTACACCAAATGAAGATCTTAATTTACACCTCGCTAGTTTTTTAGAACTTTGTGCTACCTTTAAATATGACAGAGTTTCAAATG
>NW_018164738.1:135880-136270 GCF_001263595.1 Phalaenopsis equestris | reverse complement strand
TTTTTCCTTTTTCACTTAGGGATAAGGCTAAGATGTGGTTAAATTCGTTAGCACCTGGATCTATTAGAACTTGGGGAGAAATTTCACAAAAATTTCTATCCAAATATTTCCCTCCATCCAAAACTGCTAAACTTAGAAATGACATAACATCGTTTTGTCAGATTTATGGAGAGTCAATATACGAAGCATGAGAGAGTTTTAAAGATCTTCTTAGAAAATGCCCTCATCATTCGTTACCAGATTGGTTGATAATTCAAACTTTTTATAATGGAATAGTGGGATCACTTAGATTAATTATAGATGCTGCGACTGGTGGCTCTTTAATGTCAAAACCTTTTGATGAGGCTTATTCGTTAATAGAAAAGATGACTACCAAAAAATTTCAATAGT
>NW_018164738.1:131904-132411 GCF_001263595.1 Phalaenopsis equestris | reverse complement strand
TTTATATAAACAATGTAAGGATCTGATTATGAGAAGATGTGTATCTTATGAAGAAACTGAGCTAATCTTTCAGAAATGTCATGATTCTAAATTCAGAGGACACTTTGGGATTGATAAAATTGCTTAAAAAATTTTAAAAGCTGGATTTTATTGGCATACTATCTTTAGAGATGTTTATATAGATACATAAAAACTTATGATCGATGTCAACAAGTAGGCAATATATCTAGAAGAAATGAAATATCTCTGAATTTCATGTTAGAAGTTGAAATCTTTGATGTTTGAGGATTAGATTTCATGGGATCATTTATTCCTTTATTTAGGAACTTATATATCTTAATTGCAGTAGACTATGTTTCTAAGTGGATTGAAGCACAAGATTTACCTCGTTGTGATGCTAAAAGTGTTTCAAGATTTTCAATGAAAAATATTTTCACTAGATACGGAATGCCTAAAATGATTATCACTGACGGAGGATCCCATTTTAGGAATAAATATATTCAGAGA
>NW_018164738.1:128184-131719 GCF_001263595.1 Phalaenopsis equestris | reverse complement strand
ACTCCTTACAGGCTGATTTTTGGAAAGACTTGTCACTTACCAGTAGAATTGGAGCATAAAGCATATTGGGCGATTAAAGAATTCAATTATAATTTGAAAGATGCTAGTGAGAAGAGATTGTTACAATTGAATGAATTAGAAGAATTAAGAAATGAATCTTATGATAATGATAGAATTTATAATGAGAAAATAAAGTTATGGCATCATCGGAAGATTAACCAGAAGAACTTTAAACCAGGACAAGAAGTTTTGCTTTACAATACAAGGCTGAAGTTATTCCCTGGGAAATTGAAGTCTCGTTGGTTAGGACTCTTTACTGTGACTCAAGTTTATACTTTTGGAGCTGTTGAGATTGAAGATCAAAAAATTGAAAATAGATTTAAAGTAAATGGACATAGGTTAAAATTGTATTGTGAGGATCAAAGACCAAATTTTTATAAGGTTTTAATGATCAGTCAACCTTAATAAACTTGAATAGGTCGGGTAGACGACGTTAAACCAAGCGCTTTATGGGAGGCAACCCATAATTATCTTTATTTTTATTGCGATTATAGTAGTTTTTATTTGAAATTATTGATAGTTTGTGGTAGTATTAAGCTCTACTACTCTTATTTACCCTTGAATCATCATAAAAATTGGATTCATAGAGAAAAATTGGAACGCATTCGGACCAGAGCAAAACTATGCAATTTTTTCCTTGGGCGCTGACGGCGCCATTGACGCCGCTGACGGCGGGTTTTCCCGAAAGTCCAGGCAATTAAATACAGAAGGCTCGCCAACGGGGCCCTCGATGCCACCGAAGGCGAGACCGGCAGGATGGGGGTTTCTTGAGTTTGAATGAAGGTTTTTGGCGGTTTTTGGGCGGGAGTTACCCCTTCTAAACTCCCAAATTTGATTCATAAGTTCATATTTCCCAAAAAAAAAGTGAAACTCCACCAAATTTATTCTTATGGCGAAATTCATTCTTATGGCGTCCAATTCCCCTGATAATCCCAGAATGCGAGTGTTCAACCGGAGAAAGTTCATTAGTGCGGAAGCGCAGTGAATCTTCAACAAGGTACTGACAAAGAAAATGTTAATCAAGGAACAAGGATTTGTAAATCGTGGATTGAATAATCCCTCTACGGAAATTAAAGAGATGGTAGTGCGGCGAAGATGCGAAGTGTTGTGCTATACTACCGCTGCTGTGGTTGTTCCTGTGGTGAAAAAATTTTATGCAAATTTGCATGGAATCAACCAATGAGTCATTTATGTGCGAAGTAGATGGATAATTTTCACTCCTACATGGATCAATGAATTATATATAATCGAGAACATTTCTGTCTTCCATTATTCCAACTTTGTCCCGACAAGAAACCAGATGAATTAGATTTACCAATATTTAACTAACAAAACTGAAGACTGGGAAATGAGAGAAAATTGGTATGTTAGTTTTTCTGCGACACTCCTAAATCCCGTTTTGAAACACTCGCACTTCTTCATTTCTGTAAAACTGTTACCGACAATGAAAATCGGTAAAGTTTCTAAAGAAAGTACTATTTTGAATTACTGCATCCAAATGAGACTGGCGATCGATATTGGATCAATAATTGTGAAGTCGATTTTGGGCCTGATCGTTCATGGATCAACTTATGGGCTTGGACACCCTTCCACAATTTTTTCACTTTGCAGTCAATTCCAAGTATCCTACAAAAATTGGGAAAAGGTACTTCTACCTTGGAAGCCTTCGGACCCAACTGAGAGATTCTCATCCTATGAAGATGAAAATGACATGACTATTATGGTGGATCAATCATCTCAGAATTCATTATCGATTCAACATTTAATTCCGGACAAGACTTTGGTGATCATGCGTAGAATCAAGAAATTGGAGAAGGATGTACAAAATATCATGAATGCAATTAATAATATCTCTGATTTCTTCGATCATCTAGACTGGAGGATGAAAGAACATTTTTCTCACTCTGGACATATAGAAGATAGTTTGATATGGTTGATGAGGAGGATGAAATTGATAGAAGATGATTCTACTAAAGAATATCCATACCTCCCTTCTACAACCTCTTCATTCATGTGCAATCAATGGTTGATCTCATAGGAGAATCTAGTGCTGAATCTGATGAATAGTAGATTTATATTGCTACCTGTCTGTCGATGTATGTAGTTTGATTTGAACTTTATGTTTACTTTGCTTTAAAATTATGCTTTTAGATCTCTGTATAGTTGAGACTAAGCATAAGATGTTTTGTTTTTAATGTTTTGAGTGTTGTGGCTTAGATTACAATGTTGAATTAATATATTGAGGTTGAGAAAATACCAAACTTAGTCGTGTTATGTAACGTATATTGTACCCCTTGAAATTTATATATAAATGTTATATTTTGTGTTGTGAAAGTTTATTTGTGATAAGTACATCATTTAGTCACTTAAAATTATGTCTATAATGATTGAAAGGATGTCATTAAGGCTTGAAATTGATCGAAATCGCAAAAATTTGGAAATTGAACCAAAATCAATAGAGCCCGCCGACGACGCCCTAGACGCTGCCGACAACGGATTTTTCCCGAGAGTTTTGTTTAAATTTCAACAGAGCGCGTCGACGGCGCCATCAACCCCGCCGACGGCGAGATCATGAAGAAACACCTTTAACCGTGATTTTGACCAGTCAACTGCCACTATTCATCATCCCCTTCCTCCTAAAAAACTAATTTTTGACCTAGGGCTTGAGAGATCTTGGATTGGGAGGCGATTTCAAGTCAATTTTTTTACACCGGATTTGATCATCTCTAGGTAAGAGCTTCACTCCAAGTTAAAAATATTTAATTTTCACCATGGATTTCTTTCACATTGAGGAGATCCAAAAAATTTGAGAATGTGAAGAAAATATTGGGAAGAGATTGATGAAACTTAGTGTTAAACTCTAACAATTACTTTTGGAAGCCATTATTTGCATATTTGATGCATATTTTGGAATTTTTCTATAATTGATTAGATTGAAATGGCTCCACATCAAAAGAGACAAATTGAGTTCGACGCCCCTCTCTTCGTCAATGTAAAGGCTCAATCAAGATTTACCTTAGCAAATCAAGTTGTACCTAAGTATGAAAAGGAAAGAAGTGTATACAAGATCGGGTTTTTGAGAGTCCGAGAGGAACAAGCGGAGGTGGGAAAACTTTTGCTACACCACCAATAAAGCTGATGCAAATATTGTGAAGGAGTTCTATGCCAACGAAATATATTCTGAAGATGGAATCGTTCAAGTGCGTGGATTTCTTAATGAATTTAATGTCGCCTGCATCAACACCTTTTATGAGGAAGTCCCAGACTCTTATAGGTGCCATTATGAATCCTTCACTACTATGGAATGCCCCCTGAATGATATGATCAATTTTCTCACTGATGGGAAAGGAACGTGGAAGATTACACAACGACAACGGGTAAATTTTTTTGCTTCCATGCTGAATGTCACCTCTAAGGCGTGGCACTATTTTATTTCCTCTACTCTGTTACCGACTTATCACCATAGTGAGGCAAC
>NW_018164738.1:127225-127556 GCF_001263595.1 Phalaenopsis equestris | reverse complement strand
ATTGATGTACTTGAACTTTTACTTTTATTTTTGTAATCTTTTGTAATAGAAATGGATGTTTATGTGTATTTAGACTTTCATTTTTATTATTATGTTGTACTTGAATGATTTTTAATTTTTGTTATAAAGTTAGTGTTATAGTTAAATTTGCATGTGTAGTATAATAGATATTAAGTAGTATTTTGTAATGTAATGTGATTTTTATTTCGCATTTTAATTGTAATTGTTCTGTTTAGTATTGTAGTTGTGTTAGGAAATATTATACTTATTTAATGTTTTCATTTTATACGTATGTCAAAATTTCATTACCCAGAAATTTCTCGAAAGATTT
>NW_018164738.1:112276-127180 GCF_001263595.1 Phalaenopsis equestris | reverse complement strand
ACTGCAAAAATTTCAAAATGATGAAAATGCCTATAATACTGAGGTATGATTTATATTTAGAGTTTTTTTCCACCTATATCATTTTATGTTGAAAAATTTAAGTTTGGGAGAGGAAAGAAAAAGATTAACTATTAGATGTCCTCTATTTAATTATTTTCAAAAATTATTTATATGATTTTATGTAGTGAATTTAATTCAGGTAACTAAATTTTGTATCTATTTAAATATTATGGTAGATTTAAAGAAATATTTTTGTAATGAAAATTAATTTTGTAACTTAAGATATTTATTATAAGAGAATAAGATTATAGTTAATTATTTAAAGCAAAGGAAACTATATTTTGAATTATTAAGAATCTGGAAATTCATTTGAGAAGAAAAGATTGGGACTCAATGCTGTAAAAACTATGCAATATGTATAAGGTAAATGAATACTTTGAGTTTCAAACTTAGGAAAAGAAAGGTGATGTTCAAAATCATTAAAGGCTATCCAGATATAGTAATCCTCACTTGAAAAAGGAAAAAGAAAGGATTGAAAACAATCCCTGAAAAGAAAAGAAAAATATATAGGATTGAAAGCAATCCAAATAAAAAAGAGACAAGAAAGAAAAAATTATGAAGGTGAGGAGAAGCTTTAGGATATGCCTAATCAAAAATTGGCTTCACTGGACCTACCTAAAGGAAAAACTTAAATACATTCCTGAACTTAAATTTATGGAATAACTTTTACTAGTAGTGTTCTCATGAAGTTCCTATCATTTGAATATTCTAAGTGACTTAATGTTGCAACATATAGTCATTCTTGAAATGAATAGAAGACTAGAACTCTTAAACTTGATGACTAGATAATCTTGTAGCTACAGAGTTAATTCAATTACTTGAATTTTTTCTGAAAATCTCACTATGATATTTATTTAAATCAAACTTATAACTTGGTTTAACATCGTCAGCCCAACAAAGGATTCCTCCCAGATCAAAATTCCATTTAAGTAATCCTTAATTAATCGCTCAATCTTTTCTGGTTCCTGGGATTCCTACTAAATCCTCTAATTTTAGTTTTTCTATTAGCTTCCTCAATCCACTCACCAAACAGAATATGACCCAAGCCACCACACTAAAAGCTTCCTCAATCCTTTCAAGCCTTGGTCAAGCCTTCTCCTTCTCCACTAGAGCCACCATGGTCAAGCACATTAAAGTATAGAGAAAAGTTTCCTCCACTGCCCAAGACCTCTAGCTTCCCTCTGCCTCAAGCACTGATAAAATGTTAGAGCTCCCCACACCATCCATGGCCTCTCCTACGCCCTTCTATGGCTATAAATAGCGCTAACCCAACAACGCCCTACACACGTAAAGCTCCCCAACCAACCTATAAAATGCTTAGCTTCCAACTCAAAAAACTCTCTATCAATCAAGAGTAGCTCATCCCCATCCTTTCAAAGCCTCCACACTGCCCTTATTGCCCTAATATCATCTCTCAAATCCAAGGGTCATTGCGGCCTTGACATAAACTCCTTCAAACCTCCAATTTAATCCTCTAAAAAACTTCACATGGCCTTAAAACCTTTTCCCAATCAAAATCCACCTTTCTCGCACCCTATACCATAGCTCAATGATAACCCGTTCCCCCATTTGGCCTAGCTCATAGCTAGGACCAATTTCACCTCGAATTGAAGCAAGGAGGAGCTCTGTGGTATCAAGGAAATTGTTTCCATCAACTCCAATCGAAACTTCACTATTGAGACAATGTATGGACTCAAAGCTCCTAAAGAAAGCTTTAGGTTGGTCTTTTGTGAAGAAGATAAATAATGCATGCTTTCTTAACCAAACAGATAGGTTTGTCTCACCTAGATGAAGCTATAGGAACAAACCTCATACAATTTGGTTACATATCGAGGGAGATCTTAAACCTTGAGTTTCAATGGCTCACGATTTATAGACCCATTGGGATGATGAATTGATCTCGTTACTGCTTATGTGCATAGTATAACAATGACTTTGATGAACTTTTTCACTTATAATATCTTACTTTACAATAGAACCAAAAACTTGATCATGGAGAAAATAAGAATTTAACTTTTTAATTTATATATATTGGGATACTACGTAAGTATATGTATTGTTATCAAGTAATATAGGACTTTTTTATTAAGACCTCAATATCGAACCTACAGAAAAATATGTTATATGCACAAACTTTCTATTTTAAAAAGATAATTACTTAAACTATAGATATTTTTTTAATAAGTAAAATTCAATTCTTTTTGGTATTTTTGATATTTTGACAAACAGTAAAACTTCTAAAGATAACTTGAGTTTATGTAAAAAAAAGCACTTGATATGAAAATATCTTTCTCCTTATCATGAATCTATAATAAGTATAGTAATTTTGTTGTAGAAGTATGAAAATTGTGTTATGTCAAATAGAAACAATAATATTCATTACCCTTACTAGAGATGTTATAAAGAACATTGGCTAATTTAAAGTTTGAATAGTTCTGAAGACCGACTAGGCAGGGAAGATACCAGCTCTCACTCTATAGTTTCCTCGATTACTCCACTTGGGGGCAAACATCTTAAATCAGAACCTAAAACAATGAACCAAGTTTGGTGGCTTTAACATATCACATTAAAATCCTCTAACTCTACACCCTTCAAAGTTTATTTCTCTATTTATTTGTACTAAATCATATGAATTACATTCTCATTCATATAGATCAATACTCTCCACAACTTCCATCCAAACTTTAATTACTTATCATTTTAAGGAGAAAGATAAATAAAACTACTCAGAATCCATGGAGAAAACAAAATCACACTTTAGTTTAAAAGTAGAAATCATTGTCAAACCAACAAGAAGTCTCAATTAAAACCAAAAATAGTTCAAAAAAAAAAGATTCTTATCTCAAATCTTCCACCAAACTCTTGAAATTCCTTTGAATTTCTTCTCTTTTACAACACTCTCAAAATAAACTAAAAATAAAAAGGATAAAGTAAATTTTTGCGATGCATGAAAACCTCTCCAAAACTTTCTCTAACTCTTCTTTTAACTCCTCTGTTTCATGACTTTCAAGCACCCTCTCCCTTTTCAAGCACTTCTTCTTTTATAAATCTCCAAGATGTGCCTTGATAACTTTTCAAAATGTTTCCCAATTCGATGTATTCTCCAAAGGATGCCTCCTTTCATAAGTCTTTTAATAATATTTATATTTTTAGTAGTCATAATCACCCTCTTTAGCCAATAGGTACCCCAAATACCCCTTTAAAATTTGGCAAAATGAAGTAAACCGTCACATAACTGCCTCTGGCACTTAAGCGCACGGCCTTTGGTGCTTAGGCGTGGCCTTCTCTGTTTCCTCAGTGCTTAAGCGCCGAATCTGGCACTTCTTAAGCGGCGAATCTGGCACTTAGGCGCCAAAACACTTTAGCACAATTTTTACTTTTTTGCCCCAAATTTGATCATTTTTTATTCCTTTTAGCATTTTTCACCTTTTTACTTGTACCTAAATAAAAAACACACAAATACCTTCTATTAAAGCACAATATCTCAAAAATAGGTATAAAAATATGTCTAAAAACACTATAAATTTTAACATCTGGATAGGTCAAATCAAGAAGTAAATGAAGTAAATGGATTTAAATCATCACAACTTCTTCCAACATTAAAGATCAATACTCTCCACAACTTCCATCCAATCTTCAATTACTTGTCATTTTAAGGAGAAAGATAAAGAAAACTAATGAGAATTCATGGAGAAAATAAAACCACACTTTAGTTTAAAAGTTAAAAAATCATTGTCAAACCAACAAGAAGTCTCGATTAAAACCAAAAGTAATTCAAAACAAAAGATAAAATCTTATCTCAAATCCTCCACCAAACTTTTGAAGTTCCTTTGAATCTCGTCTCTTTTACAATACTCTTGAATTTCACAATAAAACTAAAACAAAAAAGTATAAAATAAATTTGTGGTACCTAAAAATCTCTCCAAAACTCTCTGTTTTCCAACATTTTTCAGAACTTTCAAGCACACTTTAAAAAGTCTCAACTTCCGTCTTTTATAAACCTCCAAGTGGTGCCTTGATAACTCTTCAAAATGTGTCCCAATTCAATGTATTCTTCAAAGGATGCCTCCTTTCATAAGTCTTTTAATAATATTTTCATTTTCAATGGTCATAACTACCCTCTTTAGCCAATAGGTGTCTCAAATACCCCTTCAAAATTTGACAAAATGAAGAAAACAATTACATAACTTCCTCTGGCAATTAAGCACGAGGCCTCTAGCGCTTAGCCGTGGCCTACTCTGTTTCTCTGACGCTTAAGCGTCGGATCTGACGCTTAGGTGCCAAAACACTTTAGCACAATTTTCACCTTTTTGCTCAAAATTTGATCCTTTTTCACTCCTTTTAGCATTTTTCACCTTTTTACTTGTACATGAAAGAAGAACACACAAATATCTTCCATTAAAGCGTAATATCTCAAAAATAGGTATAAAAATGTGTTTAAAAACACTTTATATTTTAGGTGTATCAGGTATCTTTGAGAGTCCCCTACCTTTTCCTCTTTTGGCTTCCCTTAACAACTGTTCAACTTTTGAGCCTCTCCCATTTGAAAATCAAATGTTCAGTTGTATAAGCCTAAACCTAGAAATATCTGGAGGACAAAATTGCAACATTAATCAAGAATTGTCTTGAGTCACTTTGTTTGCTTAAGATGTAATTAACTATAAGGGTTTTCCTTATAAGAAGAAGATCTCAAAACTAACTTAAACCCTATTCAATCTTCAGATTTGATGGTGGAAATGATCATCAGGTTTATTCACAGACCAACACAAATAACCAAATGTTCTCTTAGTTAAAATAATCAAACCCATCATAAAGGTTGTATTTATATAATTTTAGGTGGGTTACTAGCTTCGATGTTACACTTAATTATTTAAAATACCAAAAATTTTGAATCTACACGGCATCCAAAAGCCTCATGTTAGTGTGAAAATAAAACTCAAGAACAACAATGACTAACAACTGAGTATGTAAATACATAAGTGTTCAACAGTATGCATATAAATATTGAAGTGTTGGTTTTAAGTTTGTATATACATAAGAATAGAGTGACATGTATGAATTAAATGCAGAGGTAATGTGGTATGTTAACGTATAAATTGAAGTTTATAGGTTAGGTATGTATTTACTTATTAGTTCAATTCAAGTTAGTTGGCTGAAGTGAAGCAATATATGCATCGAGCCTGTTTGAATTGATGTTGATATAGAAGGAATCATTTTTCATCAACATGGCAAAGCAAATTAGTTAAGAATTATCTCCTCAAAATTGCATCTTTCAATGCTTATGAAATTCTAAGCAACAACAAATATGAAGTGGGTATGCTTTAACTAATGGAATAATGACACTTAGTTATAGAAGGATCAACTCCAATGATAATGAGTCCCCAAGTGACCATTGTAATGTACTCATTTGACACAACACAAAAATATCGAATTTTTTGTAATATACTCATGGACTAGTGACCTTATCAAATGTAAAAATGCAACCTTTTGATTGATTTTGCTACCTTTGTCACACATGTTCTATATTTTATTTTTTTAAACATCGTTACAATATGTTTCCTATTTATATTTTGTGCATTCCTCATTTTACTTATGTATATTGTTCCTAATTATTTTTTGTGTTAGTTCTACTACATATGATTACAGGTGGTGCTGATGATCAGCCACCTCAGCGACCCCATGTTCTTTACATTATAGTGAATACTTATAAGAGCAGGAAGAAGAGCATATCTTCTTCCACACCAGTTGTTGCTTTCCCACCAGCTGTTATTGCCACATCTGAGCTTTCTCCCACATAATTTGACTACTCGCCTGGAGAGTGAATGTAAGTAAAAAATTAATTTTTCACATTTAATTTAACACTTAATGTTTAAAATGACAATTAACAATTGTCTTTCGTTATGTAGGAAGAGTACAAGCAGCTCTGGAAGAGGCAGTTGACCTCCTAGACCTCAAGCGCTGATAGTAGTAATGGTAGCTAGTCTATCACTGTACAGGCTTGGTTTGAGATATGGACGTAGGCAGAGGGGAAGAAGAGGGTCGGGATCTCTCCTACTTCTGTGGGTGGTACAAGCTTGTCACACTCAAATTCTGTTGCTATGAATGAGGAGGTTTTCCATATGCGTGAATGCTAACAAAGAACTAAGTGGAGTATAATACGTCTGACAGAGATTATGGAAGATCACTAGGGTAAGCTAAAGGTGGTTGTTGTAGTAGAGGAGGAGGATGAGGAGGAGGAGGAGGATGAAGAGGAGGATTAGATTGAGTTTTCATGTATTTTTAATTTTTGAGATGTTTGAATTTATATTCGGACTGGATGTAAATTTCTGATAATTTATATTTGTGAAAATATCTCCTTTTTTATTAATGTGATTTTTTAGAGCTTTGATCTATGATATGGCAGGATATAATGTTGTTGTGGTGTGGATTAAATGTTGTGTATAGGTTGTAAAAGGTAATTGATATATTGAATTTTTATTTTATTTTTGAGTTTTGCATCAGATTTATGTTGGTTTTGCTTCCAAAAATCCGATGCATCATTCATCGATATTATCCGCCACAAATTCAATAGTAATTCAATGATATTATTTATCATCTCATATTTTCATATGCAAAGATTGACACCTGTATACTCTGACGTTGTGATAACGCAAAAAACAATGCTAATTATTTGCATCTGAATATTTGAACGCAAAATTGATGGAATTAACATTACTGACTCCCGAATTGCCCATAAATAAAATCAGATGTAAATTTGATGCAAACCCAACGATAATCCTCTAATATCGTTGGATTTACATTTGATTTGCATCTGATTTGGCCGACAAAGTTAAATTAATGCAGTGCATCATGCTCATCCCACTCCTCTGCCCAGGCTGGGCAAGCCATTTATGGTGTCACGCCCCATGTATTGGATAGGTGGTGTGGTCATGCCGCTTCGAGTCACTCTTTTGCTGATTTTCTTATTCCAATTTGTTTGTATTCAAACCTGCAACCTGCACATTATTAACAGAAAAAATCTTTCTCAAGCGTAAATTAGTGATAAAAAATGAAAATAACATATAAAATATAATGAAAAATACAGGTAAAATCACGTAAAATTAAAGCATGTCATAATTTACTCTTTGTTTCATGAAGAGCATGTTGAGTATGATGATAACTTTGAAACAAAATAGGATTTATCATTTAATAAAAGATAGAAAAAAAATGAAATCACAAATAAATTAAAATTAAAATTAAATGAAACTAAACTCATAAAAAATTTCATTAAAATCCAAAATTTAAATATAAATTTCAAAATTAACAAAATAAAATAAAAATAAAAAAATCATCAAAATTCTAAAATTATTTTAAAATATGGAAAAATTTAATAATAAACATAAAATAATAATAAATTGGAAAATAATTGAATTTAAATTTTAATTGAAATAAAATTAAACCATTAAAATAAAATTAAAATCAAAATTAATTCAAAAATAAAACCAAAATTACATAAAATTTCTCAAAATGGTTAATCAAATTTAGCAATAATAAAAATAATCAAAATGGTCACACCACTCCTCTGCCCAGGATGGTCAGCCCATTTTAATTTCATGTGATAATTCCTTAATAAAATTTAACAATAATAAATTTTATTAATAAATGAAAATTAAATAAACTTTTATCAGACACACTCACCACCCTCTCACTTTACTTTCATAGCCAACCCTCCACACAATATCCACTTATCCAAAACTTTCCAACCTACCTTTACACCCACCTAAATCATCCAAAATTACACTCACTACACAAACCACTCCATGAATTCAAACTCTCTTATTTTCAACATCAAATCAAAATTTTATAAAATTTTCACTCACCCACACACCCTTCAATCTACCAAACTTTAATACACCATTGCCACTAAAACCAAGCATTTCTTTTGATCAAATAATCACACCAGAGTCCACCCAAAATCAGCCTCCAAACGTAAGCCATACACTATCCAAATTCAACTTCGTAAGCTAAGCCATCCCAAGCCAATTTTGAACCCATTTGTTCAAACCATATTTTGAGCCCAAATCTAAACCCAAGTGAGCCAAATTAGAGCCATGTCTAAGAGAAAGCCAAGCCATGTCCAAGCCAACCTGAGAAACAACTTCTTGATCAATTAATGGTGAATCCAACCTAGCCATGTGACTAGATCGCATCGGCCATTAACCCAACCACTTTAACTGCCTTAACCAACTTGAGGGGACTTATATATGTAATGGGATACTACACAAGTATACGTATCGTTATCAAGTAATTGAGGACTTTTTGATTAAGACCTGAATATCGAACCTACAGGGAAAATTGGCAATATGCACTTTCAAACAACAAACTTCTATTTCAAAACACAATTACTTAAACTATAGATAATTTGATAGTAATTAAAATTCAAATCTTTTTGGTATTTTTGATATTTTGACAAAACTGTAACAACTTCAAAATAACTTGAGTTTATGTAAAAGAAAAGCACAAAATATGAAAAAATCTTTCTCCTTTCATGACTCAGTAATAAGTATAGGAACTCTGTTGTGGAAGTATATAAATTGTGCTGTGCCAAATATGAGCAATAATATTCTTTACCCTTACTAGAGATGTTATAAAGAACATTGGCTTATTTAAAGTTTGAATAGTTCTGAAGACCGGCTAGGCAGGGAAGATGTCATCTCTCACTCTAGAGTTCCCACGATTCCCTTCATCTGGGGGCTAACTTTTCGTATCAAAATTTAAAACAATAAACAAAGTTGGGGGCTTTAATATGTCACATTAAAGTCCTCTAACTCTGTACCCTTCAAAGTTTATTTCCTTATTTATTTGCACCAAATCATATGAATTACATTCTCATTCATACAACCTCATGTGATTTTTTTCAATTATTGACTGAGACAATACCAGCCCGGTTTTTACATGTTCTCACAACAAATTTTAACAATAGGATAGGTCAAATCAAGAAGTAAATGAAGTGCATGGAATTAAATCATCATAACTTCTTCCAACATTAAAGATTAAAACTCTCCACAACTTCCATTCAAACTTTAATTACTTATCATTTTAAGGATAAAAATAAAGAAAACTACTCAGAATCCATGGAGAAAACAAAACCACATATTAGTTTAAAAGTAGAAATTATTGTCAAACCAACAAGAAGTCTCGATTAAAACCAAAAGTAATTTAAAAACAAAGATAATAACTTATCTCAAATCCTCTACCAAACTCTTGAAGTTCCTTTGAATCTCTTTTCTTTTACAACACTCTATACTCTTAAAATAAAACTAAAAACAAAAAGGAAAAAGTAAATTTGTGGTGCTTGAATCTCTCTACAAGATTCTCCACAATCTTCTCAGGACTCAGCACTCTCTACCTCTTCGAGCACCCACCTCAAATGTCTCAACTTCCTACTTTTATAAATTTCCCAAGAGGTGCCTTGAAAAATTCTTCAAAACGTGTCCAAATTTGATGTATTCTTCAAGGGATGCCTCATTTCACAAGTCTTTTAATAATATTTCATTCCTAGTGGTCATAACCACTCTCTATAGCCAATAGGTGCCTCAAATGTCTCTTCAAAATTCGGCCAAATGAAGAAAATTGTCAATCAACTGCCTTTGACGCTTAAGCGTGGGGCCTCTGGCACTTATACGTGGCCTTCTCTGTTTCATCAGGGCGTAAGCGCTGAATCTGGCGCTTGGCGCCGAAACACTTTTGCACAAATTTCACATTTTTGTTCCAAATTTGATCCTTGTTCACTCTGTTTAGCATTTTTTTTAACTTTTTTACTTGTACCTGAAAGAAGTAAAAAGCGCAATATCTTTTTTAACATTTTTTTAACACACAAATACCTTCCATTAAAGCGCAATATCTCAAAAATAGGTACAAAAATGTGTCTAAAAACACTATAAATTTTAGGTGTATCAAAATCCCCAAACTTAAAATGTTACTTATTCTCAAGTGACACTTCAATCTTTAAAAACTATAAGTATGATATGTATATGAGTTTCTTTAGGAGTTACTAAAATTTTGATTTAGAAATATAGTAGTCTAATTTAGAAAAAATACTCAGTAAATGAGACCAATTTAAAATTTAGAAATTTTTAATGTTAAGAAAGATGAAAATATGAGTTCCTATCTAATTCAGAAATATTGTAGATTCTCCAAGTTTAAAATTTAGTACTTTTATTATCTCCACTTAAAAATTTTTATTAAGAATAATTTTACTTACTTTTTTTTTCTTTAAGCTTAAGGGTTTCTCAAGTCTTATACTTTAAAAAGATCAAATGTGGAACCAATTTTTGATTAGGCACTAATCCTCAAGCTTCTCCTCCCTTACAATTCTTTTCTTTTCTTTTCTTTTCTTTTTCTTTTCTTTTTCTTTTTCTTCTTCTTTTTCTTTTTTAGGCAAGGATTACTATATCTGGATAGGCCTTTAATGATTTTGAATTCCACTTCTCCTTTATTAAAGCAATTTTGTCTTAAAAATTTTTATTAAGAATAATTTTACTTACTTTTTTTTTCTTTGATTAGGCACTAATCCTCAAGCTTCTCCTCCCTTATATTTTTTTCTTTTTCTTTTTCTTTTCTCCTTCTTTTTCTTTTTTTTTTTTTTTTTTTTTTCTTTTTCTTTTTCTTTTTCTTTTTTAGGCAAGGATTACTATATCTGGATAGGCCTTTAATGATTTTGAATTCCACTTCTCCTTTATTAAAGCAATTTTGTCATATAAATCTTGTACTTATAAATATAATAATAGTTTTAAAAATTATTTTTAACAAAAGAAATTTAAGTATTAAAAATAAAAGTCTAAATTTCTAAATTTTTCAAAAATAAAATTTTTCTTACTAAAGACAGTTACTCTATATTTAACATTTTCTACGCTAAAAATAAAGTTTTTCTTCATTACTAAAAATTTTAACTAATTTTTCTTACTCATTTCTAAAATCAAATTTTGCTTTCCAAATATAATTTCATATACATAATCAATTTTTTTGATTCTCAAATCAAATTCACTTGTAGCACATTTTAGAACAAAGAAGATTCTAGTTTTGAAAATATTTTTCATCCCCCCCAAACTTAAATTTTTAACAGATTAAATAATTTAGCATCAAATATAAATTAGCAAGAATGAAAATTTGAAATAACATGCTTACAAGAATTTTTATATCCTAATTATACAAGTACAAAACTAAATACAGTAGTAAAATTAGTTTTTGATTAATTTTCTATTATTTTCATTTCAATTCAGCATGTAGAGATTCAGTAGACTTCTAAGTAGTGGGTACAAACATAAAAATAAACTAACACACTAACTTTGATTTCCAGTCTTAACATAAAAATAGACATGCTAACATGATAAAAGAAAAATACAGGGTAGCAGTTTTCTGAAATTAAAGTTTAAAACTGAAGTTAGCAAGATTTTTAACTTTTTAAAAGACATAGAAATAAGTTCAATTCTAACTAACTAACATAATAATCAACACACAACAACAATTACTACCCTAGAATTTTAAAACAAACTACTAACAAAACATAACATCATAATACAATTAAACAAAATAAAAGTCTCACACATCACAAAATCCAAACCAATACATAAACATACATGTTTCAAGTCCAAAACATAAAAACATATCACATCACATTTCTCAAGTCCAAACATAAAAATAAACAACACATCACAAGTCTCAAGTCCAAAGCACATAGTCTAACACATATTACAAACATAAAAATAAATCATTCAGCCCTCCTCTTCATCATCATCAGAATCACTGCTATTCCAGAAATTTGTAGGCTCATAATCAAGGTGTCTAGAATATAGAGGAAATTCCACTCCTAGGTTACCTCTAATGAGGTTTTCCAGAGATGAATGAAATTTCTCTTCATAATCACTTTTTCTTCTGTTATTTTTTTTTCTCTTCATAATCACTTTTTCTTCTGTTATACCCATCAATATGATCTGCAAAGCTTTCTAAATTTCTTACCTTATCTGCAATATAGTTGATATTGTCCATAATCCTGTGTAATAATTGAGTTTGAGTTTCTGTGGACTTACCTCTAGAAGTAGATGATCTTGAGGTAGATGGTCTAGATGTAGATGCAACAGAGGTTGTCATTCCATAACTCCTTGAAATCCTCCTCTCCAGCCAAAAATAGAATGCTACGAATATGAATTCACATTAACACTTGTGATTGGCTTTAAAGGCATAGTTACTTCCTCCCAACTATCATATCTCACTCTAGCCTGCTCACATAAAAAAAAAAGATCAAGGAAGCAAATCCTAGACCTGTAGTAGTAGCGAGAACTGATGATAGTCTGATAAATCAAAGCTCCAATATTGATGAGCTTGCCTTCCTGAATACAATAGTTCAACGTCACCCTCTCTCTGGTAACTTCACTGAGATGATTTGTAGGTAATAGACTGACTGAATCAAAATAATGTCATGCCTTGGATGGTGCACTTAAGACGTGGCAAAGTTGACTCTCCTTTCATTTGTGATCTTCTAGAGTCCTCTTCCAACAGTCAAATAAGAAATAATCTCATCTAGCTCCATCCCAGTAGGACTATAATTCGCATGAAAACACAAAGTATCAGGTGATAAATGATAAAACATATTGATTACCTTCGGCGAAAAAGGTATCAATTTTCTTCGAACCATAACTAGATTTTCTTCAGCCTCAGGGAGGTTTGCATAGAACTCCCTAAATACAGAAATAACAGCCTTAGCAGAATCGTTCCCATTATCAGCGAACGATCAGATCTTCCACAGATCCACCTAGACTTTTGAAATATCACTCCTAGATAAGTTTTCGTGATTGCAGAGCTTCACTATACCTATCTTGAGCTTTTGAACTCACAAATTTGCTCGAATCAAAGTGACTTTTTTCCTTTGCTCCCCTTCATTCTTGGTGTCATTCTACAAATTTCATAAAATTCCACAATAACTTCACAAATCAAGTCTAATCCACTAAACTTAAGTATAAACTGCACTTCCTATGTAATTTCCATAGATTTTTCCTCATTTTTCACCATGAATAGTGATTTTAGGATTTTTTCAAATGTACTCAAAATACATGGAGAAAATCCAAAATGTTTACATATAATTAAAGCTCTTACCATCTTACCTCAAGAAATCTAAATCTAGCAATTTTTTCTCAATTCCACCAAGAAATCTCCATGAAATGACTTACCCTAGACTTTCAAATCGTGAACTCGAGAGGTTGAAGGTGACAGCGAGAGTAAAAATGGCAATTTTTGGGGTTATTTTTCACTTTTAACTATTCGTGAATTAGTTTTTGTGAACCTGGTTTTCATGAACCGGCGCTTGAGCGCGGGTAAGTGGTGCTTAGGCATCTGCCTCTCAGGTTACATCGCTCTTTAGCGCGAGAATGTTGCACTTAGGCGCCAGTGCACTATTTTTGATATTTTTAAACTTAAGTAAAATGCACTATAAGCCTAAGTAAATCACTTCTAAATGGTATCTTGACACTTAAATGACTATTTTCCTCTCTTACAACTCTCCTCTCTCTCTAAATTCTCCCATATAATTCAATTCAATTCGAGACAAAAATAACACTAATTTTCACAAAAAAACATATACATTCATTCACAAACTAGTAAAAGTACATGTAACATTTAATTCTCACTCCAAATAGTGTCAGATGAGAAAATTTTCTAAATACAAACACTTAACAAACTTAAACAATTAAACACATAAAAGTCATAAACACTGAAAACAAACACTAACATGTAAACACAACGACTCCTATAAACAAACTCAAACACAGAACTTAATTCTACTCTTCATTTATTGGGACAAACTCTGGTCTTTCATTAGTATCTCCTGTGGCAATCAAAATATAAAGTTGATAAAACGGATGGTGGTGACGAGCCCTGATACTATTTTCTTCAATCCATTTTTGATTAAGATACATCTCCTTATTCGCTTCTTCTACATAACTATTATGGCTAAATTATGTTTTCAATTGCCATCCAATATGCTTTAGATGTGCATGAATCTCATTTACCTTTGCCTCAAGTAAAGTCGTGATAGTCTAAATTTCGTTGATCTTTTCCGATATTCCTTCATATGAATTTCTTTCTCATGGTCTCTTCCTTCTTCTTCAAATCCATCTCCCATGAAGACATCTTATCAAAATCTCTCTCTCTTGTATACTTTAGGGCTGAAAATGATCTGGGGTGAAATTCCTTCACAAAACTCTTATATTTATAGGCCTAAATCCCCCTAGTAACTCCTAGGCACGTCCTAAAATTGCCTTGGCACGTTTTAGTCAACTAATTGGTGGTTAAATCTTTTAGAATCCAAATTTTGCACATGATTTTTAACTCCCGTGGTTAAGCGTCGAAATTGGCGCTTAAGCGCCAGCGCTCAATTTCGCACTAGTCAACTTAACATCCAAATTCTCATTTTGGCATGTCTAAATCACTAAATAAAGTCTTAAAATCATTACTAACACATAGTAGTCTCAAAAATACTACCCTAAATTTTCTTAATCACACACAAACTACATTTAAATCAGAAACACACTGATAACTATGGGTTGCCTCCCACAAAGCGCTTGGTTTTACATCGTCAGCCCAACGTAACCATTGCTTATTCTGGTTGACCCAACATCATTTGATCATTATTTTTTTATGATTCCACTATTAAATAAGGTTTTAGTCTATGACCATTCACTTTAAATACTTTCTCAGTTTTAAGATCTTTGATATCCACAGCTCCATAAGGATAAACTTTTATCACAACAAATGGGCTCATCCACCTGGACTTAAGTTTGTTTGGAAATAATCTTAACCTTGCATTATATA
>NW_018164738.1:110956-112225 GCF_001263595.1 Phalaenopsis equestris | reverse complement strand
AGATTCATTCCTTATCTCTTCAAGCTCATTTAATTGCAATAATCTTTTCTCACCAGCATCCTTCAAATTATAATTGAACTCTTTAATCGCCCAATAAGCTTTATACTCAAGTTCAACTGGTAAGTGGCAAGCTTCCCCAAATATTAGCCTATATGGTGACATTCCTATAGGAGTTTTGTATACAGTTCTATAAGCCCACAAAGCATAGTCAAGTTTGACTAACCAATCCATTTTTGTTGGATTTATAGACTTTTCTATAATTCTTTTAATTTCTGATTGGATAATTCAATCAAACCACTTGTTTGAGAATGATAAGAAGTAGCAATTCTATGATTGATATGATATTTCTTTAATAATTTCTCCATTATGACATTTTTAAAATAACTTCCATCATTAGTTATGATAACTCTGGGCATCCCAAATCTACAAAATATGTTCATTTTCAAAAACTTTGCAATACTTTGAGCATCACATCAAGGTAAAGCAATAGCTTATATCCATTTGGATACATAGTCCACTACTAAAAGTATATATAATTTCTTGAAAGATGGTAAAAATGGTCCCATGAAATGTAATACCCAAACATAAAATATTTCAACTTCTAGCATATAATTGAGGGACATCTCATTTCTTATAGAAATATTGTCTACTCGTTGACATCTATCACAATTAATATAAGCATTAACGTCTCTAAAGATAATAGACCAATAAAATCCATATTTAAAAATTTTGTATGTTATTTTATCAACATCAAGATATCCCCCAAAATCAGAATTATGACTATTTTAGATAATTTCATAAGTCTCTTCTAAAGGTACACATCTTCGAATAATCAGATCCTTTCCTTGTTTATATAAAAATGGGTCATCCCAAAAAAAAGTCTTAGCTTCAGAAATAAATTTCCTCTTCTGTTGGTATGTCATTTCATAAGGTATAATATCACTTACAAGAAAGTTCACAATGTCGGCATACCACGGAACACGCCACTAATTAATATTGAACAATTTTTCATCTGGAAAATGTTCATTAATTTCTTTTTCAAAATAGAGTAGTTTTTATAAGTCAAGCCTGGACAAATGATCAGCAATTTGATTTTCAGTTCCCTTCAGATCTACTATTGTAAAATCAAATACTTGTAATTTTTGCAAAAGAAGAATCCATCTTATAAGTCTAGGTTTAGCATCCTTCTTTTTCATTAGGTACTTAATAACTGAATGATTTGTATGCACTACATAATGATTTCCAATTAAATATGATCTAAATTTATCA
>NW_018164738.1:109437-110856 GCF_001263595.1 Phalaenopsis equestris | reverse complement strand
GCGCTTCTTCGGTAGGTTCATGTTTGTTGTGTCTCATTTATACTTTCTCAATTCCTTCAGATTACTTCATTGTTACCCTGACATTTTGTTAGCGTCCTCTGGTTTTTCCCCACATGTTGTTTCTGCTCCTTCACAGCATTTCTAGGTTTACCTTTTGTGTTTTTTATTTTATACTTTCTCAATTCCTTCAGATTACTTCCTTGTTACCTCTGACATTTTATTAGTGTCCTCTGGTTTTTCCCCGCATGTTGTTTCTGCTCCGTCACAGCATTTCTAGGTTTACCTTTTGTGTTTTTTATACCTCGTCTTCGTCTCTTCTTAGTTCCATTGTTGTTTCCTCTTACGCTCTTGGCTGTTCGGCGTGCCTCATTTTAGATCCTCGGTTCTTTAGATTTTTCTTTTGCATGTGTTCAATCACTGGAAGCGAATACCCTAGATTTTTCAATTGAGTGCATTGTATTTTGAGTATAGTAAGAATCCTTCCGTCGTAGTCTGTACATTATTTTGGATGAATCAAATTTCCTCAAGGGGAAAAAACCTTGTTTTTCTCAACTTCTTTTAAATATATGGAATTTTTATTTGAACTTGAAAATGTTAAATTATTGCTGATGTCATCAATATCCAACACAACAATAAGCCTAAATAAATAAAATTCAAGTTGACACTCCTTCCAGAAGGATTAGGTAAAAATAGGTACAAAGTCAAAACAAAACCCCAAAAAAAAAAAAAAAAAGAGATCTAGAATCTAGAATCAAAGTAGGCGTCAAAAGAGAGCATTACAAACCAAGCGCCAAAGTGCAAATCACGTCTATCTAATCATGCGTTGGATTGGAGGAAGATTACCAATAAAATAATAATAATATTATATATATATGTTTATAATATTGTATACTAATAAATAGTTATTATGTGTCGTAGAAGATGCTGATAGGCCATAGGGGTGTTGCCAAACTATTTCTTAAAACACTAGCTGTTAAGTACTGGCTGTCGTGTACGAGATGTTGAGTACTAACACTGGACTTGATCAGTCCAGCAGACTAAATTAAATTGGCCAGCTAAGTACTGGCTGTCGAGTATTAGGTGTGGATGAGGAAGGAAGGAGCATGCGCTCGACCATTTTCATTTAAGGGCAATCCATTTTCCACGTCTAATATCATTCCAAGAGACATCATATTATATTAAATTTATGTAATATTATCCTTTGTAATTTATTTAATATTTTCCTTCGTAACATACCAAGAAAGAGAGGTCATCTCAAATCTTATAAATATATATGATCTTCCTAGGATATTTTGGATTCCTCAGTTTTTCATTCTTTATTGGAGTGTGCATTCCACCTCTTTTTGCTTCTTTTATGGGTCTTGCTTAGATTGGATGAGCTGTGGACATATTAGGATTATATATATATATATATATATA
>NW_018164738.1:91794-109382 GCF_001263595.1 Phalaenopsis equestris | reverse complement strand
ATATATATATATATATATGTATGTGTGTATGTATCTTTCTATATATGTATGAATGTATGTATCTTTCTATATATGTATGAATGTATGTATTTTGGTTTGCATGTATGCATGTACGTACGTATTTATGTATGTAATTATGTGTGTATGTACATATTTATGAATGTATGTCTAAATACATTCATACATATATAGATGTATGTATGTATACATACGTAAGCAAAAGGCCAAAGGATCTCGTTGACCAGCCACTGTTCCCTCAGAATTGGAGTCAAATCGACCGATTGAAGGTCGTCGGGTTCAAAGATCAAAACCTTCTTAATGTAGGGATAGAGCTACTCCAACCCACGTTCAAATGACACCAATTGCCCCACAAAGGCCTCCATGACTCTTTAGAAGGCCCATGGGCCTCATAACAGAATAATCAAGGAGCACTCTGAACTGGTCTCTTGTCAAAAGAGATAGACCCCCTGTCAAGTTACAGTGATCAACCCTCTACCCGACAATATAGTTCTACCCCAACAACATGAGTTTCTCATCTATGATTCAATAGTCAACAGTCGGATCTAGATAACTGACCAAAGTTCAAGCAACCGAGTGAAGTCTAAATGATCAAAGAACCATATGTCTGACCGATCGCCCCAAGACAACAGAGTCAGTCAAATGTACAAATTACAAGTTCTCGCTGATTGAACGATAGGGAAGCTGAACCATAGGCTCTTTTATTTTCTATTTACCTAAAATACCCTCTAACACCCCCCCCCCCCCCCCCAAATTAGGAGCAATCATGAAATTTTCCACTTTATACCCAACTATTTATAAATAGGGGGTCATTTCTACTGTAAAGGGTTAATTAGTGACCTTTAAAAGAACAATATTTTTATTGTGCGTATAAACGCAAACACACACTTTCTCTCTCTTTCGATTTTCTATGTTTACGCTCTATTCCTTGGGTAGGATTCATGGGATAGATCTAGATTCAACATCTTGAAAAGTGTGATGAGCCTGGATCTTGCCACCAACAAGAATAGTAGCAGAAGAAGAAGTCCATCATGGAGATGCAGTAAAGATGGAGTGCGCCAAGGATTTTGTTCAGTAGCAGATCTAGGAGCTAAAAAATAAAATATTGGAACAGAAGTTAGTTGCCATTAGAAAAGTAGTAACTAGAAGAAGAGAACTAGACCCTCGGGAAGGACCAACACCTACAGTAAAAGAGCAATATTATCAGGTAGTGATGGGTCCATGTTGGTGAATAGAAAATGATTGTCGAACCCACCTAGAAGTTCGGAGTTTTGTCGCTTGACTCTTGCAAGGGCCATTCTATTATGACCGATCACGTCACGTCCTTCAAGTTGACGATTTGCCTATTGAGGATCGCTGACATTCTGAAGTGTAGCCTATTCTTCACAATACTGAGGGAGTTGGCCCTAAAATGGTTTAATGGATTGTTCGCTGAGATAATCATCACTTTTATTGGCTTTAAAAGGATATTTGTGGCTTCGTTCGTGAACACCAAGAAGCCATGAAAGAGCTTCCAAGCCTTGTGACAGGTTAGACATGGGCAATACAAGAGCCTGCACGCCTACATAACTCGATTCCAGGAGGAGATTCTAGAGGTACAGAATCTAGAACCCATATTAGCACATGCAACCTTATATCAAGGGTCAAGGGGAGAGAGATTTCAATACGCTCTGGGCCTGTAACAAATAAAGACCATGGCTGAGCTATTAGAGATGACCAACAACCATATTGTGGCCGAGGAATACATTAGCAACCCCACCTACCACAAAGCCGAATCATTCAACCAGCAATCTCAGAAGAAAACATCACAACCAACACAGTGCGCACAACCACACAAACCACCAAGCCGAACTGAAGAAGAAGGTAAGAAGGGGGAACATCGCACAATCACCAAACCGAGCCGAAAAAAAAAAGGGGAGGGGATGTGAGAATACACACATCAATGGAATAATCACCAACTGAAATAACTACTCTAAAAGAAGTGCTCTACCAAACAGAAGTGATCTACCACAGAACACGAATGACACAAAACTACCAAAGTCCGAGCATTGGGACAGAGCAGTGAGGAAAAGACCGTAAAACGTCACCGGAATACCAAGTCAACTGAGAATAGCCGCCGGTGAAACAAATCCAAGAAGGGTATCCACCTAGGAAGAGGAATCGCGGGAGACCGATGGCATCAAGAGAGAGGCCGCAACTTAAAATTGCTGGATCACGGGTCGAACCCCTACCACGTTAATTACAAGTTTTAAAAAAAAACCGCCGAGATCTGATAACCAAATGCCGAATATCGCACTTTCGGGCCGCGCAGCTAAAAAAAAAGCTGCCCCAAACTAGCCTTAAACTATCCCTTGATTAAACAGTCGTAAGAAGTCGCCGGATTTGGCCGGAAAGGCCAATGTAAGACGTTTCCGCCGCAATTTCATCTTCTGGGGCTAAAGACAGCATCAAAGCCTAATTTTGAAGTTCCTAGTAAGCGAATTCCTGGAGACAATGAGTTCGCTTAGCCTCAATACTACCCTTATATCACGAGGAAGTCCGAGGCTGCGCAGTTCCTTGTTTGATAAGAGCAGGAGATGCCATCCGAAACCGAACACTTCCATTGTCAGAGCTTATGCTGCTACAAGTCCTGTTAAAACTCCGGCCACCGAACAGCCAGGCCTTTCTTTTCCAATCTTGGTACGTGCTTATCTTCTGTGACTTGGGGTCTGATTTTAACTCCAGAAAAAAAATGCGATTTTGATCTTATGTGTATGTCTTTTGGCGTTGCTTTCTGCTAGAATTTTAAATCTTTTCTGTGTTAGGGTTTATGAGGTTTTATGCTGTTAGGATTTCTCTATGTTTGAATGATTGGATTGGAACGGGGTTTGTAGTATTTGGGCATGGATTGTGGTAAGCAATAGGGAATGGCTGAGGATTTAAGAAGCCATTTTGATTTCATTTTTTGAAGCTGTGCTGCTGGGCTCAACTTTATTTTCATTTTTTGGAAATTTACATACCACCAATTCTTTTCTATTTACATATATAACACCAAAAGTTCATATTTACATTTATAACACTTATTGTCATAAACCTAGGTATTAAAAGGTGTATTTCACTTTTAAAAAGTTAGTAATAGTAGTATTTTTAATGTGATGATAAAGTTAAGCGTTATGCATGTATATATGAAAATTTAGATTTTAATAATGTAAAGCGGGGGTTGGTTATCTTTAATTTAGCACATGCTTCTGATAAGTGGCAGAAAAGATTAGGGAGAATCGTCCTAGATGATTCGGTCACATTAAATGTTGATCATTTGATGATCCGGTTAGGAGAGTAGATGTTTTAGATTCGATTTATGTTAAGAAAGGCAGAGATAGATAAAAAATAGTATTAATTAATTAGAATTAAATAAAAATATGACACTTGATAGAACACAATGGAGAGAAAAGATTCATGTAGCCAACCCCACTTAGTGGGATAATGGCTTGTTGTTGTTGTTGTTCTCGATGGCATGCTTTTGATAAGTATGAACATCTTGCTTGTACTCTTTACACCATTTATGACAATCCAATTTCTTTTCTTTTCTTAATGTTTCTATATATCCTAGAAATCTTTTTGCAATCCTTCTACTACAGTTATTTTGAAAAATGTAATCTTTGATGGATAAGGGTGAATGAGAAGAAAAAAGGTATAATGCTTAGAAAAAAAATACTATATCATTAGAACCAAGCTCTATTGCAAACTTTGTACAAAGGGCCCTTTTTTATAGGTAAATTTGCAACTTTTGATCCTTTCATCTTCTCATGAATTCAGAAACTCTTACCTCCCTTTATCTAATATATGCATAACTAAGGGCTACTTGTTAGATACGTACATCAAGACTCTTTCAAACAATGTACATAGAAGACTAAAAGGCACTTTTTCAAAAATACTAAAAGTCATTCACTATTTTGTGCATTTGTTTTCTAGTTTAATAGTCCCCAAAATTTTATAGCCAAGAGTTGTTCCATTAGCCTTTCCAATATGTTTTCAATTTGATGATTTGTTCTAATATAAGAGATTTAGTGAAATGTCATCAAATTAATTTACAGACTTGTTGTAATCCAATTGGATTTCATTCACTTCAATTTAATCTCTTATAAAATGAAAGCGAATGTTGATGTGGTTGCTCCTTTCATATTGCATCAAATTCTTTGTCAAAGCCAATATTGATATTTTATCCCAATAAACTTTTGTAGCATGACTTTGTGGTCACCAAAATTTTTTTTAATGACTTCCATAGACATTTTGCATGATGCAGACTAAATGATGCCACAACATACTTTTTTTCATACATGAAGCAAGGACATTTGTTATTTCTTTTAAGATTATTTAAATGTTGTATCACCCATGTTGAATATACAAGCTCTCCTTGGATCATCAAGAACTCCACCCCAATCAATCCAAATTGCTAACTACATGAAACCCATTTGAAATAGAATATGATAAGCCATGACATACTATACCTTTGATATAATGTAGAATTCTCTTGGATTTCTTTAGATACACAAATAATGATCTCAAATTTGGCTTCATCAAACCTTGGTGGATGAGAAGGAGCATCTTATTGTCCTTGCTAGAGTCCTTTAATTGCTCTCTTTGGCTTGCTTTTAGAATTGCTTCATCTTAAAGCTTCTCATAGCTTTTCTCCACTACCTCCCAAGTATTTCAGGTACAATATATATATTTGGATACTCCAATTCTCTTAGTTCTCATTAATGAGACTAGGTATTCATTGTAGCACGCAAATTTTTTTTCTCCTATGAACACAACTCTTTGACCAATTCAATAGATTATGGTGGATGGGAAGTAAAACGTGTAATGCTCCCCTCTCCCAAGTTTGAAGAGAGTAATCACACCAAGCAAGAAAAAATTCTATTTCATTGTTACTTCAAACTTTATTGCCAAACTTAGTGCGCAGGTCTCCTTTGCTCCTTTCTCAAGGTAAGTTGCAACTTTTATATTTTAATTCATGCTCTACTATTCACTTTTCCATCATCTATTGCATACATAATACTAATGATTGAGATTATTGCTCTAAGACTATTTGGAACCATGTACTTATGCTAAACTACTCTTCATGGAAACATACTAAATGCTGGCTCACTACGTTGTATTTTTGTTTACTAAGCAAATGTTTTTTCTTGAAAATTGCTTCTCATCCCAATGATGTCATCTAAATTCTCTTAGCCAATCCCTCATACTGAATCTCCTATTTTTCTCTCAAAGTCCTCCACAGCATATTGTGTCCCATGTCATTCCATGTATTTGAAACTGAACATAATTTCTCTATTATCTTAGTTTGGATTCAGTTGATGAATAACTGAAAGTACTTTGCTTATATAGTTTCTACTCGACAAAGTATTAAAAATTCTTTTACACTTTTCATTGGAAATGTTTAGAGTAAGTTGAAAGGAAAACTAGTAATGTGGTTGATAATATTAGCATGTTATATAGATGTTGAATTCATGCAGAAAAAGTATCTTTTGATTTCATAATTTTTTTTTTATCAGTATCTTCATCTTTCTCTTAATCATGCCATTCAAATTTACCAGATAAATGGGTGTGCTGGAAGAATGGGCAGGGCGGTTGCTGATGCAGCAGTTTGTGCTGGTCTCCAGTTGGTTCCTGTGACATTTAGCAATTTGGAGAAACCGAATAGAACTTTACAAATTGGTAATGTAGAGATTATGATCCACGGTCCATCTGAAAGAGAGAATGTCCTTTCTGCCGTATATAATGAATATCCTAATGTTATAGTGGTTGATTATACAGTTCCTGATGCAGTGAATGGTAAACAAAACTTTTGCTTTACTATATCCACTGTATCTTCTTTTTTTTTTTTTACCCGCATATTTTTTGTTGTTGGAGTTATAATAACACTATTTGGCACATTTAGGGTTCCAACATTTTTCTGATCTCCACCAAGTTATCTTCCTTTTAGCTATACATATATATATATAGATATATATATGCGTGTGTGTGTGTGTTAGAGACAATTTGAAGTAGAGTAAGAGACCATGTGATATAGAGCATCTTGTTAAGAACCATACTAATTTTTGCCCTTATATCTATTTAACAGGGTATTGGTTGTGCTTGTTGGATTCTCACGTACTGATTGATTTTTATATGGCGAGTTTAATGTTATCTTCATTTATTTTGTTTCTTTTTTATGTAATTGAGTCATTTTACGTCATGATTCCGGGTAGATCTTGTGTTATTAAATTTTGGGTGGTATATTGTGTCTTGAGTTTAACGTTACTTTCATGTAAACATTTAGCTTGCTTGCATTAGTTTGGTATCAAAGCAAATTAATCATTGCTTTACTTTCTATTTAGTGTATTATCTCTCATTTTTCTTTTTTCCTTTTCTTTAAAACTCACAATGACAACTCGTAATGGACTCCCTTATTAGGGTTGAACTTTAGATCACTAGTACTATGAAATTTTAATTTGTTATCAATAATAACTATATGATATGAATCTCATGCACCATGATTTGAATTATAGGATTCAAGCATTAAATAAATAAAAAAAAAAACCGAGTCCCTTAAACCATAGGCAACATGACCTAAAACCTTATATTGGACAACCATAACACTATGAGAGAGGTAAATGAGCCCATCCTCTTGATCCAAGTCCTCCACAGCCACCACTACCACCACCATTGCCATAGGAAAACTGGCATTTTGCTTTCTTTTTTCTTATGGATAGCTATTCCTTGGATGAATGAATTTCACCCCTCAAAACTAACATGCCTTTTGGTAGGTGTGATGGCTTTGACCATCAATCATTTCACCTGGCGCAAGTTTCACATCTTTTTATGGAGCCTCCCCATCATTCTGTCTTGGGGTGTAATTATTGTCATCTTAATTATGACATCTATGAAGGTGTTAAAGTTAATTCCCCTGCTTTTAATGGTTATTTAAAGCCCCAGGTCCTTGCAGATTGCATCACTGATATTGATCTCTACCTTGATTATCTGACTACATTAGAAGATTGTCAGGTGTAATATATATGAATGAAGCTTGTTGGTCATGCTAAAACCTACTTATTGAACTTAAAATGACAACTCCAAAGGTTGGGACAAGCACCATTTGGTTATTGGAATGAACAAAAGGAGTAAAGCAAGGGAGTATCTTTTAACATTTAATGATCAACTTTTTGAGTAACTGACTACATTGACAGGCAGGTTTTGATGCTAGTTGATGATTATATGATTTGTTTTGATGAAGTAATGGTAGATGTGACATCATAGAAGATCATAGGATCACCATTGTTATATTTTGTTTCAAGTTTTAGATAGACATTTATCAATAAAGTTGACTCAAAATACCTTCACTCTCGAGGATTCATTCCACTAAGACATTCAGATGGAGCAATATCTTCCCCCTCCTAAAAAGTTTGAAGTTGTAGTTTTAAAAACCAACCCACAATACTATTACATTTATCAAGGGAACCTCTCATACTAAGGGAAAAATTGCTGTCAAATAGAATTACTGGCAATTGAATCAATAATATTTTATAATTAGTTGGAATTGTCTGGTTGGTTCACAAGCAGTGCACATTGTTTCCGCTGTTGTGTTTATGTTCTCCAGCGATGCAGAAATAATCCATCGATGCTTAGGTGTGATTCGGTCTGAGTACATATATTTATTGCTGCAGGAAATGCTGAACTTTATTGTAAACTAGGCGTGCCATTTGTGATGGGCACAACTGGAGGAGACAGGGAATTGTTGTATAAGACAGTAAAAGATGCAAATGTTTATGCAGTAATTTCTCCACAGATGGGGAAACAGGTCGGTTTAAATTTCTCAAAATCGACAGAATAATTTTCTGCTTTGCAGGTTTCTTTCTGTGTCAATGAGATGTTCACAGTGTTTTTCTTCTTTTGAGTAGGTTGTCGCATTTCTTGCAGCTATGGAAATTATGGCTGAGCAGTTTCCTGGAGCATTTTCAGGCTATTCATTGCAGGTAAGACTAATTTACTATATAGTTTTAAAATTCTCTTTCCCAATGATAGGAGAAACTGGATTTATGCCATTTTTTCGTCCTTCTTTTACTTAATCTTTGCTAGATTACATTTGCTTAGATCTTTTCAAAGCCTTGAAAACTGTTTGTTGGCATGGGTGCTTCTTTTGGAGCCACCTGCATGTACTATATCTTAAAACTCTCTCAACATGGCTAGCATAATTTGATATTATTTTTGCTCCACATCATTGAAGTGATTATATTTGAGGAATCACGTATACTTTGGAAGGATTTTTATCTCTTATATATATTTGATTCTTTCAAATACATGGGTACTGAAATTCTTGAGAATACCTTATTGAACGTGTAATGTAAAGATTCATATGATCTGCCGCTTGTTATTTCTTGAGATCACCTAAGCTTATCCTCTGTCACTATCTATAATGGCATCGAACCAGTTTTGTGGTTCTTTGGCATGAATATCTACCTGTTCTCATCTAAGGAACCTTTATGCCACTAATTTTTTCATGATTTTACCATTCGGAATTCGGGATTGACTGTCACTTTTTAACTATATATATTTGATGCTAATTTTTTAGATCTACATATCATTTAGACGAAATACCAGATGTTTTTCATCAAGATACCAAATGGGGCTTAGGTTTAACTGCAAATTATACACTATCAGCTTACTTTATTAATTTTAATTGTCAGCTTTTGATATTGTTAGTAATTTTTTTTTTTAATGTACAATGCAAATCCAGCCATTTATCTTTTCTAATTATTTGTAATTACTTTTAAACATCAAGGTTTCTAATTATTTACTATTTGTCTAATAGAGAAACATAAATATGAGCTTTTAACTGCATAAGATGGAGTTTTGGGATGGTGTTTATTGCTGCTCTTTCATAAATGAATTTTCATTTTATTCTTGCCTTTGAACTTTAGAAGGGTACTTTTACCTGAATTAATAAGATCAATTAAAAGTAGTCCTTGTTTTTATTAAGCCTTTTTTTTTTCCTGTTTTGCTTTTTTACTTTGATTTTATTGTCTCTTTGCTATAATGTCTTTGTTGAAAGCTCTCCCCTTCAACATCTTATACCTTACATTGGTTCGTATATTTTTTGACTTGAAAGAAAGATTTTGTACGTTGCTCTGTCATCACACGCTGCCTTTCGTGGTAAACATGTTATTTTTTTCTTGTGCTGAGATTTTTGAATTGTCAGCACAGTGTTTCTATATTTTGGTTGGTGAATATGCCTTTGGCTGCTTAAGTTTGAAGATCATTCACACTTTTATATCTGATAGGTGATTATGAGTTTACTAATCTATTCTCAATAATTATATTTGTCCAAAAGTACATTAGAAAAGATACGGAGAGTTGTGAACTTACAACTTCAAGCTCCAATAAAATCGATTTTTAATTAAACTCTTTAAAGTTATTATCAATTACATTAATTCTGAAGTTAATTAGTGTGCTCTTGAAATTATAGATGTGAACTATTTAAGAAATATGAATATTTTATTGATATAATCATAAAAGGTGGATCCTTTATTAATAGTTCACAATTAGAGCTAGGTTCATTCTATTGACATCGCTAAGCACATTTGTATTCTTATTCTCCGTTGATTTTCCAATGATTAATAAATTTATGATCTGTTAATAAATTAAACACTATTATGTTTTAAGACTGAATCAACATATTAAGAGAACTAATTTTCAAATTTCATAAAGAATAAATAGATTTTATCTTTTAAATCAATATTTTCCAGAAACTTAAACTTAAATCATTATGTTTCCAAAATATAAAGGGTATGTTAACACTTGAATCTTTATAGAATAAATCTAATAATATTATTTAATTAATAGTAGTCTATTGAACACTCATAATTAATATCATTCGATATATGGTCGACATATTAATATAATTTGAATATTTTATATTAAAATGGATTTATCAGATATTCAAATGAATTTAGTTTCACAACTTTATAATTAGTATTATATAAAATACTTTCATCTCAATATCTGACACATTAACAATTCATATAAGATTGTCGAATTCAGAACTGAGATGAACTTATTTGTAATTATTCAATTAAAGATCCTAACTTTGATTTATAAATCAGAAATATTTTTATATTATTATTTTTTAATTATTATCATGTTGTGTATAGCAACACTCATATATAGTGTTCAAGATCATATTAAAAAGTTTAATGATATTTATTATCGTATATATGCATATAAACATTAAAATAAAATGCTATTTTATTTGATTAATCAATAATATATTTTTTTCAGGACAGACCCCTACATGATCTCCACGCATTTATATTTTTTAGAGGACTCCTTTCACTCTTGTATGGGTTATCAATTATTCTACACTATACTCACTAGTATCAATTCTTAGCAAACAAATACAAGTGGCGCTACTACCACTAAATTATCTTGATCATTTATTGCCTATGTCCTTATTGAAATTGATGCTTATTCTCTTTGGCTAGAGAGAGATGAATTAATAATTGTTCATGTAGTTCTTTGCGAAAGTAAAATGATGATATTCTTTCAGTGTTAATTTGCAAAATTTTTGGTAATGAATAATGATTATTTTGTTTATTACAAGTTCCTCCAAAATTGAAAAAAATCAATCTGTATGTGCCTTCTTCATTTTAGCTTATTAATCATGTTATGGACACAAGATTTGTAATAACTACATATATAAAAAAAAGAAAATTATAGGCCATTTTGAAATAACCATTTCAACGGTTTCTTAGGTGAGAAGATTATGTTGTTTCATCGAACTAGAGGAGATGGACGAGCGCAAGAACTGAAAGCCGGGGTGAGAAGAAAAGGAAGAAAGAAGAGAGAGGAATCACACGCGTAATCTTAGCTGAACTTATTGTGCAGACAAGAGGAGGGACATATGTGGAGGAAGGCTTCGAAATAGAGGTGGAGCGTGAGGGTGATTGCATGTATCTATTGCAAATATGATGACACCTTGAATCCGAAGGATGAGAGTTGTTTGTGGGCTAATTGTTCGACCAAATCAAGTGGTGTCGTGGTGGAAAAAGGAAGAAGATCGAGCCTAGTGACTCTTCGTGTTGGTTCGAGCAGAAAAGGAGAAGAAGCTTGCTTGACGGGGGAGTAGGGCCGAAACAAGAACTTAAGGTTAGAAGGGTTAGGTTATTATTTATAAAAGATGATTATTTTATTTAATTGATTTTTTTTTATTAAAATCATAATGCAGAGAAGGATTTATATTTTTGCCTAGGAAAGAGAAGATTCGACAATAGTGGGGGAAAAAGATTTAATTTAAATTTGATGTTTATTATAAAATTAATATTAAATCATACAAATTATTAGCATGAATCAAGATTTGAGATTTATTTGATCTTAAAATATGAAAATTGAAATTTTGTTTATTTCATGCAAGATAACGGAGGAAAGTTAGAATTTTAATTTTATGTTCGAGCCAATTACTTTAATTTTAAAGTTCATTAAGACTAATGCTAGATTTCTCGAAATAAATACCAAGAATTTACAATTGAGGATTAGACAATACTAAGGAGTTATTGGCCCTGCTGGAAGAAGTGAGGTAAATTCTATTTGTGGAATTTTACTTCAAAAATATGTAAATATCTAAAGTAAAGTGCTTTTGGAAAGACTTTAGGATTTTGAGTAGAGAATTCTTATAGATTTTAAAAAATGATTAAGAGAAATAATGAAGTTGATAAAATGTTATGTTTTGCCTTTATAGATGCTGAATAGGGAAGGTCATCAATGATTTAGTGGTAAAAGAATTACCAAAAAGGGTTATGTGAGTAATTATATTTCTAAAATTACAGTAATATTTTTAATTTTTAATTTTTTACAATGATGCTCTATATCAATGAGAGTTAAACTACAACTGTTTCTTCATATTATTAGATATAAGATATACATGTTAATATTTTGTTAAATAATTGCATAATAATTCTTCTAAGATGATATTAGATTATTATCTGACTTGTAAACTCTAATAGAGATACTTTTTTTATTGGTAGATAAATACAAATTGACTCATAAGAAAATAATGCTGATTTGAAGAATGAAATGAAAATATTATATACATGAATGTTTGTATGATAAGAAGAGTTCACACCATTCTGGTAGTGACTGAGGATGTCAATGTACCTGCGCACAAAAAATTTCTTTTTTTTTTTACAATCATAGAGAATCACGTAATTTGGATCATGAACCGTTGTGTCAACGGAGGAATAGCGATCATGAGTGAGCATATACCTTTCAACCTCAGGCAATAGTAGACTTGTTCTATGTCTTGCTATGCCAAAACTTGTATTTATCAGTCAAGGATGTGTTAAATTTTATTCAGACAATGCTTCTGAGGCAGATATATAAGTTAATAATAAAAATAATCTTAAGAATTAAAAGATTACTTATTGAAAAGTAAAATAAATGTAAATACATGTAGAAATTTTAGATTTCTTTCATATGTACACGTCATGATTAGATGATTTAGGTTATTATATCACAATAGGAAATACCGACTTATATATTAACTTGTTTTTTTTTTTTTGAATTATTGTAGAAGTGTAATTATTCAACTGAGCGATTTTAAATAACTCATTATGTTGTTTTAATATATATATATATATATTCTCTTCTCTATTACTCATCTTCTATTTAAATTTTAATATATATATATATAAATATATTCTCTTCTCTATTACTCATCTTCTATTTAAAAGCTTAAATTTGAATATATACAAAAGGCGTAGTTAGCAAGCACAAAGATAAGCTTATTAAATTAAGTTACTTTCTTTAGTATTCCTTCAATTTATTTGCATTGTAACTGCTAGTGATTTCAAATGAGCATAGAAAATTTTAATTTCACCATTTGTGTTCTAACTTTGAAATCTCCAAGCCCCCGGGCCGGGTCGTGACACAGTTTATATGTGCTAAATACTAATTATCAAATTGATTCTGCCATCTTGTCGGAACAGGCCCCCTCAACTTTACCTCATCTCCCTTTGAAATGATCTCATACTCTAGAAACTACTCTAAACTCCACTTTTGACCATATGGTCAGTATTATTGGTTTGTTGGATATGATTATGGTTTTGATAAAAACAATTACATAGAAATTATTAAGCAAAAAATTTAACAACCAACACCTCCTAGTATGTAATTTATGTCCATGTATGTTGGGGTGTAACTAGGTGTGCCGATACAGCTTAACCGGTCAGTTTGTGTTTAGTCCTAAGTTGATCCGAACCAAATCTGCTTGACCGAAATTTGACCCTACCCGTTTATTATATGATGAAAGTATTTTCATCAAAATATGCAACCTTTCATGCATGCTCGAGCTGCTCTTTCATCATGTCTTAAATAATTTCTCGTGCCCACAAATATTGTCAATTTTCAGAACCAGTTGCATATATAACTAAAATAAAAGAACTGCTGGATTTGACACATTAACAGGTGATGGAATCTCATCAAGCAGGCAAACGAGACACATCTGGTACAGCTAAAGCTGTTATTTCTTGCTTTCAGAAGCTGGGCGTCTCATTTGACGTCAATAAGGTCTGTTGCTCTTTAATGAATTTCTTAGAGCATTAACCTTCATTGCCAATATGTTAAATTGCATAACCATACCCATTTTTTTTCAAAAACAAGTTGATTTCTGTATTTCTTTTTATAAACGAAAAGTAGAAGGGGCATTTACATACATGTCACCCAATTCTTATATATTTACATATCTAACACTTATTTACATTATACTACCTAAATATTTCATATCACATCAAAAATGTGGTTATTTTAGTTTTAGAAAGTGAAATTTACTTTTTCATGTATAGATTAGGAGTGGTATGCATGCAAATCTTATTAAAAAAACAAAAATTACATTAAACAAATATATTTTGAAGTTATGTATAAAACAATTTAAACAAAACATAAAATTGATTCCAAATAACTGCTTAACGGGGTAACTAAAATGATGTCCTATTCCATGATATATCTCTATAGTTGTTATATGATGTTCCCTTCTAGAATTGAATATTAACTTACATTCATAAATATGCCCATTGAATTTCCTTTCTCGTAAATCATAGATTTTATGTACCATCATTGATAGATAAAGATGATCAGAGATCCTAAGAAACAACTAGAGATGGTGGGTGTTCCTGAAGAGCATCTTGAAGGCCATGCATTCCATATGTACCTCCTCACTTCGCCTGACGAGACGTAATTAAACATCTCTATCCTCAGTTTTACTGAAATTTCAGATTTTATGTGGGCCTACTTAGATATTCTTTGCTCGCTTTTATCAGAGTATCATTCAAGTTCCAGCATAACGTCTGCGGCCGCTCGATATATGCTGAGGGCACAATTGATGCTGCCATTTTTCTTCACAAGAAGGTCAGTAAATTTTTCTTTCCCTTTTTTTTTTTCATTGTTACTTGCTTGAAGTAAAAAAATCATGTTTTGATGGAAGCTAAATGCTGATATTGATTTCAAATTATCTCTAAACTCTCTGAAAGTTGATTCTTTTATTTTTGCGGCATTTACATTCTTATTTATTCTCAATGTTTAGAACATATTTTTTATCTTCGAACAACCACATAACCAAATAATTCCTCATCAAATTTCTTAAATTTTGGATTTTACATGCATTCAGATCCAGTCCAAAGCTGACAAAAGAATATTTGACATGATAGATGTCTTGCGGGAGGGAAATATGCGGTGATTCGTCTCCTCGGGAAGGCTCAATTTTTATATTTGTTTGGATGTGCAGGTTTTGCGGTAAGAGCAATTTTTAAATGGTAATGGGACTTATTTATTCTTTTTTTATCTTTTTTTTTTCTCTTAATTGTTGAGAAATTAGGAACAGAGAGATGATTCAGCTATTTGACTTTATCCCAAGTGATTTTGGATTATAATTAATTTTTATGAATTCATGTGTAGTTTGGAGGTAAAACATTTGGCATGGCAGAGTGTTACATGATTGCTTTTGAGCATGTAGATTGCATTAATGAATCACTATGAATAAGCACTAATGATGCAGATTCTCTGCACATTTTCTTAAATGTAACTTCTCAATGATATTAATTGCAGATCTGCTCCAAGATTTTGTATGTTCTTAAGATTTATTTGGATTTGTGTTAAAAAGAAACCTCAATTATTTTCAGTTCATATGATTATGATATCAATGTTCATTCATGTAATATCATTGTGCTATAAGGGTAGGATAGAATGTTGGAGCTTCTAAATGTTGGCCATCAAATCTCTTGAAGATGTGTAAAAGCACTTCGATAAAATATAAAAACTAAAGAACATATCTTCAAGCATCAATCATGATCTGATCTTCCACTCAAATTATGCCTAATATTAATCTCATAGCTACCATACAATTTGCTTTTGATTAACAACACAAATCTAAAAGCTTAAAGGTTTTCTCAACCATGCAATTCACAAATATGGTGATGTTTTTTTGTTTCTTTCTTTATTTTTTTTACTTAGACAAAGAATGAATTTTAAGCTTTTTTCTAAAGAATTTGAGCTTGGCTAGAAGAAAATTTCCTTGCATAGATTATGTTATAACTTAATTTAGCGGCATTGTTGCAAAGATGATGCTATAACTTAATGGATAAGTATGTAATTTTAATAAATTACTCTTATCCTCACTTTTGTGTGGACTCTCCTACCTACCTGAACATGACCCTAGACCAAGATCAAGGTCCCTTGGGCCCCATCAGAACAAAACCCTAGACCTCGACACTTGATTGTGTTGGTTTAGAGTTTTGGCCTGGTGAGAGACCCAAGTTGCCTCCTCTGGGTAAGATATGTCATGGATCACCTAAGAAACCCAAAACCTTGAATCTTTTCATAGATTCTAAGAGTCACCATGACACTAAAATTTTTAATGGGAAGGGGGGTCTACACATTGATCCCTAGCCCCACCTAAGGGCCTCCCAACCTCAATTAGCCCTAAAATTCAACTTGAAATTCCAACACACCCTTTTGACAATTTGGGCCTAAGACAACTTTGGTCAATTCTTAACCAATCAACCCTAGTGCCATACAATTGAGCCCCACTCAAAGTAGTCAAGACATAAAACGACTTGGGGACAAAATTGGCGCTATGGGGTCAACCCCCCATAATTTATTTAATTATTTAGTTAGGTGAATTATGAAAGCCTATTAGCCTTAGACTATTGGGCTAAACCTAAACATACTTAGGTTAGCACCAAATCCCAGAGCCCATCCTCCATGGCCAAACTTCCTTGGCCCATTCCACATGAGCAAACCAGAACTTGCCATGACCAATCATAACTCACCATCACCTACCATGCCCCATCATGACACTACAACTTAAATTAAAATTAATTCAAATTAAATTAAGCATGAGACAAGCACTAAATTATAAACCTTGCACTCTCCACCATGGGGCAGGATACTTGGCACCCAAGTCAAGCCGCTCATGTTCAAAATTTGGGGAGTTAAACCAAGCCAAGGTGGGTCAAACCAGGCCAAATTTGGTCTTAGCCACCCCAACCAATCAAGCCAACCTCTTCTCCATGCCACCTTCACACTCATTGGCACAACCATGACCAACACTTAGAAAAATGAAAAAGTTCCCCCCACAATCCAGAACCCCTGAAATTTCTATATAAATTCTCTGAGGAGTCGCCTGAGCTTCCCCATGCATAGCCAAGCTCACCACCAAGCTCCCATGGCTATAAAAAGCCCAAACCCGAGAGCTTCTAGACACGACCAAGCTCTCTACTCGGCTACTTAAACCTCTTGCTCCCAACAACAAAAGTACTCCCCTTAACTAGAGAAGACCATCCCTACCATCCTCAAGCCACTCAAGTCACCTCAAAACCCGAATTTGGCCACTAAAAACCAGGACATTTTTTGGCCTTGGCATAAACCATACCAAAACTTCAATCTTCACACAGGCTTAGGCTAACTTCCTCAATCAAAATCAAGCCTTCACAAGGCCTCCAACCTATTCCAACACCAAACCGAGCCACCTTTTGTCCTAGCTCATAGCTAGGGCCAATTTCATATCAAATTGAAGGAGGAGGACAGTGGCATCAAGGTGACGCTCTCTGTCAAACTCAATCGAGGCCACACCTCATGAGACAAGGTATGGATTAAAATTCCCTAAAATGAGCTTCGGTTTGGTCTTTTATGAAAGAAATATAAAATGCAATTTCATTTAATGTATAGATAACTTCGTCTAAATTAGATAAAGGTATGGGAACAAACTCCGAGTGATTTGATTGAGAATCGAATGAGATAGTAAGGTTTGAACATGGACGGTTCACATTTCTCTTTTTTGTGGGAAAAATGAATTGATGTCGTCTATTTCCATGTATTAGAAACAGAAGACAAAGATAGAGCCGGACCACATAACCGCTTGAGAGAAGAACACTAAATTATGGGCCACCTCAGCGCCCACGTGGAAAGCACACCCAAACAAAAGACGTCGAGTGGGAGTTTCGATCGTACGAGGAATGACGCGGCACCGCATGGGAAGTAATAAATTTAGGTTTTTCGAATTAAAT
>NW_018164738.1:82357-91694 GCF_001263595.1 Phalaenopsis equestris | reverse complement strand
CAATTGAACCCAATCTAATACAGGTTAGATCTGACTCCCAACTAGATCTAACTTGGTCTAAGTCAAGTCAAGATTCAGCCCTAGGTCTAACCTAACTTAGACCTAAGAAGACCACTTACTAGATCTAACCTAACATAGCCCAGTTCAACCTAAACCCCTCTATGTCTAACCAACTTAAATCTAGCACAACATCAACCCCTATAGGTCTAACCCAAATTAGACCTGACCTAACAAGAAGCCTACTAGGTCTAACCTAACTTAGACATAATTCAACCTCTAGGTCTAACCCAACCTAGACCTAGCACAACATCAACCCCTATAGGTCTAATCTAAATTAGACCTAACCTAACATGAACTCTGCTAGGTCTAATTTAACTTAGCCCTAGTTCAACCTAAACCCTCCTAAGTCTAACCCAACCTAGACCTAACACAACATCAACCCCTTTAGGTCTAAGCCAAATTAGAGCTAACATAATAAGGACCTACTAAGTCTAACCCAACTGGACCCAGCACAACCCAAACTCCCTAGGTCTAACCTAACTTAAACCTAGCATCAACTTAAACTACCAGGCTAACCCAAACAAACACGAGTTAACCCACATCGACCGGGCGCTAACCCAATGTCGGCACTATTTTTGGTGTGGGGTTTGCCGCTAACCTGGCCTAACTTGGGTTAACCCAAATCAACCTAAACCATTGGACTAACCCGACCTAACTCGGGTTAACCCAAATCAACTTAAACCATCAGGTTAAACAGACCTAACTTGGGTTAACCCCAAATCAAAGCAATTCACCAGGCTAACCTGACCTAACTGGGGTCAACCCAAATCAACTTAAACCATCGAGCTAAACTGACCCAACTCGGGTTAACCTGAACCAACCTAAACCACTGGGCTAGCCTGCCCTCACTCAGGTCAACCCAAATCAACCTGAACCACTAAGCTAACTTGACCTTACTTTGGTTAACCCAAATCAACCTAAACCACTGGGCTAACTGACCTAACTTGGGTTAACCCAAATCAACCTAAACCACTGGGCTAACTCGACCTAACTCGGCTTAACCCAAATCAACCCAAACCATCAGGCTAACCCACCTAACTCAGATTAACCCCAAATCAACACAATTCACCGGGCTAACCCGACCTAACGAGTTAACCCAAATTAACTTAAACCATTTGGTCAACCCGACCTAACTTGGATTATTCATTAATCAATTCAGGCTAAAGTGACCCAACTCGGGTTATCCTAAATCCTCGGGCCAATCCCGCTAAACTTGGGTCAACTCAATCTGGGACTCGACTTCAAACTTAAGTCCTTCAACTGAGCTTAATAAAAGATCGACTCAAGTCTAACCTAACTTAGACTTAATTCAATTAAAGGATGACTCAAATCTAAGTTAACTAAGACTTCACTTAAGTCTAACGTAAGTTAAATTTGATTAGACCCACGATCAACTTTGCTTAATCTGGATTAGCCTCAATTTAACTCAGCTTGATTTGGATCAACTTGGCCCATCCCGAGTTAGTCTAAATCAGTTAAGCTTAGCTCGACTAAACCAACTTGTGTCTATCCCATTAAACTCGGATTGAATTAAACTAGTTTGAAGATAATCCGAGGCAAAGTCATTCCAATCCAGGCTAACTCAGATTAACTAGAGACTCATCCCGGATCAATCCGACCATACTCGGGCTAATCTAAAGCCAATTTAGACTTAAGTGGACTGAAGTTAAGGAGTGTTTGATTTCTTACAATTACAAAAGCACACTTGATGTCGGTCATAGACAATTTGGGCTTAGGTACAAAATTAATGACGATTGACAAAACATAAAATGCATCCTAAAAATTACTAAAACGAACACAAAAATACAACATATCTGGTACTTTGGAGGAGGTAACCCATGACTGCTAAAAAAGTACCCTCCAGTCATTTGTGACTAATCAAATCGCTAACCCCAATGACCCTGTGAGGACGAAACCAGGAGATCTTGACTTGGTCATTTTAAAAATTAAATCAAAACACAAAAACCACAAATGCTTAATCAGCTAATAAATCTTAAGCACCCTAAAATTTTCAACCCCTTAAATTCAAAAAATTCATTAAAGTTAAATGAAATTTTAGTGAACAAAGATCACCAAACGCAACTTTAAACCTGCTACCCAGGTCTACGAAGGTCTCTTGAACGACGAAACACTTTGTTGCTGACAAGAACGATCTGAATAGGTTTGATTGCCTCATCAGATTAAGTAGATTAGAGAACTTCACTACCTCAGGATGATGGAAAGTCATGGGCATCATGACCAGATTGTCCTAAAAAAAAATATCAACAAAATTAAACCATTTTCACACAAACGCTTTTTTTTTGCAGGGATGCTAAAGACAAGGGTGGATGTTGTCCTAAATTTACTCTGCATGTTCTTAGGATGTACTAACTTTGTTTTGCAGGGTCATCAACTTACTCATAACACCTAACTAAGGCTGAACCTCAACTAAACCAATGACATTCAAATAAATAAACATAAATTGGGATTCGTAAGTCTACCCCTTTTGGTGGAATTCGAACCCGAGGTTGTTCGTTTAGTCATGACGTAAATCCTTACCCCCAGGCTCCTGCACGATTGTATGTCATGCAACATTAGTCCTAATCTCCTAACAAAACATTAGGAGTGAAAACAATAAACGACATGAAACTCTAAGATAGTTTGGAATCTCAACAATGTTCCTCTTAACCTTAGGTATCCCCTACCCTTTCCCTTTAGCGATAGGACATAACAACTCCTTTCTTGAAAATAACAAATCTTCTAAGGAAGTGTTACAACCCTTATTAGGAGTTTTCTTAAGTAACTTTATTTGTTTAAGATATAATTAATTATAGTGGTCTGACCTTATAGGAAAATGGGGACCTGAATCTCTAGTTATGGGTTTGCTTTTATAAGGTTTTCTTTATAGACGTGTCTCCAAAACATTCCTAGCTGACCTTACATTGGACATACATTTTGGAGCTATCCACACAAAGTCTACTTCATGAAAGCTCCCCACACATTCCTTTTTGTTTGTCTTCTTTATTGCTTGCCCCTCTTTCCCCTCCAGTTTTTCATTTCTCTAAATCAGCCACATGATCTGGGATAAAGAGTTATTCAGAGAAAGGGGCATTATAATAGAAGACAAGATGGCGATTCCAGCCAATGACAAAATGCCATCGCGTGGACAGCGGCGAGCCGAGGGAAAGCCGGGTGATCAAGTGGCGACTCCATTGGAGACATCTTCTCTCCCCAAATCTGGTTGATAAAATTGTCCTCATACTTGAGTAATGTGCCTTATACAGGCCAGGTTACCCGAAAATAGCACCGAAAAAACTCAATTTCAAAAACTAACCTCAAGATCTTGTGTCCTAAAAATGACAAAAGAAATCAATTTAAACAAAACAACAAAAACCCAAAACTAAAATGAAAACAAAATTAAAACCAAGTCTTAGGATTGGGTTCAAGGAAATCTTACTAGGGCCTTTGTCTGCTACAACTAAAACTCGACAAAAAAAGACAAACAAAACTCCCAATTTACATAATGGGTCAAATTGAAGCCCCAATGATAAATCAGGCTGACATTTTATATCTCTCCGAAATTGTAGAACCATGATAATGGACTCCCCAAGACTACTAGGGGTCGCTAATAAAGTTTGGATCTAGATTTGATGAAATTGAGATAGTGCTCGGTAACGTGCCTCACATCATCACAAAGACAACTACCACTGAGGTTACATGACCACCAATTGAGTTCAACCTGAAGTCCAACCAATAGTGCTTCACTCAAGAGGACTTTGTCAAAGAAGGTTTCTACTATTAAGAGGATGTTGAAAATCCATTGTGATCCATCCCACAATTGAGACTAAAGAAGTTGACCGCAAAGGAAAGTCCATCCTCACAGAGGAAGAGGAGTGTGTTCCACCACCACCCATGTTTGAGATTGGATCAAGCTCTAAGCCTAAGCCATTGACCCACACTCAGCGGAGAAACAGGAGCCGCTATGCCTGAAGAAGAAAAAGAAAAACAAGACCAACAACAAAAAAATTGATGAGCCCGAGGAAATTGGACTCCTTGAGAACCGTCCTCTCTTAGGAAGGAAGATATTCTACCCATTGTCCGCTGCTCATAGGAAAGAGAATGTTTGTAGGATTGCTGCCATTCTGCCCCGATCTTTCCCTTGACAACAAGAAAAAGAAATGAGCTCGTTTGTTTCAAGGATTCGTTCTATATTTAAGAAGCTTGCTCGAAAAGAAAGGTGCTTGAACCCAGGTTCTGCAAATGATGAGGTGCGCAGTCTCCCCAAACATGAAAAAAGAAATTCTCAAGAAAGAAAAACCAGACTGCAAATATCAGAAGACCAATATACCTATGACCCCTGCCAATATTCGCTTGGGTAACCAATAGATTCTAGCTGCTTCGCCCTCAGTGCCCGCTAAACTTTGTTTAGGGGCCAAAATGCAACCGCCATCATCATATAATAGTACGCTTGTGCTCCCGCTAAAGCTAGACCGAGACATCATCCAACTTTTCCACCGACACATGAGGAATTGCTTTTGAGAGCCAAGAAAGCCTCTACCAGTATGAACTTGCTTTTACAATTGTTACGAATCGGGCATCACACACATCCACAACACACTGACACGTCTTTGAAGGCATCCCATTCTGTACTTAAAAGGAACATATCGGGGCGCAAGCCATCAGAGGAAGTCTCCAATGTTGTGGGGACACAATGTATGATCACAGTTGATAGTTTCCAAGAGGAGACACATCTAAAAGGTCACAAAAATTTGATAGAGGAGAAACTGGAAAAGTTAAGAGCCGATGTCAGACAGCTATCGACAGATTGACAGATAGAAGAAGGGACTCCTCTGATGACATGGAGTAGGAGTTCATCGAAATAAACATAGTGGAGACACCAGCTACCTCATCTTTGTGAGAGGTGACACACCCCAATAATGAAGAATCTACATAAGAATTGTATAGGATGATACGACAATGAGCTGAGCAAATTAGTCATCTCAAAAAAGAAAGTTAAAGAGATGATGGCTGCTTTGATAGCTTTGCATGCTTATCGCAAAGGCCAACTGCTGAGGTTACCCGACCGGAGGTAGTCCACATTCTCGATGAAAAAAAAAGAATTGGCGATGTTGAAGAAGAAAATAAAAAGAAAAAGGATTCTGTTCAGAGCGGGATTCCAAAAAAAAAAAAAAACATTACTCAACTAGTCGAGCAAAATGTTCAAGAAATGATGGCCCAAGGAAGGGGCATATCACTTGTTTAGAGGGATTGAACCTACTCCAATGACTTTGATTCAATACATTATCCTATGGCCTTTGTACCTCTGCTCTTCAAGGTGTTTGATGGGATCAGAAACCCTCATCAGCATGTTGCTCCAAGGGGTAGTGATGCTCTTCTGTTATGTCAAATTGTCAGCAGCCTTATAGGTGTCGCTTTTGACTGGTATGCCAAAATTTCCAACGGACCCATTAAGACATTTGCAAAATTGTAGAATCATTTCATCTAACGCTTCACCAGAGCCCAACACTACATTACAGTTGGTGGCCTAATAGTAGAAAAACATAAGCCAGGGGAGACACTCGTGGATTACATCTTTTGATGAAGAGATCTGAGCATGAAATGTGAACCACAAGTCCAGGAAGAACAAGCCATCAAAATCCTGCCTAAAAGCATTCATGGACTGGTGGCATTCATGCTCAAGGGGTTCACAATAAAGTCATTTAGATAGTTGCTCAACAAAGCTATCAGTCTGTGGGAAGAGGCAAAGCAATTGAGTATGATAGAAAATACAGAAAAACCAAGGTCGATCAAGACGTTTGAGAAGAAATAAGAAAATGTCTCGATAGTGGAAAAAGGCAAGCAACTTTTACAGGTACAACTCGAGCAGAAAAGGTAGTGATTGAATGTCAACACGTTGTAGCCTCACTCATCCTTGCATCTACAATTTCAACAATCAACTCAGCAGATAATATAAAAAAAATCAATGACAGAATGAATGAATAAAGAGTACCCATTCGAAATAGAGGTCGTAACCAAGATATTTCGCAGTCTATAAAAGATACTAGAGTTCAAGCTGCCTGAAGCTAAGTGGCTGGAGGAATTTGGGCTGAAATATCAACCCAACCGTTGTGCCTACCACAGGTTGCTTAGCACAAGATTGAAGATTGCTTCATCTTCAAGGACTGGTTAGAATACAACTTCAAAGCAGAGAACATAGTCATCCTGAAAGAATAATTGAAAGAGCCCCAAAAAGGTTTGATTATTATAATCTCGGCCGATGATTTTGTCCTCATAGACCCTTACCAAGATGGAGACGGGTGGAATGTGTCGTGGACCAGATCCTCTAAGAAGGTCCTCAACAGGATGCAAGAAGTTTTATCCTCAGCGTTAACTTCAAGGCCCCCACTTCTAAGGAAAGAAAAGAAAAAGAAAGAGGAAGACAGAACCCAGAGGATCAGAGACCCTCTAGCCTAGGGTTTGTTATTCCTTGTATTTCTTCTATTTCTTCTATCCCTGCTTGTCCTTCTAGATTGGTTGTGTCAGATTTTGGGGAGAAACCTCTCAATCTGTTGACATTGTATGACTTTTTCTTTTTTCCTCAGAGGATAGTTAATGCGAAGAGTTTTGATTTCTGTTGCGTTGTTTCTGTTTCTGATGATAATGCATCCGAAAACAACCAATCTAGTTTTGATCCCATAGAAGATTCTTGAATTGTACAAAATCCCGATGACAATGATAGAAAAATGAAGACAACATTGCTACATTTGAATCGCAATGAGCGTTGATTTCTATAGTGTTGGAATCATCAGACTTAGAATCAAAAGAGTCGAATCATTTCATCTAACGCTTCACTAGAGCCCAACACTACATTACATTTGGTGGCCTAATAGTAGAAAAACTTAAGCCAGGGGAGACACTCGTGGATTACATCTTTTGATGGAGAGATCTGAGCATGAAATGTGAACCACAAGTCCAGGAACAACATGCCATCAAAATCCTGCCTAAAAGCATTCATGGACTGGTGGCATTCATGCTCAAGGGGTTCACAATAAAGTCATTTAGATAGTTGCTCAACAAAGCTATCAGTCTGTGGGAAGAGGCAAAGCAATTGAGTATGATAGAAAATACAGAAAAACCAAGGTCGATCAAGACGTTTGAGAAGAAATAAGAAAATGTCTCGATAGTGGAAAAAGGCAAGCAACTTTTACAGGTACAACTCGAGCAGAAAAGGTAGTGATTGAATGTCAACACGTTGTAGCCTCACTCATCCTTGCATCTACAATTTCAACAATCAACTCAGCAGATAATAGAAAAGAAATCAATGACAGAATGAATGAATAAAGAGTATCCATTCGAAATAGAGGTCGTAACCAAGATATTTCGCAGTCTATAAAAGATACTAGAGTTCAAGCTGCCTGAAGCTAAGTGGCTGGAGGAATTTGCTCTGAAATATCAACCCAACCGTTGTGCCTACCATAGGTTGCTTAGCACAAGATTGAAGATTGCTTCATCTTCAAGGACTGGTTGGAATACAACTTCAAAGCAGGGAGCATAGTCATCCTGAAAGAATAATTGAAAGAGCCCCAAAAAGGTTTGATTATTATAATCTCGGCCGATGATTTTGTCCTCATAGACCCTTACCAAGATGGAGACGGGTGGAATGTGTCGTGGACCAGATCCTCCAAGAAGGTCCTCAACAGGATGCAAGCAGTTTTATCCTCAGCGTCAACTTCAAGACCCCCACTTCCAAGGAAAGAAAGGAAAAAGAAAGAGGAAGACAGAACCCAGAGGATCAGAGACCCTCTAGCCTAGGGTTTGTTATTCCTTGTATTTCTTCTATTTCTTCTATCCCTGCTTGTCCTTCCAGATTGGTTGTGTCAGATTTTGGGGAGAAACCTCTCAATCTGTTGACATTGTATGACTTTTTCTTTTTTCCTCAGAGGATAGTTAATGCGAAGAGTTTTGATTTCTGTTGCGTTGTTTCTATTTCTGATGATAATGCATCTGAAAACAACCAATCTAGTTTTGATCCCATAGAAGATTCTTGAATTGTACAAAATCCCGGTGACAATGACAGAAAAATGAAGACAACATTGCTACATTTGAATCGCAACGAGCGCTGATTTCTATAGTGTTGGAATCATCAGACTTAGAATCAAAAGAGTCGAATGGGGCACTCCCGAAAGAACCTTCAAGGTCGGCTCAAAATCATGAAGAAATAACTGAAGTTAAATTGCAAAGAGAGAAATTCTACCTTCAAGAATAGCTCCTAAGAAAAAAGGAAAAAAATTGATCATGTCGGAAAAGGCAATTCCACTGGTACAAGACATAACAACTCAAGAAGACATCGACATGTCTTATAAAAAAATAGACTACAACGTTTTAGCCCATTTGACGAAGCCACCGACAAATTGAGCATTTATAATGCCCTAGTCCTCTCCAAGGAAATGAGGGAATCATTAGTAAAAGCTTTCTTAAATTTCAAGATTTGGATGGCTCTACTTGCTAGTACTTCCTCAGACGAGGCTTCTTCATTCGAAATATAGGCCAAGGTCATGTCCTTTGATGATAACTTATTGTTGGGTACAACTAAACACAACCGCCCACTATACATTTTGATGAATGACCAAAGGAAAATATGTTGAGATTTTCATACCTATTATACTGTTTTTAATGATATTGCACTTTAAAGAAAAATATTTTTGATATTTTGTGCAGGAATGATGAATTAGGGTCATTGAAGCAAAAAGATACAAAAAGGAGCGAATTTGGAGCGAAAAGAACCAAAAGGACCAAAATGTGAAGATTTGAACTAGGCCACCGACGACGTCCTCGATCTCGCCGACAGTGAGTTTTTCCCGAGACTACAGAACAAAATTCTTTAGAAGCCCACCGACGGCACCCTCGAGGCAGCTGACGGTGCTCTCGAGGCTGCCCACGACGAGATCGACGGTTATGCCTACTTGAACTTTGGATAAGGCCAAATTTTAAAGGGATGCTTAGGCAACTCTTGGGAAAGCTCATCCACAACTTTAAAAGAACATTTTGGCCGAAAATTGAGAGAGTCTAGAGGCCCTGGAGGTTAGAGAGGTTCCATTAGTGTGTAACAATTGTGAGAATTTCTTCGAGAAATTGTAAGAGTGGAGGGAAAGTGAGAGATTTCTTCCTCCTTGCTACTTCGAAGAGGAATTCTGTGTGCTGTAAAGAAAGGAAGAGATTTAGAGGAACTTCGGGGAGTGTTCTTGGGGAGAATTTAGATATAAGTTATTTACTTGTTGTAGTTTGTATGACTTTGATT
>NW_018164738.1:72469-82006 GCF_001263595.1 Phalaenopsis equestris | reverse complement strand
CCAATTCGGTCCTATCGTTTGAGTGCTGATGTGTAGATGTTAGCCCTCAGATGAGGGGAACGTGGGGGCTCCGAAATGAGAGCTGATATCCTCCCAGTCTAGCCGCAGATTCAGTAAATAAGCATAGGATTAGTCAATGGTCTTTATGCCTGGACCAAATTAGTAACCAAGCATAGGATTAGTCAATGTTCTTTATGCCTGGACCAAAGGGTAAAGAATAGGTATGCTTCTATTTGGCACAATATAAATGAAACTAATTTATTTTATTCATTCACTATAATTTCTTGATAAGAAGAATGATGTTTTCTTATATATTGAATGTCACAATTAAACCCTACTTATATCATTAGTTATTTATTAGTTATTAAAATTATCTATTTATTTCAATTGCCTATTAGTGACAGATAAATAAATTGAATGTCGTTGTTATGATTAAAGTATTGCTTTTCTAAGGTCTTAGTCCGTAATTCTAAACTACTCCATGTGGGATCGATATCTAGGACTCCATTAGAGCCCTATATTACTTGAGCGATACGTATATTTGCGTTGATAAGTGTGACTTTACAATTATTGAATATTTAATACGTCCATATTTATCTTAGATTTTATTGCATATATAAAGTCGCTGTCAATGAACGTTGACAACGGCATGCCCTGGCGCTTCCATCAAAATTATGAACCTAAGAACTCTCACTTATCTGGACATTGATGTCGTAGGATAACGAAAAACAAGATGATTTTACGTGGTTTTAACCGACTAGAAGAAAGGGCCATGGTTTCAATCACATTGCTTCTGAAGATCGGTGATTTGGTGACACCGACAAAATTCAATTTCATGGACTCCGGGACATCCTTTAATGCCTAGATTTGTCGACCATGGTTCGATGAGCACAATATGGTTCCCTCATCGCTACACCAGTGCATTAAGTATGTCCACAAGGGACAAAAGTGTTGTATTAAAGGAGACCTGCAACCATTCTAGGTACATGAGATCGACATAAGATGAGAAAAAGATGAGAAAAAATAATAGAAAATCAAGGAATACCATGCTTTAAGGCAATCGAAGGGTAGATACTCCTACAAAACTTGTATCTGAGGTCAAAGTTGGGGATGACGATGAGGGAGAGAAAGCCCAATCATTGAAATGATGAAGTTCTTGAAGATCAACATCACGTTGGTTAAAAGGAACCACAGTTCAAATATCACTCGAAGACGAGTAAGAAAAGAAAGAATGTGAATCAATGTATGAAAGAATCAATCACTATGTATAGGCTATGACCCTAACTCCAATCTCTTTAAATAAAATCGAGAGTTTGGTGGTCAAAGAAGTACATAGTGAGGGTATGAAACCCATCAAGTTTCATCTTGGGTCTTTTTCTTCTTGTTCCGAAACAAATGTAAAACTAGAAGAATAAAATTTCTTAAAATTAATGTATGTTCAAAAGCTTGTTCAATATGGATTGATACCAAAACAATGGTCTCCCCATTTTTGAACAATTATGGAACAACAAACAACAAAATTTTAACTCAAAAGAAGTTGTTGGATTCGAGACGATAGGACTTGTAGATATTACAAAGTTTTACGTTGTTGTTATCGAAGAACCCGATATAGGATGTGCACAAACACTCGATAATTTTAAGGAGCCTTCAATCGAAGATGCACCACCAGAATTTGAAGAAGAGATCAAATCTACAGTAAAAAAGTTAAAAGAAGTCAATTTGGGTGCAGAAGAAGTCTCAAGGCTCACATTCATCAGCTTGTTACTTAACGACGTCGAAGCAAAAAAAAAGTACAAATAATATAAGGACTGCTTTGCTTGGAGCTATGACGAAAGGCCCAGACTTACTCTAGAAGTGGCGGTCCAAAGACTTGGAATAAACTAAGCTGCAATCCCAGTAAAGAGAGCTCCAAGAAGAGTGCGCGTGGAAATAGAACAATAGGCCATAACCGAGGTCAAGAAATTGATCAACATTTGCTTTGTCCGGGAAGAAAAATATCTAACTTATCTAGCCAATATAGTACCAGTAAAGAAGAAAAAAACCAAAATTGGATTTGTGTTAACTGCAGGGATCCAAAAAAGGCTTGTCCGAAAGACGAATTCCTTATACTAATCCTAAAGTTAATGTGGATATTGCGTCAGTGCACACAATTTTCTCATTCATAGACTAATTGTTAGATTAGGACAAAATCAAAATGTCTTTGGATGATGAACCAAATATGGCCTCTTAAATACCCATCAGGATTTACTGCTACAAGGTAATGACCTTTGGACTTATGAGTGTAGGTGTGAAATACCAGCCGCCTATGCTGCAGATCTTCGACGAACTCATCCACAACTAGGTCAAGTGCTATGTGGGTGACTTAGTCTTCAAGAGCAGACAAAAGGATGACCGTGTATGATTTTGAGAACCGTCCCTGAACAATTACGATAGTTTAATCTTAAAATGAATCCCTTAAAGTGCGCCTTTAGTGTCACCTCAAAAAAAATTTTAGGATTTATTGTTCATCATCATGGGATCGAAATTGACCCTCTTAAGATTGAAGCAATCATAAATATGCCTCCCCCAAAGAACTTGACCCAACTATGGTCTTTCTAAGGAAAGTTGACATATATAAGACGTTTTATATCTAATTTGTCAGGTAGGATTCAACCTCTCACTGCCTTAACTAGAAAGAATGTCAAATTTATGTGGGATGATAAATGCCAACATGCTTTTGAAAGCATCAAGCAATATTTAACGACATCTTCTGTTTTAGTAGCCCCTATCTCAAGAAGGCCTCTGACCCTCCATTCTACGACTTTAGACGACTCACTCGGAGCCTTGCTAGCTTAAGTTAATGACGAGGGTAAAGAAAATGAATTATATTACATGAGTCGTCGTCTAATTCTAATCAAAAGAAGGCATCTTCAATTGAGAAACATTGTTTAGTCTTGATCTTTGTTCAAAAGCTTAGGCATTACATGCTCTTTCACAAGGTGACCCTTATTTCAAGGGTCAATCCCCTCCGGTGCTTGATGACCGGACTGACGCTTTTTTGAAGATTGGCAAAGCGGGTAATGATACTGATTCAATTAAACATATATTTTGTGAGTCTATGCACCGTCAAGGACAGATACTGGCGGACATACTAGTAGCACACACAATAAGGGTAGGGTGCCCTCTCGACGATGTCCTACATGATTAATAGATATTGAAGCTAGAAAATTCCAACACTCATCGTTGCGAACTATACTTCAGTGGAGCTTTGTCTGTCTATAAAGAAAAAGACACACAGACATCCGAGCGGGTTCGACAACCTAGACTCTACCGTTCTTAAAATGAACCAGGCTATGGCCTAATTGCTCATATCCACATTCCATTAACGTGCTTGATTGTGGGTTATTTCACTACTTTTCATCTCTTAAATCTCTTCTTAGAGAAAATTAAACTTGCATTTCATTTGGATATTATATTAATAAATTTCCCCCCTCAACTTCTCTTCCTAAAAATTAATAACCAACCATGGGACAACCTTATTTAAAATTCATGGTATAGATTTTCATCCCTTAAAAAAAGTTAAGACTTCAAATTATTAAAATATAAATTTATTACATTTAAATTAAATAAATAAATAAAAATTTTAAATAATTAATTTAGTATAATATTAAAAAAATTTATTTTTTTAAATATTAAATATTAATAAATAAATGAAATCTCGGATACTAAAATAGTCAGCACATATGGTAAATACATGAAACTTAGCCAAGCTTGATTTTTTATAATAGTTTTTTGGTTTTCTTAAATTAATCTTCCATTGTATCAATTATAATAAAGAACAATGCATCACCTATCTCTCCATCCTTGTTGAAAGCTAGATGAAAGTCCAAATCTTACCTCCAAAACTTTTATATTGCTTCCTCCAAAATAAGAAACATTAGGTGACCAAACACTTAATATCATACCTTGAATAGTTATTATACCTACATTAAGATCATTAAAATCATGGGTTTGAGTGCCTACTCCACTGATTAAGGCCGTGGGTTCAGGCGCCTATTCCAGTGGATTGTTCTTATTTGAGATAAAGATCTTCATTATTGTTCATTATCTCTTGTACTAAATAATTTGTTCATTTTTTTTTAATTTGTCTCTTTGTATAATGGGTATCATGTCTTTCTTTAATATAAATATATTTATGAGGATATTTTACCATCATTTTATAAAAGTAAGCCAACTCTCTTTTTGAAAAATGGTCATCAAAGTATAGAAAATATGATATATCTATGAAGTTTCTAACATCTTGATTATTTTTTTTTGTGGCAATATCAACTCATAAAAAGATTTTGAAAAGCTAATTTATAAGAGATAGACATGCTAGCATACTAAGAGAAACTTATCATTACTTTTGAACTCATGTGCAAATGTTTTAACTTATACTAACATTACTTTTTGTAATTAAATTTGCTCAATACTAAGTAGTAGTAGTAATAATAATAATAATAATACAAATTTAATTCATATATCATAAATATCATAAGATAGGTTACAATAAAATATGTAAAAATAATTTCACACTTAAGAAAGAAGTTTTATATCATCTGTAAATCTTTTAATAATTATTATTAATAATGTATATAACAAAATATTATCAACTATAATTCTTTCAATTGTTATTGGAATGTTATTGAAATTCATTAATGTTGTTTATGATATACCATTTATGCTATGATAAATTAAATATTGCCAATAGATGGCTTTCTTATATGTCATTTCTCTCATGTATATATACATCAACAAAGGCTTACTTGAAATTCATTAGAACATATTCCAATATTTTATATGGCATTATCTTTTTGTATTTAAAATATCTCAATTATTGAGAAAAACACAATTATCCATGAAAATATGGAAGTAATTACAACTATTTAAATGACCAATAATACTAATTGCCAAATTTAATGTGTTTTATTATAATAGCTATAAACATTAGTATATGAAACTAGTAAATAAAATCACTACAAATAAAAATGTTACTAAAATAGTATGAACCTAAACCCTAATGTAAATCATCACTTGATCTTTTTAGGCATACTTATTTAGGCAATTAAAGTCAAAAATAACAAAACATGACATTAGTTTATTAGCTTTTCAAAGATTTGAAAAATTATTGATTATTAAAAATACACTCTTATTAAGCAAGCATAGGTTTGAGCATATAAACATATTCTATATTTCTTTTGACATCATCTAATGGGATGGACATGCACTCATTACTAGCTATTTCATGATAGTTGTAACTTGTACGGTGTTTCATCTTCTTATCTTTAATAATTATAATTGTTTATTTATCCATTCTTATCAATTTGTAGCCAAATTAAAGAGTAAAATTAAATGGTTAAAATTTAATTTGCTTCTATTTATAACCAATGATCTATTTTAATTGATAACTTTTAATATATTTCCAGCCATAACATAATTTATGATATTTATTTATTTAAATTATTTATGCTTATAGCAAAAAAGTTTAGTTTCTTGAGTATTCACCTTATGAAATCATAACACCATCATCTCCTTATTTTTGGAAGTACATTGGCAACCTCTTTTTCAATTGAGAAATTCAACCTTTTGTGTTTTTTATTTAATTAAAGAAATCCATTATGCTTTAAAACTTATTTTTGTTTATAACATTAGAATTAAATATGTTTAAATGGATAAAATTTAATATGTTTAAAACATATATAAGAATACAAATCTTTCTTATATTTTAGCATTTAGAAGCTAATTAGTGTGAGTCCTTAATATATCTAGTTTACTAAACTATGCCCAAATGGAGTCTAATTTTGTATCAATATAATTGCAACCAAGTGCCACCACACTAACTGAAAATCAATCAATAATATTGACTATGTTATATCATTATGTTAATAAACTATTACTAGACCAACATAATATAGATTAGAGCTAGAGGAGTAGACAAACTTTAGACTTCACAAAAAATATAGAGAAGATTGAAATAATTATAAATATAGGTTTTAAGGATTGAGGTATAAATATGTCAATAGAATCCAACAAACAATGCATTTAATAATTCATATAGTTCCTTCGGATTAAATGTTTTAAATTTCTATACATTTAACATTTTGTCTCGCGAATGCTTCATTTTTCCTTCATCATTCTTCATGATTTAGAAGCTAAGATTGAATTCATGGTAAATCAACTAATTAAATTTTGGCAAGAATGATTTTGGTTATCATGATTTTGTTACCAGTATGGTAACCATATTAGTGGAGGTAGTAAGGTACAGAATGTAATGTGTTTCATAGAATGTAGAAGTAAAGTTTAGAAGAAATATGGAGAATCTTAAAAATTTTGAATATAAAAGAAGACTGTGTAAGAAAATTTATATAATAATGTTTAGTGATAATCTATAAAGCTGAGCTATCCATTACTTTTAGGAAGTAATGATAATATATTATTGGAAGAAAATGACGTATTATTTGTTGTGAAAAATGATGACAATAAAGCGAAAAATGAAACGAGAAAAATTGCACGCAGAAAAAACACTAGAGCGACTCACAGATTTACGTGGTTCATCAAATTTGCCTACGTCCACAGAGCTGCAGAGGATTTTCTTTCTTTGAGAAATTACACCGTCGAGCGCCTCGACATTTACAAGAAAATATCTATTTTCTTCTCTCTCTCTCTCTCTCTCTCTTCCTCTCTTTCTCTCTCTCAGAGGACTTGGCTTGACCCTGGCTTCAACTTTAAGCCAAAAGAGGCTATTTATAGAAATCAGGAGAGCAGTATGTGGGATGTGAAGAGAGGTGGGTGGGATGTGGTAGGTGAGGGGTAGGTGTGAAGGTAGGTGAACTGTAATTGAGATTCTTAATTGGGAAGCTAATTAACAATAGTTCATTCTAATTAAGATTGATATTAACATAATGGGAATGGCTAATTTTTACTTCTACAAATTGGTACATAATATATATTCCTTAAATATTTAGCAATGCTACAAGCTGCAATATGGGAAGGGCTTATAATGGTAAATAGAATGAAGGTCATTTCATGTTATAGTAGCAGATGTTTCAGTTATATTTAATTTTGTTTTAGTGGGGAAAGGACCATATCCTGAGGTGGAAGTAGCATAGCTATAAGATGAAGGAAAGGCCTTATATTGTGACAGGGATCACTAAGGCTGTAAATAAATTAGTTCTGTTTGAAATTAACCTGTGGTCGAAATTGTTCCTACAGTGTGTGTTTGTGTTTCGCTCGGTTTATATTTTTTTATGTTTAGCTTTATTTAGCTCATTTAAATTAAATAGAAAAATAGATGCCGCGTATTTGACTCGATTCTATACCATTCCTATGAAATATAAAACACAAAACCACAAGACCATGCATACTATGTTGATTTAAACTTTGATATAAATTTATATAATATATTATTTTATATATAATAAAAATAATTTCATTATTTCGAGCTAAAACAAGCCAAAAACGATTGAACAAAGGGCTTTTCATGTTCGGCTCGTTTATAATTAGTCCAAAAAAATTTGTTTCTGTTTGGCTCGCTTAATAGCCAGTCAAACATGAGCTACTTAACGAGCCGAATATGAATTGTTCGCAAAGATTTTTTGACAGCCCAACAACATTTGGTCAGTGACCAATTGTTGGGTAATTCTAATGATTTTTACTAAATTAAATTTATAAGAAATAAATAGTAAAGGCATCCATTCCTTTTTACTGTGAATAATAAGTTGTCATTGTGTTTTGTGTGCGTGTTGATCATCTATTTTCAAGTATAACACAAGAAATTTATAAAATATAATATTTAATTATATTCTAAAAATTTATTGTGAAATATGATAGAATAAAATCTATTGATTGAAACAATTTGCAGAAATTATAGTTAATGTCGTGACTGCTCTCCCCCATCCTAACATGACAATGTCTGTGCTCCTAACAGTGGGGTGTGAAACTTCGCTTATCTCTTCATTTGTTTCCAGCATCTCTTTTATCGGGTTGTGGAATGCGCTTCTTGGATGGCTCTGCTTTCTGCTTCGTATACTTGAGGGCGATTGAGCTGTGTTTTCAGCCATTGTGGCGTAGAGAGAGAGAGAGGGGGTGGTTATGTACACTATCGTAATGGTGAACTATATATATACATAATTCATAAGATGAGCATGGTTGGATAGTGCAAGCAAGATGTAGCTGTTAAGTAGCCGGCCAGCCATCGCAAGCAGATGGGAACTGTCCATCGATTTCATCTATCCAAATATCGATTGATGGCATTAAAGTGCGATGGATCAGTTCTAAACAACCCCTCCCTTCATAGCCTCCGAACATCTTTCCAGATCCCCGATTTCACCTTATAACACGGGAAGAGCTACTTCTTATTTTTGACAATGAATGGCCCGCCCACCAGCTTGAATCAACAAGTTATACATCTTATATCACTGCCATGATCCGATAAGTTAGCCTGAATCTCAGAATGACGGTTTCTTATGCTCAACCAGATCAATTCACTTTCAGCAGCCGATTTCGTGCTGCTACTTCAATTTCTTCAGTTCAGCCTGTCAAACAGATACATGCTCGCCTTTCTAGGATACATTTCAATCCAAACTGTTTGATTTGTGAAGCCTTAGAAGCACCCATAACAGCCGGCAACAACACATAGCATCAGGTGGCACGGAGAATCCGTGCTTGGGTGAACAACCCGCGATGGCTGGCCGACTACTTAACAACTGCATATTGCTTGCATTATCAAACCATGCTCCTCTTATGAATTATATCGATATATAGTTCACCATTACGATAGTGTACGTTCCCCTCAATGGCTGAAACCACAGCTCATTCGCCCTCCAGTATCCGGAGCAGCAGAGCCATCCAAGAAGCACATCCCACAACCTGATAAAAGGGATGTCCGAAACAAAAGAAGAGATAAGCGAAGTTTCACACCCCACTGTTAGGATCACAGACAGTGTCATGTTGTCCGGGCTATGTACCTATTCCGGACAGGTAGAGCAGTCACGGTTGGCGAATAGCCCATATGGTTTAAGGATTTCCACATGGAAAAATCATGAATGCGCTACTTATTATTTTATGAAGTTAATTATTATATTTCGTGGGTGTTTGATTATGTAGTTAGCTTTATTTGGTGTTGTTCTGGAGGTCGTTTTGGGCTTTAGTTTCTTGGATTTGATGTAACCTAGTATTGTATACAACTTTACCTATGAAATGAAATGTTTCTTCAACTTTCTCTTATGCTTTTTCTTAGATGTTGAATTGCATGATGTACAACTTCCTGTGGTTATATTTAATATTATTTATTATTTAAAATAAAAACACACAACTTTTTAATGTAATACTAAATTAATTATTGTAAAAATATATTTTTTTTATTTAATTTAATTGGAATTAATTTTAATTTTAATAATCTTAGTCTTAACTTTTTTTAAGGGATGAAACTCTATGCCTTGTTAAAATAAGGTTATATGCAAATAATATCATTAATGAGTTTCATTTAAGAACTTATAAGAGAATGCATCATTAAGCGTT
>NW_018164738.1:26246-72369 GCF_001263595.1 Phalaenopsis equestris | reverse complement strand
TTATCTGGCATATAAAACGCAAACATAAAATGGTAAACCAATAACTGAGAAAGAATCAAACAAAGAACATCAACTCATGATATAAAACCAAACTTCAAAACATAATAAACTAGGAAAATGAAAGCCTGAACTTAGAAGAGACTGTGATTTACACCATGGTCAACGGATTAAGAATCAAAACAAATCACGAGTTAATTATAAAATCCGAAAAATAATTAAAATTCACCAACTAGAAATTTTCACAACCACCACAGAAGTAGATCTAACCTATGAACCCTAAGTTAGCCGACACAGAAGTAAAACTAAGAATCTTACACACCATAGAGTGGCCTAGTTTTGAAGCCAAGGATAGTTTACTAGGCACCCAATAATAGTATTAAAGACTAGGATCTACAAAACAAACGACTGCATCCCCTCAAATTGTGTGGGTACTTTAGGATGAAGTAACTCATGGTTACTCTTGATTCCCAAAAAAATTTAAAAAAAAATTGACAATTATCCTGCCCACTTTACATAATATCTGTTAATTTGTGCCTCAAAGTTTTTTTAAAATTGTTTTATACATATGTATGGTTACAAATAAATAGAATAAAATAGTATTTGGTATTTATTTATTTTATATGATAAGAAGTATCCATTGGATCTCCTATAAAAAATTTTATTAAATTCATTTCACATAAAAAATATAATTATTTTAATATCTAAAAAATGAAATAAACCTTTTCTTACATAGGTATAATGGTATATTGGTAAAAATTAAAGTTTAGTAGTTAGATTTGTAAAGACATATGAGTTATATACGTAAATAATCCATACAAATAAAAGAAATTCTTTTTTTTATTTTAATATTTAATAAAAATAATAATTATTATAACTTGTAAATATTTCTCAATTAGTTTGTTTTGTATCACCACCATAATGATAATAATAGTTATAATAATAAAAAGGTTTTCTTTATCTCAATGGTTTAATTATGGCACGCATAAATGCATTTAATTTGATGATTCAAAATAATTATTTAATTGCTTGATTTGTAAATATCAATATTTTAGATGTTCTGTATGTAATGATCCCTTTCGATAATTCCTGTGATGACCCACCTATAATTTTATGATGACACATTATGGGAGAGTGAGGAGAAATTTTTTTCATATGGAGTGTGGACACAGCTCTACGTGCGGGCTCCAGTAATATGCCGCCACGTGTGCTATACTTTGTCCATCTCCTAAACACCGTGGTCAACTACTTCAATAATCTCTGCAGTTTCACTTCAATAACTCCCGCAGAACAACTCCAATAAGTTCAGCACGATGAACCTCTCTAATGACCTCAACGGTTTCACTTCAGTATCTCTCACACGGCGTTTATGAGGTGTACCCGATGTAGCACACATGACGGCATATTACCAGAGTCCGAACATAAAGCTGCATCCACGCTCCGCATGGAAAGATTTTTTGTGAGAGAGACACTTCATCTTTAAGATCTACATTACATCGAAATTTTCCTATGTTTAAAAAAATTTTGTCCTTTGGTCAATTGAATAGCTCAGAAAACCTTTAAACTTATAGATCTGTATTTCTAATTAATAAATACAAGTTGTATCGTAGTATCGTACCTATCATATTAATATTGGGCATTATTTGAGTTGGAACATGAGATCTTGATTGATGCTTCAAGATGTGTGCTTTATTTTTGATATTTGATCGAAGAGCTCTTACATATCTTGAAGGGATATGACGGCCGACATTTAAAAGCACCAACACTCCATCCTACCCATATGGCACCAAGATTATACATGAATGAATATTGATTTCATTACAATATGCAGAAATCCAAATATGCTCCCACTTAAAAAGTGAGCTCCATCTTCATAAATTAAAAATCTTCGACCAAATATGCAAATAATATCATTAATGAGTTTCAATTAAGAACTTATAAGAGAATGCATCATTAAGCGTTTATTCATATAATTCATTCATGCAATCCAAGCTCAAAAGCCATTATGCAGCACTCTCACCCATGCCAATTATGTAGCGCAGGACATGCATCATGTCAAGTATTCTTGTCAGCCTTGGAAGATAGAAAATATGGAGCGTTTTTTCTGTCCGGACTCCTGACATAGCTCTAAGTGCGACATAGGTTATTCTTAAGTTATTTTCAGGTTATTTCTGGGTTATTTTCAATAATAACAAAATAATCCAGACATAACCCGCGGTCTTTATTTTTGGGGTATTTCTGAGTTATTTCGGTATTATTAAAAATAACCTGAAAATAACTTAGAAATAACTTGGTCCGCACGTCAGGAGTCCGCACAGAAAATTTTTTTGAAAATACGAGGGATTTACATATATACCACATATATAATTCTTACATATTTTACATATCTAACATCTAAATTTTAATGTTTATTTATATAACATTCAAATATTTAACATCACATCAAATATATAATTAATAGTAACTTTTGTAAAGTGAAATAGATCTTTCATACAGATGTTTTGATCTGATTATGACAAATCCTCTCTTATGTGTATTGCATATAACTCCACCTAAAAAAAATGATTTTATTTTCACTTACTTTAAGCAATTGCTTGAACTAAATGAAAATATGACACTACGATCGAGATAAATAATTCATGTCCGCGTAGTGGTAGTGGGATTAAGGTTTTGTTGTTGTTGTTGTTAAGCAGTTATGGGATTAAGGTTTTGTTGTTGTTGTTGTTGTTGTTAAGCAGTTACTCCTAATTTATTTTCTTTTTTCCATTATGTTTGATTATGTAATTTATTTTTCTTTAATGTTTTTTTTTTTGGGGAAGATTTACATGCATACCACGCCATTCTCGTGTATTTTACATGTACGCGTTCTTATCTATACATGAAAAAAATGTATTCACTTTTTAAAAGTAAAATAACAGTATTTTTGATGTGATATGAAATATTTAGGTGGTATAAATGTAAATACGTGTTAGAATTGTAAGTATATAAGAATTGGGTGGCATGAATGTAAATGCCTCCTCTATTTCCTGTTTATAAAAAGAAACCAACTTGTTTTTGAAAAAAAAAAACTATGAACAACTTAAAATTATTTAATTGTTTTAAAAAATAACTACAAACATGTTTTAATGCAACTCAAAAAAGAAAAAAAATAAAATAAAATTTCATTTTTAATAGAAGAAAAAGTAAAAGTGATTCCAAACAGCAAGTAGATATGTGATTTAAACTTCTGATAAATTCGTTGAAGAGCAACAGACCTTATTGACGTCAAATGAGACACCCAGCTTCTGAAAGCAGGAAATAACAGCTTTAGCTGTACCAGATGCGTCTCGTTTGCCTGCTTGATGAGCTTCCATCAACACCTGTTAATGTGTCAAATCCAGCAGTTCTTTTATTTCAGTTATATATGCAACTGGTTCTGAAAATTAGCAATATTTGTGGGCATGAGAAATTATTTAAGACATGATGAAAGAGCAGCTCCAGCATGCATGAAAGGTTGCATATTTTGATGAAAATAATTTCATCATATAATAAACGGGAGGGGTCAAATTTTGGTCAAGCGGATTCGGTTCGGATCAACTACGGACTAAACACAAACTGACCGGTTAAGCCGTATTGACAAACCTAGTTACACCCTAAGATACATGGGCATATAATTACATACTCGGAGGTGCTGGTTGTAAAATTTTTCCCTTAATAATTTCTATGTAGTTATTTTTATCAAAACCATAATGATATCCAACAGACCAATAATAAAGATCATATGCTCAAAAGAGGAGTTTAGAGTAGTTTCAAGAGTATGAGATCATTTTAAAAGGAGCTGTGGTAAAGTTGAGGGAGCATGTTTCGACAAAATGGTAAAATCAATTTGATAGTTAGTATTTAGCATACTGAATCTTGTCACGAACCGGCTCGGGGACTAAGAAATTTCAAGACGAGAACAGACAGTCATACTATAAAATTTAAATTGTGTACGCTCTTTTTCTGTCACTAGCAGTATATAATGCAAATAAATTTGATAGAATCACTAAAAAAAATAATTTAATTTAACAAATTATAAGCTTACTTTTCTGTTTGCTGACCACCACTTCTATACATATTCTCTTCTCTATTACTCATCTTCTATTTAAAGGCTTAAATTTTAAAAAATATAATGAGTGTATTTAAAAGCTCTATTGAATAATTACACTTCTAAACTATAGCAATTCAAGAAAAAAAAAAAGTCAATGCATATGCTTGTATTTCCTATTGCATTATAGAAAATCATATAATAATCAAAATCATGTATACATGACATTTGCTCATGAAAAAATAATATAAGATTTTTTATATGCATTAACATTTACTTTAGTTTTCAATAAGTAATTTTTTAATTTTTAAGATACATCTCTTTCTTAACTTATATATCCGTATCAGAAGCACTGTCGAAATATAAACTATCACACCCCTGACTGATACATATCCCTTCGACACAACAGAGCACAAAACAAGTCTACTGTACCTAAGGCGGAAATGTATCTACTCATGACTTACATACTCTCATTGGCATAGCGATTCATGATCCAAATTATACGATTGTTTGAGGTGGTAGAAAAAAAAAACATTTACGTGCGCAGATACATGAAAATCCCCAGCCAATACCATAATGATGTGAACTCCTCTTAGCATACAAGCAATCATGTATATAATAATATCATTTCATTCTTCAAAGCAGGCATTATTTTCTTATAAGTTAATTTGCATTTATCTGCCAATGAATAAATTAGCTCTATTAGAGTGTAAAGGTTATATAATAATTTAACATTCTCTTAGAAAAATTATATAGTTTCAAGGTTAGATAATAATTTAATACCTTCTCAGAAAAATTATAGTGCAACTATTTAACAAATGTTAACATATGTATCTTATATCTAACAATAAGAAGAAATCGTTGTAGTTCAACTCTCATTGGTATAGAACATATTTGTAATAAGGAGTAAAATTAAAAACAAAAAATATTAATATGATTTTAGAAATATAATTACTCACATAACCTTTTTGGTCCATTCTTGTACCACTAAATCATTGATGTATTCCTCTATCCAACATCTATAAAGGCAAAACATAACATTTGATCAACTTCATTATTTCTCTTGAAATGCAATTACTCTACTCAAAATCCTAAAGTCTTTCTAATTACTTTAGGTATTTACATATTTCTAAACCAAAAGACCATAGATAGAATTTACCTCACTTAATTCCCTAGTATTGTATAATCCTCAATTGTAAATTCTTAGTCTTTATTTGAAGAAATCTAACACTAGTCTTAATGAACTTTAAAATTAAATTATTTAGCTCTAACATAAAATTAAAATTCTAGCTTTCACATTCCTCCTCCATTCTCCTGCTTGAAATGAGCAATTTTTCAATTTTTGTATCATACAATCAAATAAATCTCAAATCTTGATTCCTGCAAATAGTAACCATGATCTAATAATAATTTGATAATAGACATTAGAGTTAAATTAATAAATTTAAATTAGATTTAATCTACCTTAAATTTTTTTGCTCCACTGTCGTCTGTCTCCTCGTTCCTAAGCAAATTTAAATCCTTATCTGCTTTATGATTTTAATTAAGAAAATCCCATTTTAATGATTAATATAATCAAATTAAAAAAAATAATCATCTTTTATAATTAATAACCTAGCCCTACTAACCTTAAGTTCCATAACTTTAAGGAACTTTCATTTTCTCAAATTTGATATTAGATAATTTTATTTTTTCTATTTGTTCTTCTATATTTCTAATATTTAATTTTAGATTTTTTATTTCTAGATTAACCTTTTTATGTTATCATCTACTGTTAAATAGTTTTTCTCACTCTTCTGTCATTCAGATATTATAAAGTATTATTGAGTTCATCATGCTTCCTCTGAGAACTTATCCTCATATTATCTCTTAGGGTTTGACCTCAACATCTCCGGATCATATTATATTTTTCTTCGTGTCTAGAGAAAATAAGAGCTCAACAAATGATCAATCTCAACTCATTAACAGACCATAACACTATATAATTACTTCTGAGATGCTAAAGACAACTTTCATTCGTTTCCTACACTAAACGTAGCTTAAGAAATAGAAACAAAATCACATAATATTATTATAAGCAAACGATAAGAATAAAACATAACAACCTTACATACTTTATAGCATACTTACAGACATTCGAGTAAGAAAACTTTATTTAGCCTCTATGGCTAGCATACATACTTTGTTTACAAGGGAGGAAAAACGAAAAAAAAGGAAGAAGAGAAAATATTAATGTTCGCTCTGCCTCCAACTTCAGAGAATAGAGCATTATATAGCCCATGAAAGGCTCTATAGTCGTCATGGCTGACGATATCTTCAATAATTCGCTTCTGCATGCATGGCCGATAATTCAGCTGGTGGAGAATAAAGTTGTCGATAATTGAGTCGATAGAGAGTTATTGTGGTACGGTTAGATTCCTTCTTGATAATTGTTTTGCTTTATAGGCTAGGTGAAGAAAGAGTGCTTATACAGAAGATTTTGTTCTGATAATTATTTCACTTTACCGTTGCTTTCTTTACATCTCACTATTTCTGGCTTCAAGCTTGTCTCGTACTTCTTGTAGAGTATCCGGCTTCTGACAATACATACATTTATGTATTTTTTTTCTAATTTATGGCAAAATAATTCTTTCACTTCTTTGTTGGCTGCCACAACACTTTTGTTGAGAATGGGGACTCATTTTTTATACATAACTTCATATATATTGTGCATCGGCTGCTTGCAATAACTATATATAAACAGTGCTCCGAACAATGAACCCAAATATTGGTTGAATCTAATTTCTTAGATTCATTCCATATTTGGTATAAATCATCTATTTAAATCTTTGAGATAATATTTTAGTTGGTTTGTATTTGGGAGTATATGGTTCGCTGCTTATTCCGAGCTGTATAAATGAGCTAATTCCTTCACGTATTTCGGGATAAATTTGATAAATTTCATATAAATGTCAAGATAACTTTGATAAATTTCATATATATGTCCATGTGTTTGACGACAATGTGAAATGTTTCCACAACATCAATAACTGGTTTAGGTAATTCATTTAGAAGATTTTTATCTTCTAAATAAATTATGCGTACTAAACTGCATTTATATAATTCAGAGATAAGTTTATAATCTGTATTTTCATATACATAGATGACTTCGAATTTTTCAGCTGTGTGAAAATAAATATGAGAATTAATTATTTTCTCATATAGAGATAATTATTGTCATTCATCGGTTATTTCTATAATACTCATTGCAGGGTTAATTGATGTATTTTGTAATACCTTGCATATGAAGGTATTATATTTAAAGAATCGAGTACTTCTTCTGTAATTTTAAAATCAGTAAAATCTCGTAATTCAGTAATTGAAGAAGTGGATACTTCATTTGTAATTTTGAGATTCGCAAAATCTCGTATTTTTTTGTAATTCAATAATTGAGGATAATTCTTCTTCATGGATTTCTTCATTCAAATAATTTTTTATTTTCAGTAATTCTCTTAGAATATTATTGTCTTAGGCAATTTCACATTCTAATTTTCATATTTGTAATTCAAGTAATTCTAATTAATTACTCAAGTCCGGAAGGGATTTTTCATCAACATTGTTGGCTATATCATATATCTCCATATTTTCAGTGCTTGTATTCATTTCTTGCATAATTCATGAGTTGAAGTGTCAGCACGAACACTTTTATTTCTCACAATATATTCTATATCAAAGTTATATGCAAAAAATCAATTTTGTCATCTTATTAATCTTTTATTAGTTAAATAATCCACAATTTTTCTTTTAATAAATGAAATAGTTGTTTTATTATCTAATCTAATTAAAAATATTTTATTTAAAAATATTTAAATATTTTAATTATTTTTTTAATTACTAATAACTTTTTTTCATTAATATGATAATTTTGTTATGTCGTATTTTTAATTATTTTTTTAACTACTAATATTTTTTTTTTTCATTAATATGATAATTATGTTATGTCGCATACGTACCTGAGTTGTACCTGCACAAGAGTTCAATAGTATTACGTCAAGCTTTTAAAATTGCTCCACAGGCTAGTTTCGAGCTGTCAGTTTCTATAATTAAATAATCACCAGGTATAGGTAAATATAATTTTGGTAGGTTTTTACATAGATCTTTAATATATCGTAAATTTTTTTGATCATTTTGATCCCAAGACCAGGTTTTATTTTTGTGTAACTTTTTTGTAGTAGTGCTCACAAATCTGCAAGATTTCTGATAAATGTTTCAGTGTAATTAATACATCCTAAAACCTTCGTAAACCTTTTTTATTAGTAATATGTTTAAAATAATCATTTTTTTTGTTAAAATATGATCTTATAATTTGATTGCATTTATCTATAATAAGTCCTAAAAATTCAATAGTATTGGTCACAAAAAATAGCTTTCTTTACTCAGAACAATTCCATTTTTTGTTAAAATAAAGCTAAATGTTTTAAATGTTGCGCAATAGTTTAACTAAATATTAAAACATCATCCACATAGATAAGACAAAAGTGAGATAATTCAGCAAAGATAGTATCCATATATCTTTGAAATATTTGTGGAGCGTTTTTTAATCCAAAAAACATAACGTTCATTGATAGTGATCCCGAGGAGTACTAAAGACTATGAATTCTCTATTATTTGGGTGCATCATAATTTGTCAGAAGCCAGAATTACAATCTAGTTTAGAGAACCATTTAGCACTCTTAATATGATTTATTAATACATTTTTATTTGGCAGGAAATAACCGTCAAATTTCGTGTTATCAATAAGTTTTTTATAATTCCTCTAATCTACTCGGCATGGTTTGTTATTAGAAAAGCAGGACTACAATCTGGACTAGTCCTTACTTCAATTAATTTGAGATTTAATAGTTCTTGAATTTGAATCTTAAATTTTTTTTTTACCTTCAGAGGTGTATTTCATAGAGCGCACTCTAATAATAAGAGAAAGATTAATTGATTCAATAGTTGCAAAGGGCTTGTCTTGAAACCAGAATTGTAAAGGATTTTTTGAAAATGTGGGGTTAAATAGAGGATGCAAAAGCATGAATTTTTGTAAGTTTAGAAAATTTAGGGGAAAACGTCGTATATGCAAGTGAGTGAAGAGTGAATATATGAGAAAAAATAGTTTTGATTAGTTGATCCAAAGTACAATCATCACGCTGGCTGCAAAAAATAGGTGCAGTGCAATGAAATTTAGGCGGGCGGATTAAAGGACAAATGAGTGAGAGATGAGGGGGTAACCGAGGTGATTTCATTCGGAGACTGAGTAAATGACAGATAAGTTTTGAAGAAATTATTTTCGAGAATTAAATCATGGCCATCGTCGGATAGATACCATAATTTAGGTATTTTAATAAGAGCGTATTGAATAATAACCAATTGATCGTTCTAATATTCATTTATAGTGCGGAGACCATTAAAGGTTTCAAGTAGTAGAGGTTCGTTATGTATAAGGATATGATCTGGAAGCATATATTTTTATCGATAGTGATATCACTACCAGTATCATATAAAACATGTATAGAAATAAGTTCATAAGTAGGAATACATAATTCTACCATGATATTGGTATGAAAGTCGGGCATTTCATTGTAGAGTATGGTGATCTATATGAACAATATCATGTGTAGCTAAATTTATATAGCTAATTTTTGCTCTGCCTGAATAGAGTATTATATAGGTCGTGAAAGGCTCCGTAGTCGTCATGGCTGACGATATCTTCAATAATTCTCTTCTGCATATGTGGCCAATAATTCAGCTGGTGGAGAATAAAGTTGGAGATAATTGAGTCGATGGAGAGTTATTGTGACGCGGTTGGATTATTTCTTGATAATTGTTTTATTTTACAGGTTGGGGAAGAATAAATGCTTGTACGAAAGATTCATTTCTGATAATTATTTTGCTTTACAGTTGTTTTCTTTACATCTCACTATTTCTATATTCAAATTTATCTCGTACTCCTTATAGAGTATCCGGCTTCTGGCAATACATGCATTTATGTATTTTTTTTCTTTTTCTAATTTCTGACAAAATAATTTCTTCACTTATTTGTTAGTTGCCACAACATTTTCACTGAGAATGGAAACCCATTTTTTTGGACATAACTTCACGTATCTTGTGTGTCGACTGCTTTATGAATAAGTGCTCCGAACAATGATAAACTCAAATATTGGTTGGATCTAGCTTATTAGTTTCATTTTATATTTAGTATAAATCATTTGTTTTGGATCTTTGGGATGATATTTCAGTCGGTTTGTATTTGAGAGTATATGGTTCGCTGCTAATTTCAAGTTGTATAAATGAGATAATTTCTTCCCGTATTTCGGGAGTTTGATATAATTTCATATATATTCCTGTGCATGACGACCATGTGGAATGTTTCCGCAACATAAATAACTAATTTTGGTACTTAATTTAGAAGATTTACATCTTCTAAAAAAATCATGCATACTAAGCCACATTTATATAATTCAAAGATAAGTTTAGAATATGTATTTTCATATATATAGATGACTTGGAATTTTCCAACCGTATGAAAATAAATCTAAGAATTAATTCTTTCCTCAAATAGAGATAATTGTTGTCATTTATCGGTTATTTCTATAATACTATTTGCAGAGTTAATTGATGTATTTTTGTAATACATTTGCTTATTAAGGTTATTTATTTGAAGTGGGTATTTTTTTTTATAATTTTGAAATCTATAAAATCTCGTAATTCAATAATTGAAGAAGTGGATGTTTTTTTTTGTAATTTTGAGATTTGCAAAATCTCGTATTTTTTGTAATTAGTAATTGAGGTTAATTTTTTTTCATGAATTTCTCATTTCAAACAGTTCTTCACTTTCAATAATTCTCTTAGAATGTTATTGTCATAGGCAATTTCACATTCTAAATTTTATATTTGTAATTTAAGTATTTCTACATAATTGTTCAAGTCAGGAAGGGACTCTTCGGCGGCATCGCCGGATATCTCTATATATTTAGTGTTTGTATTCATTTCTTGCATAATTCACGAGTTAAAGTGTCAGCAAGAGCATTTTTTTTTCCCTTAATATGTTTAATGTCAAAAGTATATGCAGAAAACTAACTTTACCATCTTATTAATCTTTTATTAGGAAAAAAATCCATAATTTTTTCTTTAATAAATGAAATAATTGTTTTATTATATGTTCTAATAAAAAATGTTTCATTAAAAAGATTTCAAAATTTTAATTGATTTTTTAATTGTTAATAACTCTTTCATTAATATGATAATTTTGTTATGTCGTTGTATACGTACCTGAGTTGTATCTACACAAGAGTTCGATAGCATTACGTCGAGCTTTTAAAATTGCTCCACATGCTAGTTCGGAGTTGTCATTTTCTATAATTAAATAATCACTAGATATATGTAAATATAATTTTGGTAGATTTTTATATATTCAACATGAAAAATACCCTCAGTTACTGTCTTACAAAAAATATGATATTTTGCAAATATGAAAATTACAAAAAAAGTATCCACTTTTTCAATTACTGAATTATAAGATTTTACAAATCTCAAAATTACAAAAAAAGTGCACACTTCTTCAAATAAAGTACCTTCATATGCAAATGTATTGTAAAATTCATCAATTAACTCTGCAAATAGTATTATAGAAATAGCCGATGAATGACAACAAAAATTAAATGAAAATTCATTTATGAAAGAGTGACAAGAAACACCGTCCCAAAACTCCATATTTCATAGTTAAAACTCCATTTTTTTGTTTTTCTAATAGACAAATGCTAAATAATTAAAAACCTTGAAGTGAAAAAGTAATTATAAATATTAGAAAAGATAAATGGCTGGATTTGCATCATACTTTAAGGGGAAAAAATTTACAAACAATATCAGAAGCTGACAATGAAAACTAATAAAGTGGGATGATAGTATATAACTTGCAGTTAAATCTATGCCTCATTTTGTTTCTTGTTGATGAAAACCGTGTGCTAGTTCCTCTACAAGATATGTAGATCTAAAAAATTCAGCATAAAATATATATATAGTTAAAAGGTGACAGTCAGTTCCGAATTCCAAATGCTAAAATCATGACAATTAGTGGCATGTAGGTTCCTTGGATGAGAACAGGTAGATATTCATGCCAAAGAACCCTTACAGAGACAGTGACAGGGATAAGCTTAGGTGATCTCAAGAAATAACAAGCAGCAGATCATATGAACCTTTACACAATTACAAGTTCAATAAGGTATCCTCAAGAATTTCAGTTCCCATGTATTTGAATGAATCAAACATAGATGAGAAAACTTTTAATAAATAAAAATCCTTCCAAAGTATATGTGATTCCTCAAATATAATTACTTCAATGAAGTGGATCAAAAATAATATCAAATTATGGTAGCCATGTTGAGAGAATTCTATGATATAGTGCATAACAAGTGGCTCCAAAAGGAGAGGCGATGTCATCAAACAGTTTTCATGACATTGAAAAGATCTAAAAGAAATGCAATCTAGAAAAGATTAACTAAAAGAATGATGAAAAAAATGCATAAATCCAGTTTCTCCTATGATTGGTAAAGAGAAAACTTTAAAACTATATAGTAAATTAGTAGTACCTGGAATGAATAGCCTGAATATGCTCCAGGAAACTGCTCAGCCATAATTTCCATGGCTGCAAAAAATGCAACAACCTACTCAAAAGAAGAAAAATGCTGTCAAAATCTCGTGGACACAAAGAAACGTGGAAAACAGAAAATTATTCTGTTGACTTTTAGAATTTTAAACCGACCAGATCCTCCATCTGTGCAGAAATTACTGTATAAACATTTGCAACAATTCCGTGTCTCCTCCTGTTGTGCCCATAACAAATGGCACGCCTAGTTTACAATAAAGTTTAGCATTTCCTGCAGCAATAAATAGATGTACTCAGACTGAATCACACCTAAGCAATGATGGATTATTTCTGCATTGCTCGAGAACATAAACACAACTGTGGAAACAATGTGCACCTATTGTGAACCAACCAATAAATAGAATTCCAACTAATTATTAAAGATTATTGATTCAATTGCCACTTATTCTATTTGACAGCAAATTTTACCTTAGTATTAGAGGTTCTCTTGATAAATGTATTAGTATTGTGTTTTGATTTTTCAAAACTACAACTCCAAACTTCTTAGAAGGGTGAAGATATTGCTCCAGTTGAATGTCTATTTGGAATGAATCCTCGAGATTGAAAGTACTTTGAGTCAACTTTATTGATAAATGTCTATCTACAACTTGAAACAAACTCTAGCATTGGTGATCCTAAGTAGGGCTATCAATTTGGCTCGTTGTTCGCAAACAGCTCGTGTTCGGCCAATTAAGTAGCTCGTTTTCGGCTCGTTCCTTCAACCTAACGAGATATAAATATACATAATACATATTCATAAAATTAAATATTATAAATTATAATTAATTAAAAGTTTTTAAAAAATAAATTATCATATTTTAAAAAATTTATTCTATAAATTATAATATATAAAAAAATATTAAAAATATGATATTACTATTACATATATAAATATTATATATTTATAGAATATAAGTTACATATTTAATATATATATATATATAACAATAAACTATATCACACAAAAAACCCTAACAGCGGCGGACTCCCATTCCCGTGACCCCGTCTCGAAAGTTCTGGGGTTCGGTTGCCTTTCCCCTGCTTCTCCTCTCAAAATCGCGAAAGGCTTTCTAGTGCGAGAGCTTAGAGTTCGTCGTTCATGTTCTTCTGCTAATATCTACTTCTATTTCTCCACGGATAATCAGCGTTGGCTCGATTGCTCGGTTTTCTTGCTTGGTTGCTCAATATTCTTGATTGGTTGCTTGTTTACTTACAGAGGTGTTATATTTGAGTATCTTTTCTCGATTGTTTCATATTTATCTTTGGATTCACCTCTTAGCTTAAATTTTCTTAAATCTCTTTTAGATTTACTTAGAGTTTTTGAGTGAAACCTAGTCTTTTAGGGTTTTGGCAGTGAAATCTCGCATGTTGCATTTATATCTGGTTTTTTATGGATGAGATCTGATATAAGGGTTGTTGAAAACTTAAAAAAATCTGATCTCTATTTTTCCTTCTCGGCAGTGTTGGCTCGATTGATTGGTATTCTTGCTTGGTTGCTCAATATTCATGGACGGCTGCTTGTTTGGATACCTGGGTATTATCTTTGAGTATCTTTTCTGTAATATTTCATATTTATCTTCATGTATGCCTCTTGTCCAGTTGTCCTAATGTTTCTTAAATTTCTTTTATTTGGAAGATTTACATACATACCCCTCACGGTTGGCTAGATTGATCGGTATTCTTGCTTGGTTGCTCGATATTCTTGCACGGTTGCTTGTTTGGATACTTAGGTGTGTTTTTTTAGTATCTTTTCTGAAATATTTCATATTTATATTCAGGTATGTCTCTTGAACTAATAATATTTCACCTTTTCTGTAATATTCTTGCACTAATCTCTACTTTTCCTTCTTGGATAGGCATTGTTGGCTGGATTGATCGGTATTCTTGCTTGGTTGCTCGATATTCTTGCACGGTTGCTTGTTTGGATACCTAGGTGTTATCTTTGAGTATATTTTCTGTAATATTTCATATTTATCTTTGGGTATGTCTCTTGAACCAAATATAAATCTCTCTCCTAACTCATCCTTTTTTTCATGCTAATAGTCCTTCAAGCAGAATTCATGGAGTATCTTTATGCTTTTAGAGTATGGTAGATCCTATAGCTTTTGGTGCATGTTGGACAAAAAAAAAATTTTGTATGTCTTTTGAATTCAATAACATCTGTTTTCCAAGTGTTATGCAAGTTGAATACTTGAGTTTATAAGCAATAAAATGAATGCTAAATTTTTGCTTAACAATTTTATGAATACTTGAGTTCAAGTTATGTAGATCAGTCTTGCTGGTGAGGAAATATGAGCATCAATTTTTCTAATGATCATGTTATTATGCATCTTTTGTAGTACCCTACACTATTTTACATCGAGTCAGATTTGAATGATTTTATTTGGTATGTGTCTTTTGCATGTTTTATTTGGTATGGTAAATTGGTAATGTTGCGAAGTCAATATATGGTTATGGTTGCATCTATGTATGCATGTATGAAGTAATGTTAATTCCGTAGTTTTGATTTCAGTTAGTGTGCAAGTGCAAATATGTTCGAATTAAATCTTTCACAATCAAATTTATCCAACAAACAGTTGCTACCAGAATCTGCATTTAGTACTGGTGGAAGAGTTCTAAATGATTATAGAAGTTCACTCTCGACAAAGACAGTGAGTACATTAATATGCTTGTCTAGTTGGATTAGATCTTTCACAAGTTGTTTGAAAACACCTATGGTAATTCTCTCAATAATTAGTTTTTATAGTATATGTCTTTTTCATCTTAAAACTGATATTGATATATTTTCCTACCAGCAAGAATTAATGGAAGAGGAACAACTTGAAGTGGTTTTACCCGAGTAAATTGAGGGGATGGAAAAAAATATGTGGTCTTGAATCATCTGTCTCATTGTTTGCTCCCTCATATTGTTACATTTTATGTCACTTGATTTGGTTTGAATGTATCAAATTGTCACATTTTGTGCTCCATATTATGCTTGTGTTTTGTGATGAGACAATAATTTCTTACTTTGATGATTATTCTTACCAACATATTATGCTTGTGTTTTGTCACTTAATTTGGTCTGAATTTTACTCTTAATGAAATGAAATGATGGCTTTGATGATTATTCTTACTCTTAATTTTGGAAGGCAACACAAGTTTGCAACTATTTTAAGCTAAGAATATGAAAACTTGCAACCATTTTAAATATTTTGGCCCTTGGGTATTTGCACATCTAACACTATCATCTTTAATCTATTTGTGGATGTATCATTTACTATTTTTAAGGGAGTTTGGTGCCCCATTTAAATGTTGGTTTACCCATCTTTTTTAGGCTTTTAAATTGTTGTATGGAGGTTTTTAAATTGTTGTATGGAGGCTCTTGAAATGTCTGTTTGAATGCAGTATGCAGACTTGCTACAGTTGATTCATGTAATGATTTGTTTTGTTGGATCAATGGTTCAGCTGGGCTTGTTTATGAGCATATCCTTGGGGAGGGTAAGAATTTTGATGCTACAATGCTACCTTTTTACAGTGATGCAGGTGGCAGGAACCAATAATGTTGTAAATCATAGACGAAAAATAATGTTGGCAATGTCATATTATTAGGTGCTACTATGAATTCTGCTGCTTGTTTATGAGCATGTCTTTGGGGATGCCTCTGTATTTGGAACTCTTGCATAGGAAGTGGAAAGATATCGCGGTGATGCAGGTTACGTATATTACCATTTTTTGCTTTCAATATCACAGGTTTTTGCTGTAACTTTGTGAAGGGCATACTGTTAGCTAAAAAAAGTATCAATTCTATATTAAAAGGGCAGCTAATAATTGGTTATAAGGAAGGTAAAATACAATACATCAATTATTTCTGAAGTTGGAGTTTAGTGTTGCATTTGTGGGTTTTGCTATAACTTTGTGTTTGATCTTCCCTAAAGTGGGTTGTAAGTGAAGCGCATACATGTTAGCCAAAAAAAGTAGAAGAAGAAAAAAGGATTTGGTCAAGTTGGGATTACAAGTACTTGGAGTTTATCTACTCATATTAGAATTGGTCAAGTTGGGATTACATGTACTTGGAGTTTATCTACTCATATTAGAAACTTTGGGGCTTCAAATTTTCTCTGTTTGCAATTTATTTATAACTTGCCTGCTGGAGCTTGATTGAGAAATTAGCATAAATAGATAAACATGTTGGAGATGCTGCAGGAAAGGTAGCATTTCGAACGAACGGGGGAGTATTTAGTTCTTGGCTTAAACGAACGGGGTAGTATTTAGTTCAAAGAACATTTTTTTTTTTTTAATTCTAGGATGTTGGAGATGTTGTTGCATTTATAACATGTATCAATGTTCTTTGAAAACCTGGAAGTTTGTTTCAGCGACATTCATTTAGTTTTATTTTGGTATTATTTCAATTCTTATGCTTCTCATTATTTGTCCGGACTATTTTCATGGTTGTTGTTTCTAAGCAGCCCAGTGTTATTTTTATGGATGAGGTATGTGTCATTTTTTCTTTTATATTTTTATTTTATATTTTTCTCTATTCCATGCTCACATTTCATGCTCATGATTGTATAGTTAAAACATAGATATTTATGGTGCTATGCATATTCTGGTTACTGTACTCTTTGTGAGCTTGGGAGTTCATGGATTAGATACAAGTTTGGTATTTTTCTTCACACTTTTTTCATATGTACTGATTGCTTCTATTATCAAGTTATCATGTTGCCTCAATTAGGTCGACCCTAAAATATGTAGAGGCTAAATTCAGGTTAGAAAAAAATATGAAAATTTCATGAAATATGAAGTGGCGCTGGAAATCATTTTTGTTAAGTTTAATTTTCATTTATGTTTGTTGGTAGGAAAATGAGATAGCTCTCCTCTTATGATTTCATTTGGCGTAATGCAATGATTAACAACAATAAATAAGTTGTATAAAAGTTCTACATCGAAGAAATTAAGATGGATACAATATACTTGAGCTCATATTGCTAGTCAGTTTGTAATTCTATTGTCATGAAAAAAAAGTGGTAAGCATCCACATACATGTGCTGGAAGTGTTTAATTAAATTGGCCTGTATTAAAACAGCTGCAAAATGTTTAGCGATAGCTTGTTATCCATCTAACAAGTGTTATTGATCTATTTATGTTTTTTTGGCTAACACTTTAGGGAAGATCAATCTGGTGCAGAGTTTCAGTTATGTCTGAGATCGATAGGATTGTGAGGCCAGCAGGCAAGGTGATAGTAAGGGATGAATCTGTTGTTGCCAGTGAAGTGGAAAACCTGTTGAAGTCCCTGCACTGAAAGATTTCAAAATCATATTATTTTTAGTTTTAGTAGTTTGAGTTGTATGTAAAGGATAAGAAGAATTAAATGTTTAATACAATTATTTTTATATTTTAATTTTTATTTTAAAATTTTATTTGTGGTTTTTGTACTCTTGATTAGTTTGTACATTTTAAAATTTTTAATAAATTGATTGCTATTTTGTAAGTTTTTGTTAATAAATTGATTGCTATTTTGTAAGTTTTTGTCAAATTATATGAATATTCTTGTATAAAATTTTGTAATCAATTTTATAAAATTTTTTTAGCTCATCATTTTTTAAAGTTAATAAATTTCTGAATTTTTTTATGAAATTTGTTCTTAGAAAATTTTTAGACAAAATTATTATTTTCTTTTAAAAAATAATATTTATTAAAATAATTTTATATTCTAAGGAACTAATTTCGAGCCGAACACGAAAACACTGTTCACGAGCTATTTCGAACACGAGCCGATTTCGGACACAAGCCAGATTCGAACGAGCCGAGTCTGAGCTCGTTTACAGCCCTAATCCTAAGATCTTCTACGATGTCACATTTATCATTAATTCATCAAAACAAATCAAATAATCATCAACTAACATCAAAACCTGTCTCCCAATGTACTCAATTACTCCAAAAGTTGATCATTAAATGTTAAAAGATACTTTCCCTTACAAGTGCCAACCTTAAACTCAAGACACAATACACTGACAAAACTCAATAACACAAGATCCAACATGAATCATGACCTAAAAAAACTCAAATACATCAAAAAGACTCAAAATACATGAAGGTGACATTAAACTCGCCATATAAAAATCAATCAGTACGTGAGAATCCCACAAGTACAACCAATATAACGGCAAATATGGCTACGGTTCTTAACAAGATGCTCTATATGAGATAGTCTCTTACTCTACTTCAAATTTTCTTTAACATCTATATATATATATATATATATATACATAAATGTAGAGAAGGTAAAAAAAAGGTTCACTCCCAAACACTTTAAGCCAAATTCAAAGCACCAAAAGAGTCCAAACACAATAAAAATTGCCCCACTAGAATCTTGGTGATGGTTTAACCAACTACATAGGATGCCCGACTAAAAGAAAAAACTCTACACTAGATGAATGATAAATTTGAACATATTTTAACTTGTAGGTCCTTTAATAGTAAATTAACAATGAAATAAGAGAAAGAAGTGACACCATTACGAAACCAAAGTGCTGATAAAATGTCAAAGTCAAAATAAGTGTTAAATGTTCCATCCTCAATAAATTGAGTTCAAGTATGGGGGTTTGCTCTTCAGAACCACATTTTCCAAAAATAAATGAATAAATAAATAAAAATGACAAATAAGATTCCAAAGTTGATAAAAATTCAAGTGATCGTGGTTGTGGCCATGATTTTGGATGTGATCATGATTATAAAAATGTTAATGGATATGGAAGTGGCCAAGAATATGGATATGAATGTTAATGGATATGGATATGAAACCAAAGCTCAACGATGGGCAATGAAGAAGGCAGCCAAACAATACATGTATAACAACTATCAAATCCATTGCTGTGTTTTTAAGAAATTCAAACATTATGCTTCTCGATAATAAAATAACAAAGATAACAAAATTAATGGAAAGAGCCAAAATTGTTGTAAATAAAGGAGATCCTTTTATATAACTAGCCTACAAAGGAGAAGAAGATGAAAAAAAAAAAAGTTAGAACTTGGATATCTGAGAATAAATTATACGTATGGTAACCTAAGAATGTTTGTGGAGTTGGAAGAGGGAGAGCTATCACTATATTGATGATTCCACGAAAGTTCATCTAAAGGAAAAGGTAAAATTCTTATACTCCTTGAAGAAGAAAGTCAACAATTAATTTTAAATATCAATTATGTTCCAAACAAGATAGGTCCATATCTTAAGCTTGGGAAAATTATTTGAAGAAGGCTATGACATTCACATAAAAGGAAAATGTCCTCTATAAGGAATAACTCAAAATGAGTTAATTGCTCGAGTATAGCCAAGAAAGAATAGAATGTTTACTCCCAATTTAAGAGATTATGTAAGAAATGCTTCAAGATTATGAATTTTGAGGCTTAGGCATCTTAACTTTGGATATCTCAATATCATGTTAAGTAGGAAATTAGTGTATGGGTTACCAAAAATAAATCATGCAAATCAACTCTGCGAAGAGTGTATCCTTTGATAATAGAAAAAAAAAAGAAAAACTTATCCTCATAAAGTAGGGTTTAAAGCAAAGATTGCACTCAAATTACTTTACATAAATGTTTGCAAATCAATTTCCCCAGCATCTTTAGTAGGTATCACTACTCTCACGCTTTTATTGATTTATATATAAAAAGAGTATTTTTGATAATATAAATAAGAAGCCTTTAATATGTCCACGAAGGTTTAAGCATTTGTAGAATACTAAAATGGCTACTCAATTATATTCAACTGATCATATCAGATTAAGGAGTTCACATCCAAAACATTGTAAGATTGCTATAACAAGTATAGCATCTGAAAGCAATTAACAACCTCAGTTTCCCCCAAGAAAAATAGCATGATGAAAATGAAAAATCACATTCTTCTTAACAAGCTGTGAAGCACAAAAGAAGAGCATGCAAAAGGAGTTCTGAACTAAAGAGGTACTTATGGCTAAATCAAGTGTCATGAATATGACACCAAAATAAGCACTCATAGAAACATAGTCAAATATCTCTTACCTTAGGGCCCGTTTGGGGCAACTTATTTGGTGCAGTGACATTTTGAAAACGCACCTGACCTGTTTGGGTAAACTGCATTTTGACAACTTATGCGTTTTAAAAATGTAGAAAACAACGTTTTCACACCGCGCCTATTTAGGTGCGGTGGGAGTTTATTGGCAACGGTCTGGCTCTTCCAAAAAAATAAAAATTTGTGATAACTACTGCACCTAGCTTATCAGCAGATTATTTTTAATCAGCTTATCAGCAGATTATTCAATAAGCTACAGCTGCCTCAAACAGACCCTTAAAGGCTTTGAAAGCATCACTTATGCCCATGTTTCAAAAAATATGAGATTCAAGCTAGATGAAATAAGTCAAAGAACATTTTAATCATATGCAAAAAAAATCTAACAAATTATTTGATCCCAATAACTCTAAAATCGATATAAATAAAAATGTGGAGTCTAATGAAGTGGAGCTTGGATTAGCACAAGAAAACAAAAGTTGTTAAAAATTAAGAGTCTATTTGAAACAGCTTTCTGTCTACTTTGTGTTTCAGATTGCCGATACAATTCTGTTTGGGGTATTGTTTTCTTGTTGTTTTCTAGAAATTTCTGTGATGCGAAGTTATTTTTTCAACGTTACCTATTAAAATGTGATGGTTGAAAGAAAGCTACTGTCTGATTTTCTGAAAAAAATATAATTATTTGAGACAGCTTTCTGCCTATTTTTCGTTTTAGATTGCCGACACAACTCTGTTTGGGGTACTGTTTTCTTGTTGCTTTCCATAAATTTCTGTGGTGGGAAGTTTTTTTTTTCAACCTTATATATTAAAGTGTGATGGTTGTAAGAAAGCTACAGTCTGATATTTTGAAAATATATATATATATTTATAATTCTCAACACAACTTTCTAAAAAGTTATTTTCTTCACTATAGCTTTATAACCACATTTTTAAAAAAGAGCAGTCACCCCAAATAGACCCTGAGAACATATACATATGAGGCTTCAAGGGCTTCAACAAACATCTTCACCAAAACTCTCCACACTATCTTTCTACAATAAACCAAAGTCATAGAATACAAACTTTAAGCAAGATTTATGAGAAAATCGATGATATACATCTTATTTGTTTTGTGTAAAATGGTTACACTTCAGACTTGAAGATACATACTCGATGAAAAGTGAATATGTGCGAAGAAAGAGAAGGTCAAGGCCCTTTATAAAAATCCAGTACAAGAACTAATATCTGTTCCTAAAGTACAAAAGGCCGTAAGGTATGAAAAGGGTACATAAAGCAAAGAAGAATGTACAAAGTTAGCTACAAAAATATAAAGCAAGATTGTGATCAAAAGATGCAAGCAAAATGTCAAACCAGTTATGATAAGGTAGTTTCCTTGTAATTTGAAAGGAAACTATTTGTACATTCAATTGTTTAAAAAAATCTATGTTCCAAATTGATTTAACATCTACTTCTTAATGGCTTCTTCCTTTTTTTTTTGAAAATGGCATGTATCTTGAGTAAAATTTAAATAATATAAAATTGATTCATGAATCAAAAGAACATAGGTTGAATAATGTATTACATGAACAAAAGCAAGCACCTACAACTTAGAAAGCAAAAATTGATGGTAACATCAAGCAATCTCTATGAAAGTAATCATTATATGAAGATACGTAATAATAGAGGAATCTTGTTTGCCTGTATACAGATTATATTATCTTATTAGAAATAATCCACTTATATTTGATGAATTCAACAAAACATGATACATAAGCTTGAGATGATGCACATGGGGTTGATTTTTTATTTCCTTGGGATAAAAGTGAAGCAAAACAAGCAATGCATTTTTATTATGATATATGTCCAAAATGACAAATTTAAATCCAAGATTTAGTAAATCCAATTCCTTCTGAATCTTTTATTAATTTTCCTTAAATCTCAGATCTATTAAATCCTATTGTTGGCTGGTTTAAACAAATTTGGATTTATCAGATTTACTAAGGCTATTAAAACCATTGCCATATAGCCCCTAAAAAAGGTAAGATTACAAATTATGAATTGATATCCTAGTCCCCTGTAAGAGTAGTGGAATATATCATAGGCACAAAAAGAAATCATGGGAACCAATGTCGGTCAATGGCCCATAAAGACAGTCGAGTAATGGCAAACTTTGACATTGCTCGACGGTCAACAACATTAGTTGAATGATGGCGGACATCAGTGGTCATCAATGTTGATCAACAATGAGCAAACAATAATGGCCACCCCACAACTTATGCTGTGAAAATTAGAAATGCAATAAACATTATCAGATTGACCCGCCATAGTTGTAAAAACGATACATACTTATATTTCACTAAAAATATAAAAGAAAAGAGGTTAAAACTGGTTATAGAGTCGAGTACTGTTACCTAAAACAATATGTTGCATTAAATAGGTGAATGGCTCTAGTATCCCGATTGATCAAATGTGAAACTCATGAAAGGCTGATTCATATCCCATAAGTAAATCAATGTCCGAGAAAACTGTTAGCGTCCTGAAAGCTCATTTTTGGCAATATTATAGTACTCTGACGCACTCATAAGAAGAAATAATCATCTTCCAACTCATTAATTCAGCACCTCAAGATATCATTATCCACTTCTATCCAGCTTGTAGCACACTCTTTTCTCATTCCCTTCTCCTCCATGGATTGCCTCACATTCTCTACAGACACCCAGTTCCCATCCTCAGCGAAAATATTAGATAGCAGAACATAAGAACCAGAAGGCTGAGACTCCAAGTCCAAAAGCCTCCGAGCAATTTGCTCTCCAAGCTCTAAATTTCCATGTATCTTACAAGCTCCTAGCAATACATTCCACGCCCTTGAACTAGATTTACAGGGCTCTTTAACCAACCACTCCATCGCTTCCTGGAATTTACCAGCCCTGCCCAAGAGGTCCACCAAACACACAAGAAGATTTTCTTCAGGTAAAATGCCACATTTCTCAACCATAGACTCAAAAAACTGCAAACCCTCAATCACCAGGCCTGAATGGCTGCAAGCGGTGAGAAGAACAACAAACGTATTAGCATCAGGCTTAATCTTATTTCTAATCATTTCCTCGAATAAGTTAATTGCTTCTTTTCCAAGACCATGATGACCTACAGCAGACATGATAGTGTTCCACATAACAACATCTCTGCTGTCCATATTTGAATGATAAAAAAGTCTTCTTCCTCCCTCCAAATCCCCACATTTGGAGTACATATCAATAAGAGAGCTAAGAACAATCACATTTGGATTAAAATGTGTCCTAAAAAGGCGAGCATGTATCTGCTTTCCATGTTTAGCTGAAGAAATTGCAGAAGCAGCACAAATACAGCTGCTGAAAATAAATTGATCTGGTTGAACACCATCAGCAACCATCAATCTGAACAAATTCAGAGCTTCGGATGCTAAGCCATTGCGTATATACCCTCCAATAAGCACTGTCCATGATACAAGATTCCTGTCAGGCATCTCATCAAACAACATTCGAGCAGAACGCATGTCCCCGCTCTTGGTGTAAGCGGACACCATTGAAGTCCAAGCAAGTACATCTCTGACAGGAATTTCATCAAACGCCCTCCTTGATTCCTCTATCATCCCATGCTTCGCATAAGCATCAACAATCAAGCTGGAAACCACTAGGTTTGATGAGCAACCAGAAACCAAAACCTGACCGTGGGCTTGAAAGGTGAGACCTTCATACCCAAAGCTAGAACAGGTAGTAAGTAGGGCAGAGAAAGAATGGGCGTTGAAGCCGAGGGTGGAGTTACGGAGGCGCTTGTAGAATGTCACAGCTTCCGCCGCCATGTTGCTTCGAGCAAGGGCAAGGATGATGGTGTTCCAGGACACGAGGTCCTTATGCGGCATTCCATCGAATAGGCTAAGAGCGGGAGCTAGCAAGCCGAGGCGGACGTATCCGGCCAGCATGGTGTTACACGAGAAAACGTTTGGCTGAGGCATTTTGCCGAAGAGATGTTGGGCGCGGTCGGAGCGGCCGAGGAGGAAGTGGAGATGAAGGATGTGGTTAGAGAGAAAGGTGTTGGAGGGGTAAACGGGCTTGAGGGCGGTGAAATGGAGGAAGTGGAGAACACGGCGGGCTAAAGAGAGGGAAGGATGAGGGTAAAGGCATTGCGTAAGAAGAAATGAGAGAGTGCGGATTGGAGGGCGGAGACCGCACCGGGCGAGGAAGGGGAGAACGGCGACTGCATCGGCGAGACGGCCGGCGGAGATGTGAAGTTTTAGAGATGCGAGGAGGCAAGGGGAGGGTTTGGCGCGTTGGATGCCACGATGGGGCATCGACTGGGGTGGCCCCGCAGCGGCACGGCCGTCATTCCTGCATCGAGGAAAGATTGCAGGGAGAGTTTTGATCGAAGGCTGGGAGAGGGATGGATGTGTTAAAGGAGCAAGTGCAGGACCAAAAGAGTTCAATTGAATTCGTGAAGTTTGATCCGTTTAAACTTTCAATTGAGGAATTATGAGAAAGTTTGCCTTTTTAATTGTAATGCTTATTTTCAATTTACTCCTTACATTTTGATTTATGCTTTCAAAATCAACATACAGGAAATTGGTAAATTAGGCAAATTAGGGTCTGTTTGAAGAAGCTGCATATCCAGCTTATAGAGTTTTGCTGATGAGCAGCCGATTTGGTTGGTTTGTATATTTGAAAAACAACTAATTTGTAGTTGTTTCTGGATAAATGACCCTTCTGCCCCTGATGAATATTACTGGCACTTCGTCGGAGCACACCACCTCCGCCGCCGTCGAAGTAAGATAAACCATTGCAGCTAACAACAGCAACCGCGATGCCATTAGCTTCACACGCCATTGGTATAATGCCTACAACTGTAGTATACTCAGTGCTTCTATTGTGTTTCGGAGGCACGAGGACAGTGGGGGCGGGGACCAGCTTCGTATGATTTACAGAATAGGCAAAGCATAGAGGAGTAGCTCGGGCTTTAGGGCAGAGGAGATCGTGCGATTGAGAAGAGTCACTGGCTTCCTCGCCTAGGTTAGGGCAAAGTAGGAGAAGGTCGCGGCTAGGGCCCAGACTAGCACCTTGGTGCTCGAGGCTAGCGCCTAGGCATTGGTCAAGCCCCAAAAACCTTAATTTTCACTAAAAGCATCGAATAAGGGATTTTCTCTACATGTAAGCTATGAGAGACTAAATATAACTAAAATAATATTCCACAACTCTAAATATAAGCATCTTTATGGATCTTGATCGAAGGGTTTTTGTGCAACGAGCGCCCTAAAATGTTGTGCGGGTATGTCATTCTAAACCTTAATCTTCCCATAAACGCCCACATGAATGCTCAATAGATTCATTCAACCACGGGAGGCTCCAAATAAGCCAAGTAAGGTCATCAAACATTAGAAATGACAACATACACCTCCCATATCATAACTGACCCCACCAAATAGAGGACTCTCTATGTCATCGCAAACCCTAGTTTTATGACCAAGACGCGTACCAGGAATCCAAGATGGGTGTCCTATGCTATGTGACGCAACGAGTGAATAGTAAATCATCCATAGATACTTAAGTAAATACCATACACTTGTGACATTAAAAATTGATGCCAACAATCCTGAAAGGTGTTGTGAGCATGGAGTTTAAGCAAAAAATCTATAAGGAAGACCCTTTTCATCATCGGGAGATTGCTCTCAAAGAACTATAGATTATCTTGAAGAGTTTGTAACATGATAAATAAATGAATTTAGAGAACTAATGAGAAAATAAATGCATGATAGGAGGGAAGTATTTTGAGTTCATTCCTAATCCAAAACATATACCAGATCATCAAGATCAGTGACTTGCGGTCATGGCCCCCCGAGAGTAGAAGGCGCTCTATGAAAGAAGTTCCAAGACAAGAAATACCAAGGTAGGAACAGTCGATGCAAGCCCCACGGCCATGAATTTCTCAGATTCAGAGCAAGAAGAGCTCTTAACCCAAGATTTGAGCAATAAAGACATAGAAAAACTTACCTAGTTGTATGTACTCATGATTGTGCATGGATGACTTTGATCATTCAGAAAGAGAAGGACCTAGTGCAGGCTCAATGGGAGAAGAAATAAGAAGACAAAGGTTTCCTCCCATCTTCTACAAAGAATATGGGGAGAAGATTGAGACCAAGACTGACTAAAAATCCCTTCTCTAATGAGATTTTACAAATCAACTAGGTCCTGAGGAAGTTTAAGATTTTGTCTTTGAAATCTTAGAAAGGGAAATCTGACCCCACTAATCATTTGGCTTCCTTTGAGTTAGTCGTTCTCTTACCTAGGAAAATGCCGTGTTGAAATGTTGTTCGTTCTTTATGGCATTGAAAGACTCATTCTTGCGCTAGTTTAATCTCTTGCTCGTAAGAGTTATTAACTTTTTCCGCATATTCAAGCAAATATTCATAGCCAGTTTGTCAGCATTCAGAAACCCCGGAAAAGCTCGCAGGAACTCTTGAAAATTCTCCAAGAGCCCATTGAGAATCTGAGGAGCTTCATCACTCATTTTTAACGAGAAATGTTGGACGTCAGGAATCTAAAGTCATTGTCACTCATGTAGCTCTGGCCCAAGGCCTGTTTCTATATGCACAAAATTTTAATATTTTCTACCTTCTCATTTAAAAAGCAAAAACATACTTTTAAACTCCAATGTGAGACTACAATTTTTCCAAGTGTGTGGGACCCCTGAACACTCCCAGGGTTGTCTTCTTTTTCAGAAATTTACATGGACACCACTCAATTGCAGTGTATTTACATATCTAACACCTAAACTTCTATTTTTACATCATACCACCTTAACTATGCACTAAAAACTGTATTTCATTTTAAAAAAAAATTATAATAGTGGTATCACAAAAACTAAAATACTGTCATTTTTTATATGATATAAAAGATTTAGGTGGTATAAATGTAAAAATAAAGTTTTTATATTAGATATGTAAATACATAAGAATCTTGTGTATTTACATATCTAACACCTAAACTTCTATTTTGACATCATACCACCTTAACTATGCACTAAAAACTGTATTTCATTTTAAAAAAAAATTATAATAGTGGTATCACAAAAACTAAAATACTGTCATTTTTTATATGATATAAAAGATTTAGGTGGTATAAATGTAAAAATAAAGTTTTTATATTAGATATGTAAATACATAAGAATCTTACAATGTGTATTTAAATGCCCCTTTATTTTTTTTTGCATACTTCTAATATATATTTATATTAAAATATCTCTATTTCTTGTAATATTTAAGCTAAACAAATCAAATTATTAAAAATATTAGATAAAATTACAGTTAGCCCCCGAAGAATGATGTTGGTTATGCGCCTGAAGACATCCTCAATTGCATAAATTAAGCTATTAGTATTATGGCTTTTCTTCTTCAACCTTTTTTTCCCTCTCTGGGAAAGGTGAGCTTAAAGTGCATTATGCATGATCCGTAAAAACTTAGAGAGATATCTTGAAATAATAAGAAGGAGAAAAGAGCCAGGAATTTATAGAGAAGATGGAAGAAAAGATAAGTATTTAATACTTGGTTTTGCTTACATTACATAAACAGATTTGCATGTATTTATAGCCAACAATAACGACATACTTATAAATACATGTAATTGGAAAGCACATAAATAACTTGAGCTATATAAATCCTTAGCTATCCGTCTTCTTAAGAATTAGAAAAGGCAAACCAAATGGAAACAAACCCACGGAGCGACAATCTTCGACATCTTCAGGTAAGATTTCTTTTACTCTCCCACAATTTGATGACAGAGGTTGCAGATCGTTAACTTGTTCGTGAGATGTTGATGTTGAGTAGGAGAGATTGGCTTGATAAGAATGTCTGCTTTGTGATCAGTTCTCATGAAGTGTTGAAGCAATATATTTTGAAGTTTGAGATGTTCTTGAATAAAATGTTAGTCTACTTCGATATGTTTGGTCTGGCGTGGAAGATAGAATTTTGAGTAAGTGTTATCGCCGAAGTGCTGTCACAATAAATATTGGTAAGCAAGGGAAGCTTGCTAATAAGCTCTTTTAAGAAGCTAAAAAGCCAAATTATTTCAGTGGTGGTAGTTGCTAACTCCCTGTATTTAGCTTAAGTACAAGATTTTGTCATAGTTGTTTGTTTCTTAGCAAATGACGAGATCAGGTTGGATCCTAGAAAAATGCAGAATCCCATAGTAGATTTTCTTTCAATGTGAACTTCGGCCCAGTCGGCGTCAGTATAAGCCTATAGAGTAAGAGAGCTAGATTATATGGGCGAACCATAGTTGTTAGTTCCTTTAAGATATCGAAGTAATATTTTTAGATGTTGAATATAAAGCAAATTAGGGTTGTGCATTTGTTGACACAACAAATTAATAGTAAACAAAATATAAGGTCGAGTGATGGTTAAAAATTATAGAGAACCAGTAATGCGCCTGTCTTTGTGAGGATCGAAAAGAGGAACAGGGGTTTTGTTGTGTTGGCGTGAATGTATGGTTAAAGGTGGAAGAGAAAATTTGAAATATTGCATTCCAGTGATTTTGAGAAGCTCAACAATGTATTATTTCTTATGAAAAAAGTAACCATTGGATGTTTTATGGACTTGTAATCCAGGAAATCGGGATATGGCACCTAATTTTTTAAATTAAAACGATAGTTAAGGCTGTTTATGAGATTGTGAATGGCAGTTGTAGAGTTATCTGTAATAAGTATATCATCTACATATACCAAGAGATACATTTTGGTGTGATTGTGATGATATAAAAGTAAGGAATGACCAACTTTACTGAAACTGAAATGTTTGGTGTGGAGAAATTAACATAAGGTAGAATATCACTATCTTTGAGTTTGTTTTAAACCGTATATTGCTTTGTGTACTTGCAACCGTGATGAGTGTGCTGAGAAAAAGTGAAATTTGGACGTTGTTTCATATAAATTGTATCTTCTAAAATGCGATGAAGAAAAACATTGGAAATATTTAGTTATTGAATATCTCAATTTTCATGAGTTGCAAGTATGATGGGCATTCAAAAGGTTTGAAATTTTACGATGGAACTAAATGTTTCATTGAAATCAATGCCTGGTTGTTGAAAACAATCTTGTGCCACTAAGCGAGCTTTATAGCAGACAATGAAGTCATTGGGGTAGTATTTGGTTCTAATGGTCCTTTTAGAAACTAGAACATGCTGTTTGGAGGGAGGAGGTACAAGTTCCCATGTTTCTTTTTGTTGTAAGGTCAGGAATTCATCATACATGGCTTGGCACCGGCGAGGATGATTTTTAGCTTGAGTGAAAGTGAGAGGAGTTTCATTGTTGATAGGGTGGGGGAGAATGAGAAAATTAGTTGGTCTAAGGGAATTTTTTTGTGAGCGAGTAATCATATGATTTTTAGTGGTGGGAGAAGAGGGGTTGGGGAGGAAATGGGTTGGCGAGGAACCACCGGTATTGGGGAAGAACATTAAAGTGTTGGTGAGGAGATATTAGTGCTAGATTAAGAAGTTGGTAGAGTAAATGTTGTGGGTGTGTGAGTAACTGAAGTGGAGTATAGGGTAAAAACAAGCGTAAGCAGTGAAGGAGGAATAAATGGAGGTGTTGTGTTGCAGTTAATGTGGGTCGTTAAGTGTTGATAGAGAAATTAATGCTCAATGAACTTAACACCTAGAGACAATAAGCTTTTGAGTAAGAATATAAAGGCATTTGTAGCCTTTGTGTTGTGTCTATAACCGAGAAACACACATGTGGGAGCCTTAATACTAAATCTATGATGTGCAAAAGAACGATACCAAGGATAGCAAGCACATCCAAATTTTTGAAAGTGTTGATATTTTTGAAGGTTTATTGTGCAAAAGTTGATATGGAGATTTGTTAAGTGTGTTGTTGGATGGAAGGCAATTAATGAGGTAGTTAGCAATAAGAAGAGCTTCAAGCCAAAACTTAAAGGGAAGAGAGGCTTTGTTGAGGAGAGTACGAGTAGTTTCAATAAGGTGACGATGTTTGTGTTCAACGATGTATTTTTGTTTAGTTGTATAAAGACATCTAAATTGATGAATTATTCCATTTTCATTTTGGTATGACTTAAAATGATGAGATTTATATTTTCCTCCACCATCAGTGTGAATGTATTTTATATTTTTATGAAAATGATTTTGAATATATTTATGTAAGGTTATAAAGTGAGAGATTATTTCAGATTTATATTTCATGGGAAAGCACTAAGAGAAGTGAGAAAATGTATCAATGAAAGTAATATAAAATGTGTATCATTCAAGTGAAAGATACGAGAAAGGGCCCCATACATCCGAATGTAGCATATCAAGCATATTATAGATGGTATTACTAGATGATAGAGCTTATGAATCTTATTTGTGAGACATTCAAAGCACATTTGGGTATTTGAAGAGATCCTTAATTACGAGTGGCTGTTGGAGCAGAGCGATAGAACTTTCTGATGAGGGTGACCAATTCTATTGTGCCATGTGTCACTCAAAATGGCGTGATGAAGAGAAGTAACTTAATAAAGGCCTTGATTAGCTGAATCGGTCGAGAGAGTTTTCTTTCTTTGACGATCCTGAATACAAAAGTGATTAGCATTAAAAAGCACTTGGCAGTTAGTATTGTTCTTCTTAAATTTATGTACAAAGATAAGGTTATGTGAAAGAGTGGGTGCACTCATGAGAGGAGAAAGGAACAACTTACGATCTGGAGTGGGTAAAATACCCTTACCAGTGTGTGAAATGTCTGTAGCTTGTCCATTGACAACTGTAACAATGTCAGTTCTTTAATATGGGATTGAATGATGCAAGTCATTGTTATAAGGTGTTATATGAGCGGTGGCACCAATGTCTAGTATCCAATCCTGTTTTGGAGAGCGAGCATTAGAAACCAGAGCCATGTGTTGAAGCAGAATAGTGGTTTTGTATTGAAGATTTGCACGATGCCAGCATGTGGCAGCTGTGTGCCTTTTCTTGAAATAATTTTGAAATATAGAAGCAGATTTTGGTTTGGATTGATTGCTTGATTGATTTTGTTTAGTGTTTTTGTTGTAATTTCTTGAAGCAAACCAACTATATTTGTTTTTTTTTTTTTTTTTGAGTTAAGAGAGTTGTGCATGCGGAGATTTTGTTGGCCCTGTTGATGAGATCACATTCTTTGCTATCAAGTAAAGCGTGTAAGGCTCCAAGATTGATGGTATTCGATTAAGTCCTTATGACAACCTTGAATCCTTGGAAGCTATGTGGAAGACTAGTTAAAATGTTTAATATAATGTCTTCATTGTCAGTTTTTGAACCTACTGCAACTATATTGTTAACCATTGTTTTAATTAGAGCAAGGTATTGTGTGATGGGGTTTGTCCCCATGAAAATAGTGTGCAACTCATTCATGAGTTATCTCATGTGAGATTAGATGGTAGATTAGAATCTTCTTTCTAATGTACTCCAAATTTTTGTAGTTCTGTTTAGGTGGATGGTGTAAGATAAGATGGAGGGAGAAATAGTTGATATGAGGGCGTCAACAAGATTGTTGTTAATAAGTTGCTAGAGGCGAAAATCTTCTGTCCCTGTCTCTTTTTGTGATTCCATTGAAGATTGTTGAAATCTTGAGGGAATATGGGCTTGGTGATCTACAAATTTTTCAAAACCATTATAAGTAAAGAGTTTTTGAATTTGCATTTTCCAAACCTGATAATTTTCATAAGACAATTGCTGGTTTGTCATGATCTTGATGTGAGACATCAAGAACTTGAGAGAGGTTGGGAAGTTGATTTTTTTGATCCTTTCAAGAGATTGATATGATGGTGATTGAGTAGTAGATGTTGAGTCCATTGAAGAAGAGATGAGAAACACTCGAAAAAGAAAAAGGTAGGAAAGATCGGGAGATTGGAAGCCTTATGGCTTTGAAACCATAAAAGTTGAGAGATATCCTGAAATAATAAGAGGAGGAAAAAGCCAGAAAGCTAGAGAGAAGACATAAGAAAAGATAAGTATTTAATACTTGGTTTTGCTTACATTACATATACAGAATCACATGTATTTATAGCCAACAGTAATGTCATACTTGTAAATACAGGTAATTGGAAAGTACTTAAAGAACTTAAGAAATGCAATCCCTAAGGTAATTGGAAAGTACTTAAAGAACTTAAGAAATGAAATCCCTAGCTCTTTGTTGGCTGAAGAATTAGAAGAGGCGAACCGTATGGAAACCAAGCCACGAGGTAAGATCTCTTTTAATCTGAACCCAATACCTTATGGTAAGAAACTACATCATTATCCACTATGTCAAGTGTGTGCGCACATTATAGTTGTACTTTATTAAATTTTAGCAAAAGGTAAACTAAGGAAATAAATTGTTCTTAGCAAATTTCAGTCAGAAATAACTTGAATTAATGACTACATAGTTAAGAGTTTAAACTCTCAACCAACAAATTAAACTTACATAAGATAAGTTATTTCCGGTCAAATGAAGAAATACTGATGATCTGCCTAAACACTTTAGCTTTAAATAATGTATATATAAATGTAAATAATTAAAATGTGAATGGATAAAGTTCCTACCAATAGGGGTTGTTTTTTTATTAAATTTATAATTCAAAGAGCTAACACAGTTTTTTTAATATATGGTTATATTTTATTATTAATTTTTAGAAAATATTTAGTAAAAAATAGATTTTTACTATCACATTTATTTGAATGAAACAACCATAAAATGGTTATTATTTGGCTTTTTAAAATATTATTTTTTTTAAAGGTCAATTCTAACATTTTATGATTATTATAACCTAAATTTAGAACACGTTTGAGGCAGCTTATAAGTGCGGTGGCGTTTTTGAAAATGTCGTCTAACCGTTTTGTTTGCGCGTTTTTGAAAACACTGTCTGCCGTGTTTGAGTCTTTTATACTAAACACAGACTGCGGGTTCGTCGTCGACCCACGGGCCGCGTTTCAGTACAGCTTATTCTGAAACACACAAGCTGCCCCAAAATTCCCCAAAATTGAACTCCACCCACTACACAAATTTACTTGCCACTCACTCATCATTTTCTCATTAATATATAAGCAAAGTTGCTTTATACCATAACAGATTCTAAAAATACAAAAATTTGTAATTAAATATAATTATGTTAGTTATCCTTGAAGCAAAAGTTGGGAAACCCAAATAAACATTAAATAACTCGTGTAATTTGTTCCTAAACCCCTCTCCTGTCATTTTTCATTAGAAATATGTTTTTTAGTGCTAGAACGCGCAACATTCATGTAATTCTTGATTGTAATAAGAATATTAGTCAATAATCGAAACTCGGGGCATCAGGACATATCAGGTGTGACAGTGAGCCCAAATTGCCACATGACTCCCGGCTATTGGACACCTGATGCAATGATTTCTCACTCGGTGAATATGTTCAAAGAAACAGATTGGCAAAAATCAAGCAGTTTTCTCAAAACAAAGAGAGCAGAATCATGAAAGCAAAAGATTCTGGCACAGATTGACAAAAACCAAGCTCTGTTTGGCGCAGCTGCAGCTTCTCAACTGCAGCTGCGCTGCCCCAGGAAGCTGCTGCGAGGAAGCAACTGAGGGAAAATTTGCTGTCTGTTTGGTGCAACTGTGTGAAACCAACTGTCGGGCAGTTGTTTATAGAAAAAAAACCATATTGTCTCTGTTTGGTAAAATTATTTAAAAGAAGAGTATAACAATCATATTTTTGGAACTTCAGTAGGCCCCCAAAGGTTATTATCTTTACTTATACTCATTGTCCTCATCTTAATTGGCCAATACTCCTCAAAACTGACATTAAATATGTCAACCTGTAAGCAAATCAAAATACCACCACAGTCAACTGAAAACTCAAAACCATTGATATCCTTCCAACACTCAAATTCACAATATAAAGATCAAAAACCCCAAAACCAGAAAAAAATGAGGGAAATTTACTGAGCACACAGTTCAAACGTGAAATATCAGCAACAATAACGTGTAACAAAACTATAATATGTAACAAACATGTACCATTCCATAACACAGTTCTAGCAAAAGACAATTGTAAACAGACATAATGTAAAAGGTAAAGCCATGGAGGAACAAATGCATTGGCATCAATAACAAAATATTGCATTTAAATCAATCAAGTACCTTAAGAATCGCTCAAACTCAAAACCAAAAATGCAAAACTCGTTGAATAACTTACTTTTGCATGAATAACTTAATTTTACAAGTTGTACATTAACGATGTAATGCATTTCAACCTTCCCATGCTGAAAATACATTAACGATGTAATGCAATTAACGATGTATTGCGTTTCAACCTACCAATGCTGAAAAATTACAGTAAAATAAAACGGGAGAATCATTCTACAACCGAACAGGCTATATTAATTTTAAGAGAGCAGGGGTTTCGGAGCGGACGATTGAGTGGGGCGATCGAGTAAGAAGCAGCGGTTTCCCGAACAAGTTTAGGGTTGCATCGAGCGGGGATTTGGAGCGGGGCAAACGAGGCATTAACGCTCGAGAAAGCCAGACCACGGAGTCGACCCCGCGGCCGGCTTTCTTCTTTTTTAGCGGCAAGCGACCGCTGCCGCCGAAGGAAAATACACGAAAAAAATATTATCTTTTCGATTTGGGGCCGCGACCCTAAAAAAATGCACCCCAAAACGGACCTGAGACATCTTCACATGATCTCTTCTCCTCCAATGGGCATCCACCTCAATCCTTCTACTGAGGCCAGCAATGGCGGCCTCCTCACCTTCCTCGCCTGCTCGAAACCATAAGCTATCTCGATCAATTCCGGCTCAGATCCCTTCAATCCCCCAAAGCAGATTCCGAAGGGCGCTCCTGAGCTCCCATAACCAGCGGGCACACTGATCCCCGGATACCCACAAATGGCTAGAATCGCCGCTCCGCTTTCATTTGGAGTCACCACTGCATCCAATTTCTGCTCCTTCATCACCCTCTCCAATCCATCTGCACATAGCTCAGCCATTCTTTGAATCCCAAATCTCTCTTCTGCACCCAACCCGTTTGTGTTCTCCGCTGCCAAAAACACATCTTGACCATACTCTTCAATCCTTTCCTGCATTCAGATTTAGGGTTTTGTAAATCGGACTTCTTAAGATGGCTATATTGGATAGAAAGAAGTTGGAGAAGGAAGCTTTTTTACTTCTTTTCTGTGCTCATTGTTGAATGCTATGACGTCTGCTAGAGATCTTACAGGGGAGATTTCGAGGTCAGAGAGATAAGCATTCAGTGAGAGTTTGAACTCAGCCAATAGAACAGCTTCTTCCCCGCTCTGGAATGGATCGAGTATGGCGCTCACATTAGGTATTTCCAAATTGTCCACCAAGGTTGCTCCTTTTTGCCTGCCATAATACGAACTCTACTAATCCGAAACAGTGAAGACGAAAGCCCCAAAATCTCAGCCAAAATTGTTGCTTTTTAAATTTAGAAACGAAAAATTTGCAGGAAATTAAGAACTTTTACTCGATTACCTCATGACGTCGAAGTGCGATGCGAAAGCGTTATCTTCCAAAGACCCTTCTGCAAAACTGAAAAAGCCCTTGCGAAGAATCCCCACCGTCTTCCCCTCCAATCCGTCCTCCTTCAACCCGCCCGGTCCCCCCCCCCGGGACCGACCCCCGCCGCCGCCGCCGTGGCCTGCGAATCCCTCTCATCGTACCCAACAATCACGTCAAGCACTGCCACTGCATCCGCCATCGTCCTTGCAATCGGTCCCACCGTGTCCTGCCTAGGTGAGATCGGCACCACCCCGGCCCGGCTCGTCAACCCTACCGTCGGCTTTATCCCCACAACGGAGTTTGCTGCAGCCGGGCAGATGATTGATCCGTCTGTCTCCGTTCTTCCGCACGTTGCCGCCGCCATCCCTGCGGCTGCCGCGATCGCTGACCCGCTGCTTGACCCGCACGGATCCGCCGCCGCGGCGTAAGGATTTTGACCTTGCCCCCCTCGCGCGCTCCAGCCGTTCGGCGCATATAGGGATCGGAAGTTAGCCCACTCGCTCATGCTCGCTTTGCCGATAATGATGGCTCCGGCGGCGCGGAGGCGGCGGACGACGGCTGCGTCCCGGGGCACAATGGAGCCGAGGAGAGCGAGGGACCCAGCGGTGGTGTTGAGGCGGTCGCGGGTAGCGATGCTGTCCTTGAGAAGGATGGGTATACCGTGGAGGATGCTCGAGGCTGGACTGCGGTGGCGGTCAGCGAAATCGGCGTCGGAGAGGGCGTCGGGATTGAGTTCAATGAGGGCGTGGAGGGTTGGGTTGACGGAGTGAATTCGGTTTAGATAGTATTGAACCAGCTGGCGAGAGGTGAGACTGCCGTCGGCGAAGGAGGATTGGATGTCTGCGATGGTGAATTCGCCATAATCGATGGTGGTGGAGCCGGCGAGGTTTGAGAGGAGGAAGAAGGAAGTGAGAGTGGCTGGTACCAGTGCCATGGACGGACTGGAAGGCTACTGGAGCGGCAGACAACTTGCTTCACAAAATCATACTCAACCATCTCAAAGCATACAAAGAGGATTATCCAGAATTTATGAGAAAAAAATAAAAAAAAAAACATTAATTTCATTTATAATAATATTAAATCATACTCAACCATCTCAAAGCATACAAAGAGGATTATCCAGAATTTATGAGAAAAAAATAATAAAAAAACATTAATTTCATTTATAATAAGTTTACAAAAATAAAGAATTAAAAGACTATTATTTCTTCTCTCTGTGGAATATTTGCATCGTTGTGTGGAAAACAAATTATTATATAATTTTGAAGAATATTATAACTTAAATTTATTTTTTGTATTCGTTTTATTTATGGGTAAATTTAATTTACTTTAAAATTTATCATAACCAAAATTTCTCTTATGTATGCATGATATTCATATAATATAATTATAATATTATGATGCATCCGTAATGCATGGGCTATGGGATATAAATATAATATGACATGAATTTGGTGTTTATGTTCCAGTCTGACTCACATTTGATCGACACAAATAAATTTAGAATGCATGGGCTATGGGATATAAATATAATATGACAGGAATTTGGTGTTTATGTTCCTGACTCACATTTGATCGACACAAATAAATTTAGCTCGAGAGCTTAATTAACCCAAACACTATCCCATTGACTCGTTTGTACATGCTTTTCAAGTCAATATCATGCCGAGTTTGGGTTTGCAAGTCAAATTTGAGTTACATTAGCTAGAGAGTCAAATTTTAAGTTAGTTGATCAAAACAACCTAAACAACAAAATTAAAATGGGTCAAACTTTTAGATCTGAATCCTACCCAAAAATTGATTGGGTCAACCAAAAATTAGATTTGCTTGGTTTGATTTCGTATCATGTTATCGTGCGCACTCGTTTAAACATGAATATTTGTTATATTTTATATTAAAAAAATAAGATATTGACACACATTAAATATATATAATTTAGAAAAATCTTAGATTTGCTTGGTTTGATTTCGTATCATGTTATCATGCGCACACGTTTAAGCATGAATATTTGTTATATCTTATATTAAAAAAATAAGATATTAGCACATATTAAATATATATAATTTAGAAAAATCTATTGTGAAAAGAAATTATAAGTTAATCACTACTTTTAATTCAATAAAATAATTTTTTTTTTAATTTTAAATTTGTCTGAAATTCTTTACTCTCGACAGCAAGGAGGGTGAAATTTGAACTGTGAAAAAAAAAATGCTAAGGAAGCATTACGGGCTGAGATTTGCGGATAAGTATTAAGCAGGAAAGTAAAGCCATCTTCTGCCCGTGTCAAATCGATTATAATTGAATGCTTTGAAATTACATTTGAGTATATACAATAGATATATAGATATATATGTATGCACGTAATTGAATATTATAGATATTATGGGTGTCATCCTCTCATTAATCACAGATTTGATAAAAGCCTAGAATATTCAACTTTTATTTACTTGCTTGAGCCATGAACCAAATATCACAATTAAGAACATAAATTATAATTAATGACTTATGTATTGATAAGCTATCAACAAATTTTCATCATCAAGCACGAATCTTGCAGTATGACAGGGATCTCGATATAATTTCTTAATAAAATAATATCAGACTTTGACTAAAAAATCATAAAAAACTCTAATTTTTGTAAACTTATTGTCACACTGACCGGCCCAATGAGACAGATCCAACAATACCAAAAATAGTCCAACCCGAGTCATATCAAGCCATTAAACAACATTTTAAAGCTTTCAATGCATAATTGGAAGGTCAAGGAGATTCCAAATCAAGCATGCTTATAGTAAAATCAAGCATCTCAGTGATACAAATACAACGAGCTCAGGATCACTCAATTTCGTCATCATTAAGGCACTCAAAATATTCATCAAACGTCATCCGATCAAGGGGATCTCTCCTGGTCGTTCGATTAAGAATAGACCAGATTCCTTCCTTATTTGAAACCTAGATTCTGAGGTGTTAGACTCACGCCGAGAGAAAGACTAGAGCCTATAAAAGAAGAAGCTGAAGCTTAGGATCCTGCATCGATAATTCGGCTAACATCTCTTCCTCATGCAGCTGCTAATTACTGTTGACCACCGCTCCAGTCTCAGCCAACTCATGCCAACACCGTCGACCATCATCGACCAACTCCGGCTGCCACTGTCTTTATCAACACTAATTGTTGCCTCCTTTGACAACCACCGCCGCCACTGCCAACTTCAGCTAATGTCACAACCAACTTTGAGCATCACCGCCAAACAACTCTGGTTGCTGATCCCTACTTTCTATATCAATATTTATTGTGATGTATGCGATTATATGCTTAATGATTCCTATTTTACAACAAAGTCAAAAACTTGATCCAAAGCAAAAGCTAGACAATTTTTTACTATGAAGCAAAGAAGAATGCATTTATAATATTTAAATATGAGATAATACACAAGTATACGTATCGTTATTAAGTAATATAAGATTTTTTAATTAAATCCCGAATATCGAACCCATAGGGAAAACTAGCAATATCACTTTTTTTTAAATTATAAAGTTTAGATAACAAAAATTCTACTTGGCAAAATATTCTTACTTAAACTTAAGATACTGTGATAGGAATGAAAATTTGATTTTTTTTATAATTTTTGATATTTGAAAATAAAGTAAGCAACTAATTAACTTAACTAAATATTTACAAGATAAAGACAATATAAGTAACATATTTTTTTTCTTATCATAAATCCGTAACAAGTGTGAAAATTTTGTTATGGAATTATTCTAAATGTGTTGTGCTAAATAGGACTAATAATATTATTTACCATTACTAGAGATGCTATAAAAAACATTAACTAACCTATTTTGAATAATTTTGAAGACTGGTTAGGTAGGGAATATACTAGCTCTCATTCCTGAGTTCCCTCTTCTCCCTCCACCTGAGGGCTATCATCTCATATCAAAACCTAACACTATAAATCAAATTGGGGGCATTTGTCTGTCACTCTAAAGTCCTTTAATTCTACACCCATAAAAGTTTATTTCCCTATTTATTTGCACTCAACCCCATGAACTACATTCTCATCCATGAAATTAATATGTGATTCTTACCATTTATTGACTGAGACAATACCATCTCGGATCATACATGTTCTCACAAAAGGTATTAACATCTTAATTGGTCAAATCAAACAGTAAATGAAGTACAAGGTTTCAAATCAACACTTCTTCCAACATTAAAGTCTAATACTTCACACAACTTCCTTTCAACACTTAATCACTTATCATTTTAAGAAAAAAGATAAAGAAACCTACTCATAATCTATGGAGAAAACACAACTACACATGAGTTTAAAAGTAGAAATCATGCAAACAAACAAAAAATCTAAATTAAAATCAATCGTAGTCACAAAGATAAACACTTATCTCAAATCCTCTCCACTAAACTTCTTGAAGTTTCTTTGAATCCTCTTCCTTCATTTACAATACAAACTACAACTTAAAATAAAATAAAAGTGGCGATGGCAGCAGTTACTTGGATGGATGATGGATGTTGGTTTGTTGACCTCACTTTTGGTTGAGGTTTAATTTTTCTCTTTAGTAGCCTAGGGTCTAGCCATAGGACGTTCCTGTTGAGTATTCCTACAAAACTAAAAAAGGAACCCTCACCATTAGAAATTCTAAACTCCCCTTTGCCCAACTTGAAGCTCTACATATTAGTCCTTACCTCTAGCACTTAGTAGGTGGGGTCAGTATGGGGAAGCTCAAGGAGAGTCCCCATTAGAACGACTTGACCTTAGGGTTGATCCTGGGTGTTGGTCTGGAGCTAATACACTCACTTACACTTACCTACACTCACTCTCACCCATAATCACTGACAACCCTAAACCCAAAATTGTTGACTTTGATCCCTTGATCTTTTGGGAAACTCATGCAGATGGTCCCCTAAGCCCACTAGCCCTAGGCTAGGGTTTAGCTAAGACAAGTGCATAGAGGACCCAAATGGGGATTTCATTGGTTCATGACTCATATATGGTGATTAGTAGCCCAATTATACCCAAATATTCAACTTGAACTTTTGCCACTAAATCCCCCCAAATTACCTAGATACCCTTGGAGCCCTAAATTTGATCAAAATACCCAAGTTGGAAATACCCAAATTACCCAAAACTACCCAAAAATTACAAATTTACCAAAATACCCCCAAAATGAAATACCCCCAAATTTGCCAAAAATACAAAAATACCCTTGACACCCCAAACTTTACCAAAACCTCCAAAATCACTTTAAATTTTTACAAAACCAATTTGAACCCTTCAATTAAACCCAATTTGTCAAATTTGACCAGAACCCAAGTTTACCAATTTGACCATTTTGACAAAAACCCCCAATTTGCCTTTAAGGGCCCAATTTCCCCAAATTTACCTCAAATGTCTATCAATTTGGTCTCAATTTCCCCCAATTTCAATCCTAAACTCAAATTTACCTTTCATATGACCAATGTAAGCCACATCCCAAATTGCCTTTAAAGGCCCAATTTTCCCAAATTCACCTCAAATGTACAATAATTTTAGCCCAATTTTCTTCAATTTCAATTCTAAACTTAAATCCACCTTTCATATGACCAATCTAGACCAAATCCAAGCCTAATTGGCCCATTCTTTGAGCTCAATTTCGATCTAAGCTAAACCCCCAATTTTGGCCCTATGACATAATCCCACCAAATTGAACCCCATAGCCTACACAATTTGCCCCAATTTGAATCCTAAACTTTTCATAACAATCCTACAAATCAAATTTGACCTTTAATTGGCCTTGTAATATCAAATTTGACCTTAAATTGGCCTTAGTAAAGCCTCAATTTCATTTAATTTCAGTCCAAATAAAAAAATACCCAAATTTGCCCTAAATTGCCTATGTCCCCAAATTCCAGCAAATTGAATGCCTTAACCCCAAAATTGGCACCTGTAGACCATTTTCAACAATCAATTTGGACTTAGCCCAACCTTGGCCCAACCTAGACCCAAGTCTAGTACAACATGCCCAAATTGACCAAAATCCCAAAATCCTTCAAATTGAAACCGTAACTGAAGTCAAAATCATTTCAATCCTTCAAAATAAATCTTCATAACAACCATCTACACAATTTTGATCAATCAATTGGGCTCAAAGTCATGGCTAGCCTAGCCCAAACCTAACGTTTAGCCATTTGGACCCAAATTGAACCCATGCACCAAAATTGACCTAACCATGTCAAATTGATCAAGGCAAGACTTCTACAACCAACTTTTGGATCCTAGTGACCAAGCTAGACTCACTTAACCCACCCTAGATGAGCCATGGACCAAATGTCCCTTAAATCAAGGGATTTGTTTCCTTAATTGCTTAAGTCAAAGATATCTTTGCCAAAACCCATCACCAGCCCAAATTAATTGTTGTGACAGATTCCTCTGAGGTCCCTGAGCCACCTAAGCACCTCCCCTACCATGGTCAGCCACCCTAGTCATCGGAGGAGCCAAAACCAAGAGCCCCAAATTGAGTTCAAAACCCAATTTCACCCATCCAATGTGTCTAGCTCTGATTGGCTTTAACACTTCAAAACCCTCCACCTAAGCATCATTATGCACCCCTCAATTGGCCATTACAACCACCCTAAGCTGTTTTCTTTAAACCTCACTCCCATGGCCAAGAAAGGGGATGCTGAAGTTTTCTCAAGGAAAGCTTGCCTAATTGCTTCCATAGCCTCTTTGAGACCTCCTCAGTGCAAACCAACCACTTTCTTGCCCTAATCCCAATCGCCGGAACTCAATTTTTGAGTTCGATTTTGGCCGAAAACAGGACAAGTTTGGCCACACCTCCACATTACACCAAATCTCAATTAAACTTACCCACACCTTCACCACAATGAAAGAAGACAAAGCCCCATCAAAGCCCCCTCAAAGAGAGCCTCTACCCTAGACTTTGATCAACACCCAAATTCCGTCTTGATCGAATTTGGTTTAGGCATTTCACCACGGCAAGAAACTTCACCCCTAGCCTCCTTGGACCTCCGCAAACGTGCCAAACACCTCTGATTGAAGCTTCCCTTCTCAGAGCAAAAGTATAAACCTCCCCACTATCCTGAGCTTGTTTTGATTATACACTTGCATAAATCCAATTTAATGGCATGTTTACATTATGGATATATATGTTCGTCTCACTTAGACGAGTCTATAGGATCAAACTCAAATAAGTTTGGTTGAGAAATGAGTGAGACCTTAAAGTTTTAGGGTTAATGATCACGGGTTTTGGCTATCGAGGACGATAACGGGGAGCCGTTTGATTGAGCGTGTATCAGATGGATGGACAAGATCGAGCTAGACAGTGCCTTCATACATGAACAACGGGCCGAGTCAGCACTGAGGTGGACGACGTCACTGAACCAGAGGACATTGCGTGGAGCTTCGGAGCTGTCGTAGGTTGATGCGGCGTCATGTCACTTAAAATAGAAAAATAGGGATTTTTCTATTTTTTTAAATGCCCATAACTTTGAAAATGTATATCTTTGCATAAAAAAATCATAAAAATAAAATAAAAATATCCTAGTTCTTAGCGAATAAAGGAGAACAATGTAGAAATAGTTTGCAGTTTATTTATGTATATTTTATTTTCAATTAATTAAATACTGTTCTAAGTATTTTGATTCTCCATGCATTCAAGTATTTCACCATGGCTTGATATTTTGGCATATTGTTGCCTCTATCATGGGGGATATTCCCTACATTTTTCAAAGTCATAGGAGAGCCCTAGACAGAGATTTATATTTTTCAAGTTTATGCATCTGATTTGAAAAATTAATTATAATAATTAGCATGATACTTAAAAATAGCCAAGAAAATTTTGGTAAGTTCACTATGACCAAAGAACCCTAAAGACCAGAGAACCCTAGGAAAGTCATTAAGAACACACATAATTTTCACAAAATCCTAAAACACAAAGGAAATTAATTTGGGAAAAATAAACATCTAAATGACTTTATTTTAATTCTCCACTACAATTTAAAGTTTATAGGACTCCCCATAAAAATTTGAAAACATATGGAGCTCATTTGATAACCTAATTTGATTTTCTAAGTTAAATGACACTTTTAACACTTAAAATAATCATAATAATTAAAATACAACTAAAAAATTTATGAAATTAATTTTGTGAGCTTCTGTGATTAGAAGACTGTGATTAGAGGAATTTTCTAAAAATAAAAATTGTAATTAAAGTAAAAATTTTATTTTTAAGCATATTTTAAATATTTAAATAATTAAAAAATAATAATAATCATAAAATTAATAAAATTCATGAAAATGTTATAAATTGTTTCCTAAGCCCTTATGAGCAATTGAAATATTTTTCCTAATTTTCTAAGTGAACATTTTGAATTTTAAAGCTTAAAATAGTTTTTAAAGGCTCAAAATGGTTTTTCCTTAATTTGGTCTTTCCTTAATTTCTCACTAAAATAATTCTAATAATTAAAAAAAAACTAGAAAAATGTTAAATTTGTTTCTCTGGGTTTTTTGACCTTAGAGAGATTTAATAAAAATATAAAACTTAATTTTCCACATTTGAAATATTTTATAATTAATTAATACTCCAAAAATTAAAATAATTATGGTAATTCAAATAAAACTCAAAAAATATTGAAATTTGGTCTAAGTGGTTCTCTAGTCTAAGTGTACCTCCAATAAAAATTTCAAGTGATTAACCTTTTTCTTGGTCAATTTATTAAATTTTCTTTGAGAAATCTTATTTTTTCATGTAAATAATTATATAAATTAATTTAAATTTTGAAAAAAATCACGTTTTCTCCTCTGATGTCTTTATTGACCCATGAGTGAGGTAGAATAAAAATTGTTTTAAAGCCATTTGAATTAAATTTGATAAATTATGAAGTGATAGAGCCTAAGGGGCAAAGATATAATTTTGGAAATTTGGTCTTAACTAACATTTAGGCTTAATTCAAGAAAGGAAAATGGGAAATCTTTGATCTTAATTAAAATGTTCAGATGATTGAAACATAAGGAATTAATTGGTAAAAACCAACCTGATTTTTCTTAATTTAAGGATAAATTTGCAGTTTCCTAAATTATTAAAACTTGAAGGTCTATTAAATTAAATGATCCTATACTTAGGGGTATGATTTTGGATGTTAATAACTCACTAATTTAATACCTCTATTTGGTGTTCAAATGACATTTAAATGTTTTGATGATGAATTACTATCACTTAAAATTCAATTTCTTTCAAAAATTACTAATGTATCCACCAAGGTCTTAAGGGCTTAGTAGTGACCTAGGCTAAATCAAATTTGGTTAAATGAGGATTAGAGAAGTGAATGTAGCTAGAAATTGAAAACCTTTAAAACACTACAAGCCCAAGTTAAAACTAAAATTGGTGAATTGTTTTAATAACATTAACTTACCCCTTTTAAGGGTTTTCACCTACATAATTCTCATATTAAATGAAAAATGGTAATCACCCTACTCTTAGAGATAATTGAAAAATAGATGTTCACTGAAAACTAGACGAACACTAGAGGTATTTACAGGAGAGGTATTTACAGGATGAATCATTAAGTAACATAATAAGTTTAAATGAGTTTGAGACTTTTCACTAGGCGGTAAGAGGGAAGCGTGGATCTGCTTCTTCCCCCTAACCTTTTGGATACCTCGAAGGTCTACTAAACTTAGTATGTTTTGCTTAATCATTCTCAAATAAATTAATAGAGGCTCACCAAGACATGATTTAAGATTCGGTAGATCACCGGAACCTTATCTGCCCGCTCTACATAAAATGCTTTTAATATATAAATGCCCTTACATGCATTTTGAGTTTCAGTTGAAGATGACAGGAAGACCATCCAGGTA
>NW_018164738.1:2875-25903 GCF_001263595.1 Phalaenopsis equestris | reverse complement strand
AAATGAAAGTATGGAACTCATTAAGTTGAGTTTAGTAAATTCATTTGAACTAAATGAATCCAATAGAATATAGTGGTACTGGAACGAGGGAACCGTAGGTTCCTAACCGGTGTCACTCTAATAAACTTTAATATACCCCATAAAATTTAAAGAACTACAAACATATGGACATCTGATTTGACATTATAACTTGACACACTATAAAACTTGAACTCGCCACGAAAAGGAGCTTGGAGCTAGCATGACGGGCAACACAGCCATCTACAACATCAAAATATGTCTTCCCCAGCTAAATCAATTTCTTTCCTTAGAATTAAACAACAAACCATATGATTTCGAGGTTGTCCGCCTAGTGCACCATAAATCCTCAACTCATCTTTAAGCTTTTGTATAGTTTTATTGTACAATCTAAGTCCTAACTCGTCTTAGAGTTCCGAGGTTGTCGTTCGTCACGACCTAAATCCTCACATCTTCCAGGCTATTTGTGTGATTATTTCACTCGAATGTAAGCCCTAAATCAATAAAATTGGCAGGATAAAATAATCAAATAATTTCTCCTCAAAACTGAAGCCAAATAATAGGATAGCTTGGGAAGTCACTGAGTTTCTCCTCCGGATCCATGACATCCCCTAGTTCTTCCTCCTTTGGATTCCAAAAACAAAATGTTCCAAATTTGAGTCATTCCCCATTCACACCTCTTTGTCCGATTTCGTTGAAAAGTCCTATCCTTTTTGAATTCCTTGAAGATAATATTTCCTGATTTTTATCGAGAATTTTCTTGAGTGACTCTGGTCATTTAAGATGTAATTAACTATAAGGGAAAGCTTATCCGAACCCAGCTTAATATAAACCATATTTAATTCTTCATATTAAATAGGGGAACTTGTCGGCAAATAAAATGGTTTCACAGACAAAACAGATGTCATATATTTCTTAGTTTATTTGATCGAGCCTCACCCTCAAGTCTTGTGTTTATCTTTTGGGATAAATACAGTGTTTGAGGTATAGTGCTCTTTCATTTAAACCATGAAAAATATGGGATTAGTTTGATTTCATATTTTTCTAAACTATATATAAATATGTAAATTAAATGTCTTTCTGAAGTGGGCGACAAGATTTCGATTCTGACGACCTACAACTTCCAACAGACAACTCCTTCAATCAAAAATACTGCCGACATGGCTCTGATTGGCCCTTTTCTCTTGATGATCCAAGTATTCTTTAATAAAAATCCAAACGGGGCCTTGGCTTCAACATATTTCTCCATTCAATGAATCTTTTAGAAGTTGTCTCTTTTCAAAAGCCAATTGAATAAATTTTCGTGTCCATGGGCTATTTCCCACGTTTTTACCCAGGGTTGCTTCACACACCTCTTAAAAAATTCATCTAAATTTAATAAATATTCAAATAACTACTTCTGGCGCTAAAGCATGAGGTACCTGACTCTAAGGCGCGACTCTTTCTATATAACTGACGTGTAAGCGCCAGTCCTGAGCGCTTAGACTCCACAATTCATTTTTGCTCCAAATTTGATGTTTTTCAATCCTTTTATCATTTTTCACCCATTTTATTGTACCTGAAAGAAAAACATACAAATACCTTTCACTAAAGTGCAATATCTCAAAAATAAAGTGCAATATCTCAAAAATAGGTATAAAAAGTCTATATATTTTAGGTGTATCAAAATTTCCCAAACTTAAAATGTTACTAGTCCTCCAGGGACACTTAAATCTCTTAGATACTAAATAAGTAGATGATGTATATGAGTTTCTTTAGGAGTTACTAAAATTTTTATTAAGAAATATAGTAGGTCAATTTAGAAAAAAATATTAGTAAATGAGACCAACTTAGAGTTTAGGAAATTTTAATGTTAAAAAATATGAAAATATGAGTTTCTATCTAGTTTAAAAATATTGTAGATTGTACAAATATAGAGTTTAGGAATTCTATAATCCCGAATTAAAAAAAATTTACTAAGCATAATTTTACTTACCATATTATATCTTTAAGCTTTAAAGTTTCTCAAATTTTATATTTTAGTAAGATCAAATTGGGAACCAATTTTTGATTAGTCACTAATCCTCAAGCTTCTCCTCCCATTTTTAATTTTTAATTTTTTTCTTTTTCTTTTTTTTGTAATGATTACTATATCTAGATAGGTTTTTAATGATTTTGAATTTCACTTTTCCTTTCCTAAAGCAAAGAGTTGATATATTTCCTTCACTTAAAAACATATTAATAGTTTTTGAAAATTACATTCAATAAAAGAAATTTAAGTTTTGAAAATAAAAGTCTAAGTCTTCTAAATTTTTCAAAAAATATAATTTATTCTACTAAAGATAGTTACACTGTACTTATTATTTCCACACAAAAAAAATTTAACTTTAAGTTTTTCTTCATTACTATAAATTTTAACTAAATTCTCTTACTCATTTATATATTTAAAATTTTACTTCCCTAATATCACTTCATATACATGACCATTTTTCTTCAAATTAAAATCAAATTTATTTCAAATACATTTGAGAACAAATAAATTTCAAGTTTTTAGAAAAAAATTTTTCCCTCCCCCAAACTTAAATTTTTAATAGAATAAAACATTTTAGTATCACATATAAATATTAACAGAAATGAAAACTAAAAATAACATGCTAGCAGAAATTTTTACATCCTAAATATGCAAGTACAAAAATTAAAAATAGTAGTAAAAATTAAATTGATCAAATTTTAATTTACTTAATATATAGAGATTCATTGGACTTTTATGCAGTGGAGTATAATATAAAAGCAAACAAACACACTAACAAACATTCACAACTACAACATAAAGAAAAATATCTGGTAATAAATTGTAAATTTTAAAGATGCAGCTTTTAAGTAACAAGTTAGCTATATTCTTAAACCTTCTTAAAATCCAAAATTAAGTTCAACACAGACTAACTAAATACACTAAACAATACAGTTAACACAATTATTACCACGAAAACATAATAACTACTCACAAAAACATGAATACATCATAATAGTGTCCAATGAAACAAAGCATAACAAAAACTAGCAGTCTCAACAAATACATTTTAAACACAATAAAAAAGTACAGAATAACTGCACCATCAACAGTTTACAACAATACATAAACTAAAAATCAAACAAAATCATAAATTCAGTTTAATCATCCTCATCCACTGCATCACTCTCATCATTACAAGGACTTGCAGGCTCATATAGTGGATATCGAGGAAAAACTACATCTTAGTTACCTCTCATAAGGTTTTCCATAGCTAAGTTGTATTCTCCCTCATAATCACTATGTCTCTTCTTGTATCCATCCATATGCGCTACAAAATTTTCTAAATTTAATACCTCATTTGTAGTGTAGTTAACATTATCCAATATCCTTTACAATAGTTGTGACTGAGAATCATGTGACTGAGATCATATCCAAAAGTCTGACCCTGAGATGTAGAAGAACGTGAAGTAGAAGCTCGAGATGTAGAAGCAGCATAACCACTAGAAAATTCTCCTCTCCAGCCAAAAATGGAGTGATGTGAATAATATGTCACATTCACACTGGTAATGGGCTTAAGTGGCTGCAATATCTCCTCCCAGCTTATTTTAATAGACATATTTGACCTATCTTTGTGAGGTTTATCACAAGTAGGCTATCCACGTTCTTTCTCATACTTGTCGTCTTTTTTGTATGTGAGTCTTTTCTGGTTCCTCTCTTCTTCTGATCATTCATATGATCTGGAAGTGAACTTATTCAGAAAAGGAAATTATATGATGATGGAAACACTGAAATCTCTTTTAAAAATAAAAAGAGAAAAAGAATGAAAACATACACTAATGAAGACTTTTCTCATATAACAAGAATGCTTTGAAATTCTAACCCTAGTCGCTTTCAGAATGTCCATCAACATGAGTGTTGGTAGAAATCACAAATTGGCCTGCAATGTGCCTTGTAAATGGAAATGTATCCTAGAAGAGGAGAGTATGTTCAATCGGTTAAGGTCGTAACTTCATTACCACATTGTTTGAGAAATAAATTTCTTTTTCAAAATAACATCAGGTTGTCCTCAATCTCTCTTTGGGATTCTGATACTTCTATTAATTTTTAGTAGAACGGGGTTCCCCAGACATTGGCATCTCAAAGAGTAAAATATCCCCTCTGAAAGTGTACAACAAAAAAACAAATGGAGGCCCAAAAGTGGGCCAAGGGAAATCCATTGATTGCATAAAACCTAGCTGAGAGACTCTAAGTAGAAGGCTGAGGAAGCTCCATTGATCGCAGAAAAATAGGTTGGGATACTCTAGTTAGTAGGCCAAGTGAACTCGCTTGATCACCCAAAAATTGGTGGTGAGACTTTGAGGTAGGCAACAACGATGCAAAAGGAAGATCTGTTGATCGCACTAAAATAGGCTGGCTAACTTGAACATGGTAACGATAATGCAAAAGGATGCTCTGTCGATCACACAAATGTAAGCTGGGACACTATATTTTTTTCTTTTCTATCTGACATTCTTTTTTGCTCAAATGGTGAAAAAACTCCTAAAAAGTCTTAATCCTTGATATTGGCATCTTGCATTCGTGGGAGCCGCACAATTACCCAAATCGTGTGGCTATTGACGTAATATGTGGGTATGTTGTTCCAATTTTTTGAATAACACCAAGATTGACATAATTTTTATAGCCTCGATTATCTGATCTAGCAAGAATCATGTGGCATCCAACAAACTTAGAATGAGATAGTGCAACAACGTGTGAATTCTAAGCATAATTGGTAGTTTTGATCACTCATATTGGGCTACATCAGGTTGATCACAAGACCGTGTAACTTGATACAACCCTGCACTACACAAACTAGTTTTGCCCATCTGATCTACTCCACCCACCCGACCGACCTGCTGACTCGTTCCTACCCACCAACTCATTCCAGCGCACTAGCCTGCTCAGCGGTAACTTGATACAACCCTGCACTACACAAACTAGTTTCGCCCATCTGATCTACTCCACCCACCAGACCTGCTGACTCGTTCCTACCTACCAACTCATTCCAGCGCACTAGCCTGCTCAGCGAACACGATTGACCTGACCTGCTCAACTGGCCTGTGTCATAGGCCAGATTTGTCAGCCTATACCTTTTTCCATGGTAGGCCACTGGCAGTTTTCTGCCCGACACCGCAGCCCACCATGGTAAGACATGATCCACTATAATCAGCCACCGACCACTAACACCGTAAACACATTTTTTGTTTAGCATCACCAGTTGCCTCCTTTACTATCCTCCACCACCTGCTACCATCGTCCTCAGTCATGGCCAGAAAACTTCAAATTTTTAGATTTTTTAGAAATTTTCGTTATTAGATAATATTTAGATGAGTAAGCAGAATCACCCAAAAAATTGTGGGGCAAATGATACATTATCAATATTTTTAAGCATAAATCTTGAGCTAATTGGCATGAATCTCAAAGCATCTTTAGCAAGAAATATTTATACTCATATTAAAAATCATCCAAAGCTTTGATTTGGTAAACTTACAGTCAAACTGATTGGCTCGACTAGACAGACCCAATGACACAAAAAAATTGCCCAATCCAAGTCAAATCAAGTAGGATCAAGCGTTTAAACCACTTCTGAAAGCTTTTGTTAGTTTATTAGAAGCTCAAATAGATTCTAAATCTAATAAGTTTATTGCCAATTTAAACGTATCAATAAGATGAGATCAATGAACCCAAGATCACTCAATTATGACATTGTCAAGGCATTTAAATGTCCAAAAAATGCATTTTGATCATGGGAATCTCTTTGAGCATCTGATGGAATGATATAAATTACTTCCTTATTTGAAAGGTGGTACTCCTACACTCTATAAATAGAGCATTCCCCCTCCATGAAATGTGATCTAGGCCTTGAACTAGAAGAAAAGTTGAACTAAGAGCTAGTTCATGAAGATGAGCTGAATTCTAGTTTCATTTCAGACCAAAGGCACAGTGAACGCTTTCCACTTCTACAGTTGCCAACCACCATGGACCACCACTAGCTGACCACCGTCGAAAATTGTTAAACAACATCGACCGCCCCTTAATTGTTGCAACGAAGCCTCTTGTGGAGTCTCAACATACATCATGTAATAACGAAGAGTGGTGCGAAGTAAATGCCAACAATACGGAGTTATAAGGCACCCTACAGAGAAGTGCATCATCTTGAACATCGCAGAATGACCCACTTTGAAGATGGTGCACCAAAGTCTTAGTAACTACTCCCAATTGCAATCGCTCTCAACCGTCACACAATGAATCATTCTGCACATGATCATTGTACTTCAACGAACTATGTAAGACTTTCCACCTGTGGGACACATCTATGTGTGTACTCATCAACTTATAGTGAATCATTCTTATTGGGCTAGATCATGTGTTTTTTTCCCTTTTCAAGTTTTTCATGTAAAAAATTTTATTCTCTACCAATCACTTCAATTACCTGTGTATGTGTTGGACTGTCGTAAAATGCTAAAGATGTTAAATAATCACTATGCGATCATGAAACTTTCAACATACATTCGTAGTGTGATTAGCATATTTCCAATCTTTGATTTAACATTATTTTTCTTTAAATTAGAAGTATTTTCAATATCGTTTTTTAGACTCAGATTGTGTTGGACCCCATCATTAGCTTTTTTCTTTCCCCTTAAAATAATGTAGTTGTACACATTTGTTCTTTTGCAATAAATTTTAGAATTTTAGAATGCTAATTTGTTGCTTTGATTATTATGTTAGCATGATTTGGTTCTTTCAGATCTACCTATCAGTATTTTCTCATTCCATGTTTTTCAATTTTTATCTTTTTCATTTGGCAACTGCATTTCCCTCTTCACCTATATAAGGGTTTTTACAATGGTGATTTTATTCCTGTTACTTGTTTCTAAAGCCTATATCTCTTAGATTAGTCATATTTTCTTCCTCTCGTAATAGTCCCATGGATTTTGTCAAGGCAAACCTATTGGGGTTGTTGTGGGGTTTGTTGTGGATTACGTAAGCGTAGGTCGAACGCTATTAGAGGGTTCTACTGCAAAGAGTTATTATTTTATAAAGACCAATTCAGACTTGGCCTTAGGTTACTCCAATGAGTTGTTTTTTATAGAGACTGCTATCAGGGTCTCTGCGATGAGTTAAAAAGTATTTTTGAATTTATGGGATTTGGTCGCTATTAACATGATCCAAGGGATATAAATGTGGCGAATGAAGATCCCTTGGTTGATGAAGTGTTTTAGTTATTGCTTAGCCTTGAGCCACTACACAAAAGTATTTACATTTATCGACACCATGTTCTTTTCTTTCGCATGGAAGGACCACCGATCAACGTGGCGGCGTTATCCCTTGAATGAGAATCTTCTTGATCACTTCCATCCTATTCTTCTTGAGCTCACAGATCAGCTGAGCTATGAAAAACCCTAGTGTAGTCCAAATTGTTTATGGATTTACGGTTATTCAATTCTCCTCCTTGTGTTGCTCCTCTTCATGATTCATACTCAACACACATTTTCAAAATGTTGAACTAAGATTTATTCTTGAACATGAAGTTCAACTTGGGTGAGGAAGGATAGTCAAAGGAAAAACTCTCTTTGAAAAAGAGACCGAAGATGTTTTATATCTAATGCTCCTTATTTATATGGTTAGCCCTTATAAAATATCTTGTTTATGCCTATCTTACACTAGGTCTCTCAGTCTGTACATCTTCAGTTTAATTATCCTATCCATCTCAAAATTTGGGATCTCGGAGAAGTTCGCTTTTTTGTTATACTATCTTTATTTTATTTTAACAAAATTACCTTACAAAATAAAAATAGTTGTCTCCAATCTTTTGTAATTGTAAATATAAAATTGTCAAGCATTTCGTTATAAATGCCTTTTATATTAGTACCATAAAAATAGCAAAAAAAAAAACAAACAAACACAAGTATTAATTTTGTCAAATTAATAATAATACAATCAACGCACACACAAACACACATTCACAACTCAAAAAATCATAACAAAGATGAGCATCAACCATCCCCCATGCACCCAAATTCCCACATTCCCACCCTCATATCGTCCGCCGGCGCTGCTCGCCCCCATCTGCCCGCCAACCCCAAATCCATCACTCCCCCCACCACCCTGCCCCTGCCCATCCGCCGCCTGCTGCCCAAACGGCATCTTACTACTCCCCCCCATCGGCTCCGCAAACGGAGGCATCGTCGGCCCCAGCCCTGGTGACCCCCGTTCACCGCACCTTTGGTTGCTTCGCGGGTCGTCGCTCGCCTTCCACGCCAGCTCACCTTCATTATCCCGTATTCTCATGTCCCCTACGTCCACTAGCTCCAGACTCTGCAGTGGATCCCCGCTGCTTGATTGTGCGTCGGAGTCCCATGCCGAGTTGCTCCCGTCAAAAATCTCGAGCCCGTCGTCTGAGAAGACTAGGGAGCACGTGTTGGAAGTGCTCACAGGTGCGCATTCCGACTCCCAAACGCTTTCTCCGGCACCGGTGTCTTGGACTTGGATGAAGCAGAAGTCGTTGCCAAAACCACCGGCGTCGGGCGCCGTTGGGGTGCGGAGGAAGTAGGCCACATACTTACCTGTTAGGCAGATAAAAATATTACATGTGGACGAACTAAATGCCGAATAGGTGTGGATCGATAGTATTGGGTTGATAAACCCCAAATCCATCACCAGTCCACACATACAGAACCTCATGCATTATTAGAGAGGCATGCATGGCAAGATAGGAGAAAATAGATTTATTTTCATTAAAAAAAAGAAAGAAAATTTATCAGCGTATTTAGATACAATTTTATTCATTAATTAACAAAGGAGCGATCCAAATGAAAATGACCTGCGGGGGAGATCAGGAATGGTGGTAAAGCGGTGGCCTCGCCGGGAGGGATGGCGACGAGGAGCTGCTGCTTGGTGGCACGCTGGATGGTGCCCGGGGGAGCGCTGCTTTCTGTTTGTGCTGACAAACGGAAAAGGAAAGAGGAGAAGGAGAAATAGAGGAGAAAGATGGAGAGGCTGAGCTCCATAATCGAGTTGTTAGCTGCTACAAAAAAGTTCAATTGTGGATCACAATGCATGGGATGAAAGGATCTTATATAGAAAATGTCCAGATAATGGAGATAATTTTGTGTATGTAAGAAGTACCCAGTGTAAGACGTGCGCAGTGTAAGACGTACGCAGCGCTGCGTATATTAGGAAGATTATTTAGGGGTATTGGGGGTTATATCTACGTTATAACCCCTATAACCTTCCTGTAAATTTTTCACACTTTCATATGCAGCGCTACGTACGTCTTACATGCGCAAATTTTCTCCAGATAATGAAATATATACTTCAACACTTCAAAATTTAGCCTGCTGTTAGTTATAAGTCTCCTTCGGTCTGGGGTTCGATTCCCCCGAGTGTAGGTTGTGGTATATATATGCGCTGCGTACTCAAATCAGTTGGTCGGACATCTGTTTGTCAGTTGTACGTCTCCTCTGGTCTGGGTTGGTTCGACTTCCCCCGAATGTAGGGTGTGGTACTCGAATTTTTAGGCTCATGAGGATTGACTGAGGCTCATAGAATAGCTTCCGGCCATGCCTTTAACAATCTATATATATATATATATATATATATATATATATTTGTGAATTCTATAATTTTTTGGAAAGATTTAGATACATATGGCACAATTCCTATGGACTTTTCTAGAACTTCAAATTTAATTTTTGCATTTATACCACTTTATTTATCTATGCTTTAAAATGTATATTTTACGTTTAGAGTTTATAAGAGTGATAGTTTTATGTGATTTTGAAAGATGTAAATGTTATAAATGTAACTGTTACACACGAAGATATATTGGAATGTATGTATGTATGTATATATATATGTATGTATGTATGTATGTATGTACAATGATCCTAAAAAGACTATGCTTTTGTCATCCAAGATTGCATCACCTACATTACAACCAATTCCAATATATACATAGGAAATTATGTAAATGCCCATAACATTTATATAAGGCAGCTAGCAAACAGCATAGTCAATGAATTGCTTTATAAATATTCTAATTAGTTTTTCAAAATTTCATCTTGTACAATATTTTTAATTTTATTATATTCGGAATAATTATTTTATTTGGGATAATGTATCGGGGCTAAGTATATTTTAGTGCACAAATTATAGGATGTTAAAATATGAAAATTGGAGTAGGAGAGGAATGGATGATGTATGAGCAACTGTTTCAATAAGGAAAGGAATGGATTAGGAAGAGATGATCAAGTTAATTAATGACTAAAGTGCATTAATGCATTTGCTTTTATAGGAGGGATAGGTTGATGTGTTACAAGTCAATGGTAGGTAGCTTGGTAATGAAATTACAGGAAGAAATGATTTTATTTTAAGAAAATTAAGAATTTTTCAATGCAAACATTTATGTTGTTTCTACCCTCAGTAAAACTTCTTATTTTAAACAAAATGATGGGTAAAGTTCGTTTTATCTCATCACATATAAATTATAAATGATTTTGAAAAAAATTATTGGCTTGAATGGACTAACATACATAACTAAAGCAATTTGAGCTTTGAAAAGAAAATTTTGATAAAAATAGTTGTACATAAGAAATGTGTCAGCATGAATCTTAATGAAGTTCAACAGCCACCAAAGAAGATGATGTGGCAAGTTGGAACCCATCAGGAGCAGCCCGAAGGTGATGTCCGCAATGTTCATTTATCAGCCCGGAACTCGCTAGCCAGGAGGAATCAGACCTTATGTCGAACGAGAGTCAAAGAATTTTCCAAAGGGTAATCAGAACGGATCCTGCACAGTTAATTTAATGGAATTCCTCGTCCAAACCTGACGGATGAAAGAAACCACCTGCATCTTAGACGAGCGACCAACACCTCCCGATCGACTTCACAACCTTGGCTACCCGGATTAAAAATCAAGCCAGGCGCTTCTCAGGCTACTAGGCTTATAATTATATATCACATAAACTACCCCCTATCGTATCTACTTTACTAGGGGTACATATGTAATCATACGATCTCATTTCCTATAAACAGGGGCTCATTTCATGAATAAAGGTTACACAATTTTATTTCAATATTGGGCTTTCTCTACTCTTTTATTCTCTTTTATGTTATATTCTTTGAGTGTCTCCCAGATAATTTCAGATTCAACATCATAGAAGGTGCAGTGAGCACGAAATCATGTCATTAATAAGAAGAAAGGCGCAACAACAATAGTATGAAAAATACCACTAGTGGAGGCATAGCCAATGTCAATTGTACCTGAGAAGTAATGGAGGAGTTCATGCAGCGGGAGATGTAGGAGTTGAGAACCCAGATAGCAAATAAGGTGTCAGGCCAGATCGCAGACATCATGAGAGTTGTCACAGCTCTAGGAGGCTAACAGGCTTCTCGAGAGCAGAACCCTCCTTAAGAGGCAGTGCCAACACACAACCATAGAAGAATGAACCATAGCTTGGAGAGGGCTGGAGATTTGGAGTAATAGAACAGTGTTGGATCAGTGCAGGTGGAGAGGCATCAGTTTGGGCTCACTGAGGCCCCACGCTAGCTGGAGAACCCCTTCTCCCTTTAAAACTCATGGTTGAGCTCTCCAAGAAATTTAAAATTCTAACATTTGAGGGTTACAGTGGTCGATCGAATTCCAACGACCACCTCGCCTCATTCAAATCATCAATGTGCCTACTAAAGGTTATGAACACATTCAAATGTCATTTATTTTTCATTTCACCACCTTGAGATCATTGGCCATTAGGTGGTTCAACTCAGTGTTGGCTAGAGGAATCAGTTGCTTGTTGTACTTCATGAGAATTTTCTTGGTGTTGTTGGCAAGTTCCCAAAGACCCAAGAAGAGCGCACATTTCTTGTGGCAGCTTAAGCAAGGACTAAATGAAAGCTTATGTTCATACATTCTATAGTTTCAGAGAGATATGATAGAGGTAAAAGATCTCTGAGCTAACATGACACATACTGCCCTAGCCCAAGGCCTAAAGTTTGAGAGGTTCTGTTATGACCTCAATTTCCATGAGCACTAGGATTTAGTTGAATTGTTGGAGATGACCAATAAGCTTATCACCACTGAGGAGAGCATCCCCAAACCAGAATAGATAGGCCGCCAAACGCAAAAGAGAGCCTCACAAAATAGTGGGTGGAAACAAATGGGGTACACCAAATGGCCTGTCAAACTACAATATGAATACGTCCGATCTCTTCGTGATAATTGAGAGTCTGACCAGAATAATAATTAGGGAAGTCAGACAAGGAGCCATGACCAGTGATCAACTTAGTTTTATGAGACACCAATCCAAATTATGACCAATCATTTGACGAATATGCGGGCCCTCAGGTCACTGCGTTGAGAGTCTTGATGGATGAGATTATGGGCGCCATCCAAGGCAATGGATACTTCAAACAGAAACCACCAATGACGGTTGGAGCTTTTCTCTGGGACACAAAGAAGTAATGCAGGTACCATTGAGATCATGGCCATGAAATAAGAAATTGTAGGCACCTCCAAAACCTATATGAAGAACTGACCCGAGTAGTAAAATTGAAGGAGTTTGTAGCATCGGGATCGTTATGTCAAAGGCACAGAAAGTACCTGGTAGTAGAAGTACCAGATAGACCCATCTACATGAATGTTGTCTACATTGCTAGGGTAGTCTCAGATATCTTCAAGGGTGCAGAGACATCTTGGAGAGCCTCGCAGAAGGGACAGGGGAACTATGCAATGTTGCTTCCATGCAGAGGAAAGGAAGTTGCCCCTCATTACAACGACTAACGTGGACCTAGCCCTTAAAGAATCCCTACAATGACATCATTATTGTCGTTAAAGAAGAGAACCATAGAGATTCATGATACCAAAGAAGAACCTCGAAAATATTTTATGATTAAAAAATTTTTGATGCAAGACATAGGGAGCTACTGGCTCAAATAATTTGGGATCATCTGGACATCATCACTTGGTCAGAATTAGAGATGCTTGGAATATCGATCTTGGTCACCTGCCACAAGTTGAATGTGAACAATACATTTTAATAGCTAAAACATATAATCAGAAACTTGACGACAACATCAATCTGACTTATAAAGCTGGAAGTGCTAAAGCAGAGGAAAGTCAGCTATGTCAGGGAGGTATAATACCTCACCTAGGTCTCCAATGCTGTCATGGTCCAGAATGCTAACGGGAAGTGGAAAATGTGCATGGACATCACCACTTAAATGCTACTTGCCTGAAAGAATGCTACCCAATGCCAAAGATTGATGACTTAGTAGATTTTACTATCGACAACCCCGTCATTAGCTTTCTGGATGCCTTCTCATGTTACCATCAAATAAAGATGCACCTGACCCACACCAATAAAACCTCTATTATCACGATCAAGGGAGTTTTTTTTATAATGTAATGTCCTTTGGGCGCAAAAATCCTAGGGCAACGTACTAGCGTTTGAAGATGTTTTTGGTTCTTTTTATAGCTTAGAGTCGCTGGCATGTCTGATCGTCGTCTTATAATTCCCTTTCCAAAGAACCCTCTTATATGAATCATTAGAATGATTCTAAGAAGAGGAGCGATTGGAAAAGAGGGAAATAAGATGGAGACTAAGTAGATTATTTGAAGAAAGAATCTGAAGAGCTTATGTGAGGTAAGCCTCGTGTGATAGAACAAAAATGGAAGTCCAACTAGGACCAAATTGAGACACCTTGAACCAAATATCCGTGAAAGAATACCTACATAAGCTACCCGCGTAACCAAAGAAACAAATTTATGTGTTTTGTTTGGGTGTTCAAGAGCTCCTAAAGGAACATATCCCATTTAGCTAATTACATCTTTGGGAATGTCCAAGAATACTTTCAATTAAAGAAGTCATACTTACATTTAAGTGATGTATAATGAAAGGGTGTCACAAAGTATGGTTATCTCATAGGAACGTCCTATTTTTTTCAAAGCTTTTGCACAACCACAGAGTAGAGAGTGATTCTTTCACGATCTCAAATGGGTAACGACTCATAAACGAATGAAACATATGATATAACTGGGTCGTTCTGTAAAGTCCGCACTATGCTTTCAAGCCTAATTGAGCCATAAGGGTAGAGTGTGAATCAACGTATAACAAAGACAAGCTGTCTGCAATATGGGTCTATGAGCCAAAAGAGTGACAAAGCTCAAAGTGGATAAGCAAAGGAAGAGTGGAGTAATCCTAATCTGGTAAAGATAGTCGGGTCAAGATGCCATGGTTTTGTCATCCTTAGGTTGTACATGAACCAATGCACTCGATGAATAACTCAAATTCAACTTGATTAAGACTAAATCAAGTTCGTTCAAATTTGTAAATAAAAAAGCTTAAAATTTTTTTAAAACTCAACTCATAAATGAACTAAAAATAAACATAGTTGAACTTGATCATTTATGTTCACTAAGAAACTCATTTGTTGTTCAAATTGTAACTTGTTAAATGCTTGATGTTAAGCTCGATACAGCTCGTTTATGTATGAAATAATAATTAAATAAAATTTGATTAGCTATAATTTATTTAATTATAGATTTTATAGTAATATATTATTATATTAATAATATCTTTAGATTAATTATAAATTTTATATTTATTTTATTATTAATTATTAAATATTTGAAAATTAACATGATGGAATTGTAAAAGTGAACATCACTTTGTTCATTCTTTTTTATTATGGTTGATCTAACATTTTTTTCTTATTTTTCTTAATTATTTCAACAATTGATGAATGAATGAATATGTATTACAAGTTACTTTGTAATACTAGTTCATTTAATTTTTTTTTCTTTATATTAAAATTCATTCTTGTGAGAATATATGTACCATAGACTCTGGATGACATGTGGATTAATTTGTTAGCTTATATCTTATATAATTATATGCTTTATTCAATTGTATATTTACTTAGATTTATAAAATTTATATTTTTTATATGAGAATCTAAATGCTCGTTTAAGTACTCTTTCAATTTTCATAAACAAATCAAGTTCAAATATTAAAAATTTTAAACAAGTCATGTTTGAAAAATATGTGAAAGCTCGGCACAAGTTCAAACCAAACATGAACAACTTATAATTGTATTAAGCCAAGTCCAAACTATGATATACTCGGGTCGACTCGGCTTAATTATAACTCTAGTCATCCAAAGCTATCAGGACCCTAAGTCTACCTAGTCATGAATGTAGTCGACCCAACACGACCAGAGGCCATATGTCAGTAATCTTGAATTGCATCTTTCAAGGGAACCTCGGTAACACTATGGTAAAAAGAAGAAAACTCAAAGTACTATGACTTTAAGTAGGTAAAAAATAGAGGTGGGACTTATACCAGCCAAAGTGTCGAGGAAGCTGATAAAGTAGAAAGAGAAGAGAGGTACAACTACAAAGCTGAAAAACTAACACAAAAGAATTATTCCTTTTTTGGGTTTGGAAAGCCTCTAAAACCCTAAGCACGCTATACAAACACCTAAATATAAATTTTATGCTTGGTCAAGCTAGCTAAAGAAGCTTAAGGTATAACTCCTCAGGACATGCAAATATGATGTAGTGAGCAACAAGTCCTAACATGAAGACCCTATTAGTATGACTTGGGTAAAATTCATGCAATTCAAAATAAATTTAAATCTAGCTTGAAGGTCATATAGAAAAATAAAAGCAGGTGTTAAAAAATTTGAGATGTTTTAGACCAAAATTTTAATTAATCTCAGTCTTTTGTCAAACTTTTATAGAAAAAGAAATAAGTTTAGATCCTCAGAGAGCCTAAATTGCATTTATGCATGCTAACCAGACAATCCAAAAGCAAAGAAAAAGTAATGTCAAGCACACTGTCCAATGTAAAAGAGAGCCAAATATAAAGAATAAAAGGCTAAGTGTTGATGGCTCGACGGCTGTTGACGTCACTTTTTGTTGAGGTCTAGTTTTTCTTCCTTAGGAGCCTAGGATCTAACCATAGGAGTTTCCTATTGACTATCCTAGAAGAATAGTGATGGAGCTGGATCTAACCATAGGACTTTCCTGTTGACTATCCTAGAAGAATAGTGATGGAGCCCTCACCATTAGAAATTCCAAATGCTTCTTTGCTCTTCTTGGAGTTTCACATGTTAGTTCTAACCTCTATCACTTAGTGGGATGGAACTAATACAAGGAAGCTCAAGAGAGGTTCCCCATAGGACTGTCTGACCTTAGAGCTGACTCTGGGTGATGTGGCGTGGTCTAGTACACACACACACTTGCACTTCACACTTCCACTTGGAACATTGAACTCTAACGTACAGATGTCTAGTTTGGTTCCCTTGCCTCTTTGGGACTCAAGTGGGTGGACCCCCAAATACTTAGTCTTTGGCTGGGGTGGATAGGACCAGCACATGAAAAATCCAAAGTGGGGTTTCTCTGGTCTCATGGCACCATGAGGGTAATTCTATGATCAGCATCTCCATCAAACGTCAAACCTAACCAACTTTCAAATTTTGGTCTTTTAGTCCTAAACTTTCCCAAAATTACCAAATTGCATCTTACACCCTAAAATTTCAAGGTTGACCCAAATCCCTTAATTTTATTCAAAAATCATTTTAAACCATTTCATACCATCCAAATTACTCAAAACACTCTCAAAATTTTCATATTTATCAAAATACCCCTAAATTTGTCAAAATTACCAAAATACCCTGGGTGGCCCAAAATTTCCCAAAAACCTCCAAAATCATTTCAAATACCCCTAAAACCAATTTCTTACCACCCATTGTGTCTAATTTGACCAAATTGACCCATTTTTACCAAAATCTCAATTCTGCCCTTTAAGGCCTAATTACCCCAAATCACCCCCAATTTCCACCAATTTGACTCCAATTTTCCCCAATTTCAATTTTAAACTCAAATTCATCATATTCTAATCCAATTGAAACTGAATTCAAGCCCAATCAAACCTAATTCCAAACTCCAGATCCAATCCAAGTGAATTACCTCAAATTGATCCAAAAACAAAATCCCCCAAATTAAACTTCATGACCAATTAAATTCTCAAAATTTTAAATTCACATTAAATCTCATCATGTCTGAACTCAATCTCAATCCAAACCAAACCCATTTGATTAGCTCATGATCAATTTCAAAACTTAAGTCCATCATGCATGTTTAAAAGTCAATACTCATATGCACATTCAGAAGCCCATTTCATAAATTCTAAAAGCCCGAAATTGAGCCGACATGACAAATATTTCTTCTTCACCATCTCATGGTATCTAAATCATTCCATCATGTCTTCATATGAAGTATCATGCATGCAATTGATTTCTTACCCAAACTAGGCATCATGGCATACTTTTTTTCCAAAAATGCATGAAAATCCAAAATTCCATTTGCATTAAAATTTCCCATGACCCCATACACAACATGGCATGCCCCATGGAGCCTTCCATGGGCATCATAAGGGTCAACTTTTTCAAAAATGGAAAAGGAGGACACCTACCCCTTTCCACTTCACACAAGATTTCCCCTCCTCATGCAAATTCATTCCCTTTAGGCCATGCATAAACTAGCCATCCAAGTCCCATCCAAGTCCCAAGTCCACCAAAACCTCCCTTGGGGTCATGACACTCACCCTAACCACCATGGAACTGAACCCAACTCTTGGAATGAGGGCTTAGACCCAACCTAGCCCAACTTACCCAAACCTCACTTCCCCCTTGGACCAAAGCCTTGGAAACACATTGGGACCAAATTGACTTGACTCTACAGTCCCCCTGACTCCCCTGAGCTCAGAGGTGACTTGACCCTGGCCGGCCAGCCACCATAGCCGCCGGAAAACACCTAGATTGAGAAGACCCAAATAGATTGAACCCAAAAATTCTACTTCCCTGAGCTAGCTAAGCCCTATTGGCCACTATTGACCTCACTTTTGGTTGAGGTTTAGTTTTTCTCTTTAGTAGCCTAGGGTCTAGCCATAGAGTTTTCCTAATGACTTAGCCTAGGGTCTAGCCATAGAGTTTTCCTGATGACTTTTTACTCTAAACCCTTTCTTGCTCAACTTGAAGTTTCGCATATTGGCCCTAATCTCTAGCACTTAGTAGGTGGGGTCAGTATGGGGGATCTCAAGGAGAGTAACCTTAGGGCTGGCCTTGGGTGTTGGTCTGGAGCTAGTTCACTCACTTACGCTTACTATCACCTATATTCACTTGCAACCCTAAACCCAAAACAGTTGACTTTGATCCCTTAATCTTTTGGGGGACTCATGTAGAAGGTCCCCTGGACCCGCTAGGCCTAGGCTAGGGTTAGCTAAGACCAGTACATAGAGGACCCAAATGGGGATTTCATTGGTTCACAGCTCATATATGGTGGTTGGCAACCAAAACGTTGACACCCAAATCTACCAAAATATTCAACTTGGCCTTTTGCCACTAAATCCACCCAAATTACCTAAACACCCCCAAACCCTAAATTTGGCCAAAATTCCCATTTTCACCCAAAATACCCAAATTTGTTCAAATATAATTTCAAACCCTTTCAAAATACCCATAATTGCCCAAAACCACCCAAAATTGCCAAAATTATCAAAATACCCTTAACTTGCCAAAATTATAAAAATACCCTTGGTGGCCCAAAATTTTTCAAAACATCCAAAATAACATCAAATGTCTCCAAAACCAATTTGGATCCTTCAATTGAACCCAATTTGACCAGTTTGATAATTTTGATCATAACCTCCAAATTGCCTTTAAACCCAAATTACCTTTAAAGACCCAATGTCCCTAAATTCACCTCAAATGTCCATCAACTTGGCCCCAATCCTCACCAATTTTAATTCTAAACTCAAATTATTCTTTCATATGATTAATCCAAACCAAATACAAGCCTAATTGACTGATTCTTTGAGCTCAATTTTGATCCAAGTCAAATCGACCCAATTTTGACCATATGACTTAACCCCACAAAATTGAATCCCATAGCCTACTCAATTTGCCCCAATTTAATCCTAAAATATTAATGGTAATCATACACATCAAATTGGACCTTTAATTTGCCTTAAAAAAACCTCATTTTCACTCAATTTCAACCCACATTTAAAATCCCCAAATTTCCCCAAGTTGGTTATGTCTCCAAATTCCACCAAATTGAATTCCCTAACCCCAAAATTGACACCCAATTTATGTTGAAAAATCTTGATGACATTCCCCTAGACCATTTTTAACTATCAATTTGGACCTAACCCATCATTCCCCTAGACCATTTTGAACTATCAATTTGGACCCAACCCATTTGGACCTAACCCATCCTTAGCCTAACCTAAACCCAAGTCTAACCCAACACTACAAAATTGACCAAATGACAAAGTCCTCCAAATTGTCCTCCAAATTGAACCTCCAAACCAATTCAAAACCACTCCAAATCTTTTCTAAACTCCTCATGACAATCATCTACACAATATTGATCAATCGATTGAGCTCAATGCACCCAACTTCTAGCCATTTTGACACAAATTGAACCCCGTCACCAAAATTGACTTAGTCATGCACTGGCTCACCTGACCACCTGACCACCTGACCACCTCCTCTACTCTGGCAAGCAACCCTACTCGCCGGAAAATGCCAAAACTGACAGCCACCTCACCAAACTCAAGCCCAATTGAACTTATCCAAGCTGTCCAACCCCAATTGCTCTTTGGAACTCTTCTGCCCTCCACATAAGCAACTTATTGCTCCCACTAATTGGCCCTGAGTCCAACCTAAGCCCCTCTATAAAGACTCACCTCCTTCACGGCCAAACAGAAGAGAGCTGAAAACCTTGGGGAAACTCTGTCAAAATCTCACTAGAGCTTCTTCAAACCTTCCTAAGTGTAATCCCTCTGTTCTTAGCCACCCATAGCCACTCTACAGAGCTAATTTATTCAATAAAATTTGCCCCAAAATTAGGAAAATTTTCTCTACACCTCCATAGGTAAACCAAACTCCAATTAATTGTGCACACACCATCCCTAATCAAAGCCCCCTCGGAAACAACCTCTAAGATAGCTCTAGACAAACACCTGAATTCCTCTTTGATCGAAATCATACCTAGATAATTCACCAGGGCTTGAGACTTCATCTGGAGGTTCGTTGGACCCAATCAAAGCTACCACAACCATCTGATTGAGGCCTCTCCTCTCAGCCAAAGGGATTGATCTCTAACCCTAGCCCGAGCTTCTTTTGATTCTCCATTTTTAATGGCTTGATTTCATCCTTGATTAACTGTATAAATGTGTTCTACTTGGGTGGATGAAGGTCTAGAAACAAACCTCATGTGATTTGGTTAAGTCTAGGCAGAGATCTTAAGATTTTAGTGAGAACGGCTTTCGGGTTAGGTCAATTGGGGACGATAACGGGGAGTTGTCCGATTGTGCGTGTATCTAATGGACAGAGGAGATCGAGCCGGACATATTCTTGGTGTGTGAACCGCGGGCCGCGTGGCATGCCTAGGTGGAAAGCACAACGAATGGGAGCACACCGCGTGTGAGTTCGAAGCCGCCGTAGGATGAGTTGGCGCCACGTGGATAAGTGGAAAAATATGGATTTTCTGAATTTATTTTCATACATGAACTTCAAAAATTCATATCTTTCTCTAGAAAAATCATTAAAATAAAATAAAAATATCCTCTTACTCATTGAACAGAGGAAAATAATGAGGGGTAAAAATAAAAAATTTAAAAATAAAAATTATTTTCTTATTCCCTGATTTTTAATGAATTAAATACCCTCTGGAGTATTTTAATTCATTATGATCAAATATTTCTTAACATGGCTTTAAATTCTAAGGGTTTGTTTCTCATGACAGATACAATGTCCTCTGATTTTTCCAAGGCCAGAGAACATTTTCTATGCTTCTAACCTTAATTTTCAAGCTAAGATGACCATTTTGACTAATTTGAATTATATAAATTAAAAGATCACTTCAAAAATTATGGGAATAATTTTAATAGGTTTCCTCTGGTCAGACAAATATATGAAAAATATCATGATATCTTCAATATCATTATGTATTGTATTATCTTGTAAATTTCTATATTTAATTAAATGTAATTATCTTGTGTTAATTTATGTAAATCATATATAAAAAAATTGACAAAATCAATCCTTCATTGTTCATAAAAATTATGTTTATCCACTTTAAAAATTTGAAAATTGTTTGATTAGGTTTGAGTATTAAAGTTGATTTTCTAAGAAACTTTGTATTTTTGTACAAAAATAATTATATTAAATTAAATACACTTAGGAAAATTATTAAAAGTGATTTTTTGAGTTCCTTGTGATCAGAGGCACTTGGAAAAAATAAAAATTAATTTTTAGAAAATACTTAACTTTTTAGCCTTATTTTGAATTTAAAAATAATTAAAAATAATTAAAAATTTCAAAAATATCAAAATATTTCAAAATATGCCTAACTATTTTTTGATCACTTGGTGCTCTTTAAAATATTTTTCCTAGTTTTTCTAAGTAAAAAAATAAATCTTAAAATATTAAAAATGAATTTTCCTTATTTTCTAATTAAAATAATTATAATAAACCAATTAAAAATCATAAAAATATAAATTTGATTCTCTGAATTTCCTGAACTCAGAGAAGTATAATAAAAATATATATAAGAAAATAATTTTGGCAATTATGACATTATTTTTTATTTAATTAAATCATTGAAGCTTGTTTAATTCAAAAAATCATGAAATTTTGCTTCAGTATTTCTCTGACCTAAGAAAAACTTTAATAATTTTCTCATAAATGAAAACTTTACTTTGGAAAGTTAAACAAATAAATTTTTCAAAATCTTATTTTCTGAATTTAAATGAATAATTAAATTGAATTAAATTTTGAGAACCCCCCATATTCTCCTCTAATATTGTAATTACCTCATGGACATGACACTCTAAATGCTCAAATTCATTTGGGTTATGTTTAATGAGTTATGAGATGAAGCACCCCAAGGGCAAAATAGTCATTCTCGATTTTGGTGGCTTAATAAAAATTTAGGATTAATTAAGGGAAAATTTACTTTTCTCATGGGTAATTAGGATTAACCAAGGGAAAATGGGTAATTTTGATTTTAATAAACATATTTGGATGATTGAAATACAATGAGATTAAAATGTAAAAACTCACTCACCACCCTTACACAACATCAACAAGATCATAATTCTCCTAATCTTCATGACTTAGAAGTCAACAGAGACCAAATGATTCTTAAGTCAAGGGCTTAAGATATAAAAGATGATAATTTACTTTTCTCAAGCCCAAAGTTGAGGATGATGTGATCATTCAATAAGAATATATGTCACTCAAATCAAAATTTTGATAATCACCATTTCACCTTTTATGATTGTTAAGTGCTTGGTAGTGACCTAGGCTCGATGTCTAAACTCAATTGATTGGATTTAGAAGATGATATTATTGGTGATTAACATCTTTAAACACGACAAGTCTGACCTTAATTGTGAACACCACAATCTTAGATGACTTAAACTTGACTTAGGGGCACCCACTCACATAACCTTTAAACGAAACATCAATTGATTATCTTGGTATCCTATCATTGAGATAATTAAATTGTCAAGTTTTACTGAGCAACGGGGTAGTTACACTTCAACATTTGATGATTAATGGAACACTATGATAAGTTCAGAATGAACTCAGAATATTTCAAGAGATCTTCAAAGTGGTCTAAGGTCATGCCTCGAGCACTTTGAAATCTGTTGGACATTCTGAAGGCCAAATTTGACTTTCCATATTTTGTTCTAAAATCATCTACTATGATCTTCTGAGATTCAATAAAATCATAACTTGTGGTTTGGAAGCTAAACCTTTATCTACTCCTGCAATTTAAATTCCCTGCAAAATTATATACATGCCTTGCAAGTACTAACCTTTCAGGTGGAGGAACGAGAAGAATCGACATGAACACTTTTAAATTATTGCATTTACTTTTTTGTACTTCTAGCCTTGAGCTT
>NW_018164738.1:2092-2779 GCF_001263595.1 Phalaenopsis equestris | reverse complement strand
CAACTCAAAATTTAATCACAAACATCCCAAAACAACAATTGCAACAAAATTAAGACGTCTCTATCGGATGATCTGGAATCCCTCAGAGGAGTTAACCTATGGTTGCTAACAAGATTTCCCATGGTCTAAATGAAAGTATGGAACTCATTAAGTTGAGTTTAGTAAGTTTATTTGGACTAAGTGAATCTGAAAGTAAATAGTGGTGCCGGAATGAGGGAACCGTAGGATCGTAACCGGTGTCGCTCTAATCAACTTTAGTATGCCCCAAAATATTTAAAGAACTATAACCATAAGAACATTTGATTGACATCATAACCTGACACATTAGAAAAATTGAACTCGTCACGACGAGGAGCTTGGAGCTAGCATTGTGGGCAACACAACCATCTTCATCTGCAAGAGGATCTACAACAACATATCGTTCCTTAGAATTAAACAATTGTTTTCGTTCATTTTTCTCTCTTTTATTTTAGGAGTCGCCAGCTTGTCGATCATCGGATACTTCCCACATTCGAATAAATCTCCCTCCCGAATCAAATTAATGATTCAAAGAGGAGAGGAACCGAATAAGAAGGAATGAATAAGAAGGAACGTACGACAAAATGACAAACAAGAGAAAACACAAAACATGGAGAGCCTACGTGTGGTAACCTTGCAAGGATAGGTTAATAATGCCCGCCCAAATAA
>NW_018164738.1:0-1698 GCF_001263595.1 Phalaenopsis equestris | reverse complement strand
AATAATTATCATAAGAATTACTAAATAACGAACTGTTATTACATTACGTCGTAAATTATTATAGCCATCATTTTAAAATGTTGTGGAAACCAGTTTGACGAAAGTAAATACATTCAAAAAATTAGATGGCATAACAAGGATGATAAGGCATTCACCTATACTAAACATTAAGCTCAATCAATTCAACATAATTGATAAGAAAAAATGTTCATCACATTTTAAAAAATGACTTTACACGCGTCATCATCCAATCAGAGCCGCCCTCCCCTTTTTAAGAAAAAAATATTACATTAAGAGTCCTGATGCAAAGATGCATCAAGACTCTAAATACTGTTTGTCACGTGTACAGTCCAACCCCATTGAGTACTAAATTATTATTATTTTTTTAACTAAAGGAGGCCAAACTGTACATGTGGCAAGCATCAAGACCTCTGATGTAATATCTTTTCCCCTTTTTAGGGGAAGAGATGAAAAGAGAGTAAAATTAATAATTGATAGTTTATAAGAAAAATCTAAAGAATTTGCTTCAAAATATAACATCAAATCAAACCAACTCAATCACCTTAGTATTAACAAGACAAATCCCATAAAGCTAAACCCAAAAAAATTATATTTTGATGCACACTGAACAGAAGAACATATTAAATAAACTTATCACAACAATTATGAATCCAACATGTAGAATAATTGCTACAAATTTGTTCAAATAATCAACCAACCAAACTCAACACTCAACAAGACAAAAATCCTAAGCAAAGCAAGTGCAGTCACTGAGAAACAGAAAACCCACAAACAATGTATATATAAGGTAACAAATTCTAGACTATGATCAACAGACAAAACTAAAATATGATAGATATAACAAACAAAATTTGAAGCCAGGATGGAAAAGGCAACAGGGATGCTCCATCGCTTGCATTAAGTTAATGTTTAGCTGGATTAATTAATTATCAAGTGAGCCCGCCTCTGTTTGATCCTCTTTCCTGTAACAAAAACTACAGGATATCAGCAACAAATAACATATAACATTAGAAGCAGCACGAATAAGATCAAATAACATGTAACATTAGAAGGAATACATTTATGCTAAGAATTGTAAGATAAATTAAATTAATTGAATAACAATAAAATTAAATAAATGCACTCAACCCGCCACCTATAACATACCAAATAAATCACATTGAGTTGAAAAAAGCATCTCCTAACCCATGTCAATCATGAGCCGAAATGCTCTTGTCAAGCCTTCAACAACTTTAGGCTTAAAATACTTTCAGAATCCACATGCACACTTTTCTCTTCTTAGTCAGCCCAACAACAACAACAAGCCTTTGTCCTCCAAGTGGGGCCGGCAACATGAATCTTTTTTTTCCATTGTGTCCTATAGAGTGTTATATTTTCTCATAGTTCTAATAAATTAAGATCATTCTTTATACAAAAAGCCCAAGTCCTTTTAGGTCTACCTCTAACTTTCTTAACAAAAGACTAATCTAAAACATCTATTCTCCTAACAGGCTCATCAAATGGTCAACATTTAATTTAACTAAACTATCTAAGGTGACTCTCCCTAACCTTGCCTGCCAGTGAAGCTACTACAACCCTTTCATGAATTAATTTGTTTCGCATTTTGTCTCTTGTAAGTGTAAAGCCACTCATCCAGCCGAGAATTCTCATCTCAACAATACTTAATTTTATGCTTCT
>NW_018164737.1:517551-549806 GCF_001263595.1 Phalaenopsis equestris | reverse complement strand
AAAATGATGGAATTTCGAGTCAAAATGGAGCTTTAGAAGAAATGTTCAGCTTCGACGGCACCAGGCTGGGCACCGAGGACACCATTTGACAGAGAGCGCATATTTAATTAAATGGCTACTGGCTCTGACGGTACCAGAATGGGCGCCGATGACGCCAGTGTCGATTTTTGAAAACAAACATATTTCGTAGATTTGGGATGTCGATAGTGATCATAACTAACGGGGGAAGTCATTTTAAAAATGTAATAATGGAGAAATTATTAATGAAATATCATAACCATCGAATTGCTACTATTTATCATCCTTAGAGAAGTGGTTTGGCTGAAATATCCAATGGTGAATTTAAATTAATATTAGAAAAATCTATGAATTCAACTAAAATGAATTGGTCAGTCAAACTTGATTATGCTTCGTGGGCTTATAGAATTGCATACAGAACTCGTATAGGAATGTCCTCATACAGGCTAATATTTAGAAAAGCTTGTCATTTACTAGTTAAACTTAAGCATAAAGCATATTGGGTTATTAAAGAATTTAATTACAATTTAAAGGATGCTGGTGAGAAAAGACTATTGCAATTAAATGGGATTGAAAAGATAAAGAATGAATCTTATGAAAGTGTTAATATTTACAAAGAAAAGATGAAAATGTGACATGGTTGGAGTATTCTTACTAAAAATTTTGTGTTAGGGCAACAAGTTTTGCTTTATAATGCAAGTTTAAGACTTTTTCCAGGTAAAATTAAGTCCAGGTGGATGATCCCATTTGTTGTGATAAAATTTTATCCCTATGGAGCTGTGGATAACAAAGATCCTAAAACTGATAACATATTTAAAGTTAATGGTCATAGGCTGAAACCCTACTTTTTAGGTAACCAACTTAAATTGAATGATCTTATGATGTTGGGTCAACCAGAATATGCACTAGGTACGTCGGGCTGATGACGTAAAACTAAGATCTCTGTGCGAGACAATCTATAGTTATTTGTGTGTTTGATTTGAATGTTATGTTATTGTGTTTGAGTTATAAAATTTTGGTAGTATTTTGACTATATAATTATTTAATATTTATTCTAACATCTTAAAAGATGACTTAGACATGTTAGAATGGACATGTTAGAATGAGACGTTAAGTTGACTTGTGCTAAATTGAGCACGATCTGTGCTAAATTGAGCACTGACGCTTAAGCGCGATAGTTAAAAACATGTGCAAATTTTGGTTTCTAGAAGTTTTAATCATGATTTGGTTGGCTTTAACGTGAGATAGCAGTTCTAGGACGTGCCTAGGAGTTATAGGGGAGTTTTGAGCCCATAAATAGAAGGGTTATGTAAGTATTTTTTACCACAATTCAATATTAACTCTAAATCCTAAGTAAGAAGAGAGAGTTTTGGAATAATGTCATCTTGGGAGAGTGATTTGAAGAAAAAAGAGGAGGCAATGAGAAAGAAGTTTTATAGTCAGAGTGTGCAAGAGTTATATAACAATTTCCTAGCCGTTAGTATTGAAGGAATAACAGAGAAAATCACTAAATATGAAGCTGACGTGGCTTCAATTGAAGCAAAAGTGATGGAAGTTAACACACATCTGGATCATAAGGGATGACAACTTAAGATGTAGTTTAGCCATACCAGTTTTATAGAAGGAGTGCACAAGGTTATGTATTTGAAGAACAAGTGGATTGAAGAAGATTCAACCAGACTTATTAATCAACATCCTTTTTATCATATTTATATTCCAAATGTAGATGGAGAGACTAATGATAGGCTAGGATTCGCTCCACCAAACGGAGAGTGGAATTAAGTGCTTTGTTAATGTTTTGTGAGTTTAGTGTTTGTTTGTTAGTATTTAGTGTGTTTTTAATGTTAAGACTGTCAAGTGTTTGTGCTATGAATTTTCTCATCCAAGACTATTTGGATTGAGACTTTATGCATTGAAAATGATTGTAATTTTTTGTGAATGAATATAAGCATTTGCTTGTGTGAAACTTAGTGTTATATAACATTAAATCAAATTAGTTAAGATTTGTGAATCTTGAGAAAGAGAACAGTTGTAAGGGAAGAAAATAGTTATTAATGAGTTATGAGACCTTGTAGGGCTGGTTGACTTAGGCTAGAAGTGCACTTTACTTCAAACTGAAAAAATCAAAATTTGAGCACTAGAGCCTAAGCGTTAAGACCCCACGCTTAAGTGTTGCCTAAACTGAGAGACAGGCGCCTAAGCGCTGAACCATTTGCGCTTAAGGGTCGGTTCATGTAAACCGGTTTGCGAATGATTTAAAGTGATAAATCGGTCCAAGAAACAACATTTTAGCACCTCAACTTCATCCCCTTCCTCTAGCATTCACAAGTTTGAAGTGAGGAAACATCATATTTTGAAGATATCTTTGTGATTTGGAGAAAAAATTGCTAGATTTGATATCCTTGATGTAAGAGCTTCACTTCTATGTAGACATTTTTTATTTTCACCGTGTAGCACATTATAGATTTACCCAAAAATCACTATTCATGGTGAAAATTGAGAAAAATCTATGGAAAATACATAGATTTTGTAGTTTAAGCTTTTAGGAGTTGAGTTTAATGATTTAGAATTAAATTTAGAATTTATAGAGATTTTTATGTGATTTTTAGAAATGATACCAAGAGTGAAGAGGAGCAAGGGAAAAGCCCAATTTAATTCAAGCAAATTTGTTAGTGCTAGAGCTCAGGATTGATACAATGATGCACCGCAATAAAGAAAGTTAATTCCTGAGCATTGTTTCAAAAGTCTGGGAGGAGCTATAGAAGATTTGGTTGTTTGCCGCCAGTGGGAGTGGTTTTGCTATTTTTATGCTGTGACAGTTATTTCTGTTGTGCGGAAGTTCCATGCAAATCTCCTCGAGGCTGAAGAAGGAGTCATGGTTAGAAGAAAGAAAGTGCCTTTTTCACCTGAAGTAATAAATCAGATTTATCATTTGCCCCAGAGTACTTTATGTTTTTATTCGAACTATAGTCCAAATGAGGAGGATTTAGACAAGATCACTTCATCGTTGACTGAAGGAAGAGGATTATGGAAGATCACTAATGAGAGGAGAGTCAAATTCCCCACTTCGAAGTTAGATGTCACTGCAAAGGCATGGCACTATTTTATTTCTACTCGTCTCTGTCTATAAATCATCTTAATGAAGTGACCCGTGATCGAGCAACTGTGAACTATTGTATTCAACAGTTCAGGCCCATCAACATTGGAGCCTTGATTCATAGTGTTATTACTAGTTATATCGTTGTTACCACTATTGCAGGTTTGGGATTTGCATCCTTGATCTTTTCATTATGTGAGCAAGCTGGAGTTAGATTTGATTGCTGGGAAGAAATATTGCAGCCACTCAAGCCTATTACTAGTTTGAAAGTTAAGTCTTATTCACATCATTCAATTTTTGACTGGAGAGGTGGATTTTCCAATAGTTCAGCTGCTTTGAGATCTCGAGCTTCCACTTCACGTGCTTCTACATCACAGGGTCAGACTTTTGGATCTGATTCTCAGTCACAACTATTGCAAAGGATTTTGAACAATGTCATTTACACCACCGAAAAGTTATTAAATTTAGAAAATTTAATAGAGCATATAGATAGATATATGAGGAAACGTAGTGATTGTGAGGAAGAGTACAACTCATTTATGGAAAGCCTCATGAGGGGTAACCCTCATGAGGGGTAACCAGGTCATGAGGGGTAACCAGGGTGTAGTTTTCCCTCAATATCTAAGATATCCATCATATGAGCCTACAATTACCTGGCATAGTGATGAGAATGATGCTGAGGAACATGATGATTAGACTGGTTCTTTAGTTTTCTTTTTATGTATTGATGTAAACTATTTGTGGTGCAGTTATATTGTACTTTTTTTGTGTTTAGAGTTGTATTTGTCGAGACTGTTAGTTTTGTTTGTGTTTTTATTTGTTAGACATTGTTGTGATGTTTTTTTTTTAATGTTTGTGGTAGTAATTGTGTTCATTGTGTTGTTTAGTGTGTTTAGTTAGTTTGTATTGAACTTAATTCTGATCTTAGGAATGTTTAAAATATTGCTAATTGTCACTTAAAAACTTCATGCTTTAAATTTTCAAGTTACTACCAGATATTTTCTTTATGTTGCAATTGTGAATTTATGTTAGTGTGTTTATTTGCTTTTATGATTTCCTCTACTGCATAGAAGTATAACGAATCTCTATATATTAAGTAAATTAAAATTTGATCAATTTAATTTTTACTCTTGTTTTTAATTTTTGTACTTGCATATTTAGGATGTAAAAATTCCAGCTAGCATGTTATTTTTAAATTTTCATTCTTGCCAATATTTATAGATGATGCTAAAATGTTTAATTCTAATAAAAATTTAAGTTTTGGGGGGGTGCGTGAAAAATTTTCTAAAAACCTGAAATTTAATTGTTCTCAAATGTATTTTAAATAAACTTAATTTTGATTTGAAGAAAATGATCATGTGTATGAAGTTATTTTAGGGAAGTAAAATTTTGAGTATAGAAATGAGTAAGAGAATTTAGTTAAAATTTATAGTAATGAAGAAAAACTTAAAGTTAAAAATTTTTTAGTATGAAAATGATGAATATTTTGTAACTATCTTTAGTAAGAGAAATTGTATTTTCAAAAAATGAAGAAGATTTAAACTTTTATTTTCAAAACTTAAAATTCTTTTATTGAAAATAATTTTCAAAACTATTATTATGATTTGAAGTAAAGGAAATATATCAACTCTTTGCTTTAGGAAATAGTGAAGTTCAAAATCATTAAAGGCTATCCAGATATAGTAATCCTCACAAAAAGAAAAAAAAAAAAGAAAAGAAAAGAAAAAGAGAAGAAAAGAAAACTTGAATAAGAAAGGAGAAGCTTGAGGATTAGTGCCTAATCAAAAATTGGTTCCACATCTGATCTTTTTAAAGTATAGGACTTGAGAAACTCTTAAGCTTAAGGATATAATTTAGTAAGTAAGATTATGCTTAATAAAAATTTTTAAGTGGAGTTTATAAAATGTTTAAACTCTATATTTGGAAAATCTACAATATTTCTGAACTAGATAGAAACTCATAAATTTAGACTTTTTTACATTAAAAATATTTAAACTCTAAGTTGGTTTCATTTATTAATATTTTTTTCTAAATTGGACCACTATATTTCTACATCAAAATTTAAGAAACTTCTAAAGAAACTCATATACATAATCTACTTATTTAGTTTTAAAAATTTTGAAGTGTCACTTTAGGACAAGTAACATTTTTACGTTTGGGAGATTTTGATACACTTAAAATATCGTCTTTTTGTACATATTTTTTATACCTATTTTCGAGATATTACTCTTTGATGAAAGGTATTTGTGTATTTTTCTTTCAGGTACAATTGAATGGATGAAAAATGTTAAAAGAAGTGAAAAAGATTCAAATTTGGAGCAAAAATGAAGAAGGTACAAAAAAATGAACTGAGACACCTAAGCGCCCAGGACTGGTGCTTACACGCCAGTTATTTTGAGAGAGCCACGCCAAAGCGCCCGGTACCCCATGCTTAAGTGTCAGGTACCCCATGCTTAAGGACCAGAAGTAGTTATTTGACGATTCATTGAATTTGGATGACTTTTTGAAGAGGTGTTTAAAGAAACCCTTCGTAAAAATGTGGGAAATAGTTCGTGGATAAAAAAATTCATTTAATTGGCTTTTGAAGAGGCAACTTCTAGAGAATTCTTTGAGTGAAGACACATTCTGAAGAGTCAACAAGGCACTCCTGAGATTTTTATAAAAGAAGACTTGGATCATCAAAGGAAATTGCTAAGGGGCCACTCAATCCCAGACAACAGCCATCATCCAACCAAGTAACCATTACCGCCGCCGCTCATTGCCACCGACTCCGCCGACCACCTTTTATTTTATTTTGAGTTTTAATTTGTATTATGAGTGAAAGAAGAGAATTCAAAGGAACTTCAACACATTTGGTGGAGAGTAATTGAGATAATTTTTTTATCTTTATGACTACATTTGGTTTTAATTTAGATTTCTTGTTTGTGTGCTTGATTTCTACTTTTAAACTCAAGTGTGGTTGTGTTTTCTCCATGGATTCTAAGTAGTTTTATTTATCTATTTCCTTAAAATGATAATTGATTAAGTATTGAAAGGAAGTTTTGTGAAGTATTAAACTTTATTGTTGGTATAAGTTGTGATAATTTTAAACCTTGTACTTCATTTACTTCTTGATTTGACAAATTAAGATGTTAATACCTATTGTGAGAACATGTAAGATCTCAGATGGTATTGCCTCAGTCAACAAATGGTAGAAATCATATTTGATTTCATGGATGAGAATGTCGTTCATGGGATTGAGTGTAAATAAATAGGAAAATAAACTTTGAAGGGTGTAGAATTAGACAAATTAAGAGTGACAGGCTAAAGCCCCAAATTTGATTTATAGTTTTAGGTATTGATATGAGATGTTAGCCTCCATGTGGATGGAGAAGAAGGAACTCTAGAGTGAGATCTAGTACCTTCCCTACCTAACTAGGCTTGAAGACTATTCAAACTATAGATTAACCAATGTTCTTTATAGCATCTCTCATAAAGATAAATAATATTGTTGCTCCTATTTGACACAACACAATTAGAATGCTTCCACAACAAAATTTCAATACTTGTTACTGATTCATGATGAAGAAAAAGATGTTTTATTTAAATTGCCTTCATCTTACAAATATTTCTTACAAATACATCTTACAAATATTTAGTTCAGTTAATTAGTTGCTTTATTTTTAATTAAAAAAAATTTACAAAAAAAGAATCAAACTTTCATTGCTTTTTTAGCATCTAGAGTTTAAGTAAGAATAATTTACTAAGTAAAATTTTGTTATTTAATTTCTACTATTTTGTAGTTTGCATATTGTTATATATCTCTGTGGGTTTGATATTCGGGGCTTAATCAAAAAGTCTTATATTATTTGATAACGATACATATACATGTGTAGTATCCCATATTTAAATATTATAACTTCATTTTCATTTGCGTCATAGCGAGGAATTTTCCTAGCTTTTGCTTGGGATCAAGTTTTTGGCTCTGTTGCAAAGTAAGATTTATTATTAAGGAAATTAAGCATATAATCGCATACATCTCAATAAACATCTGTATAAAAGGTCAGAATTAGGTGCAGCATGGAGAGCCACACGCATGGAGATGATTTGTGAGAGTGTAGCCTAGCATGGGATGATGTGCACTAAGGGGTTTACAAGATAAATGGGTAGTTTTTAGGGCTTCAAGTGGGTGGTTGAGTGCGTGAGAGGAGGATGGTGGCGGTTTGGTACACGCAAGGTAGGACACTAGGATGTTGAGAACATCAGCATAAGGTCATTGCAGGAGAGCCGGTACGACCGAGCGGTGCATGAAGTTTTTGAGGATGGGGCCGACCTTTCATAAGATCGATCACCAGATGGGGGTGCTGGAGCATCAAGTAAGAATAGGGGAGGATTTAGGGATTTTGAAAGTTTTTTTTTTATTTTTTTTAATATTTAGCTTTAAATATGTCTTGATTTGTGTATTTTATCAAATGTGTGAAGTCCCAGCAAGATGGATGCCCTCCCTAGGTAAATTCAAAATTCCAGACACCCTTGCGTAGTCCATTTTGTGATTCATTATTGTTCAGAAAAATTCATTGATGATTGAGCCAATTTGAACTCAATTTCCATGCGAAGTGCTGTTATGGATTCCTTGAGTTACGAGAAGCTAATAATGAACATAATATGACCAAATATAATTTGAAAGGACATCTAATGGGTGTCACATCAAAAATTAATACCAATATTTTAATCATGTCGGGACATTTTTATGTGTGGGTACACTCAGATTAGGTGTGATTATGATAAGTCAATGGGCAAGGAGTGAAATGTGACAAAAAAAATTGGTCAAGGAAGAAACCCCCATTATGTGTGATGATATGTTCAAAGTACGAGATATATACTGGAGTTGACCTAATCAATAAAATTTTGAGGATTAAATCTGATTTTAGTTTCAAGTTTTGATTGTTTTTTTAAAAGAGTTGAAATTGTGGGTTTGTAAATTGTGACGTTTGGGATCTGCTAGGGGTTTTAAATTTTCCTAAAGATATTATGGTGTAAGACTATGTGGATTCATAATCAAATAAATAATCAAACTTGATGATTAAGTTTAAATAAAAAACCATGGGGATTTACATCTATCTTGAGGGCTAACTGTAGAGAAAGCAGGACTTGACAAGCCTAGGAATAAAATTACAAAGACTAACATTCATCCTAGAAAAAAGGCATGGTGGTTAGAACAAGAAGGATTGTGTTGGAAATAGAATTCAATGCGATAGCTAAAAATAAGTTAATAAAGTTTCCAAACTAGAAATGAAAGCGCGGGGACTAACATCCATCATAGAATGTTGACGAAGTGACTAGTCAAGATGGATAGTTCTGGAACTATTATTCATCATGAGGGCTATCTAAAAGAAAATGGGAATGTGACTACATTAGGAAAGATAGTTCTAAAACCAACATCCAAGCTAAGAAATAGATGAAATAACCAGGTTAGAAATGATAGTGCTGGAGCTATCATTCATCTCAAGGGCTAGTCAAAGGAAATAAAGAATGTGTCTGCACTAGGAAGGAAAGTTTGGGGACTAACAACTAGTTTAGAAAGTAGACAAAGTAACTAGCTCAGAAAGGATAATGCTAGAACTATCATTCACCTTGAGAACTAGTCAAAGGAAGCTGAGAATTGATCCACACTAGGAAGGAAAGCACGGAGACTAACATCCAACCAAAAAAGCAAATCAAGTGAGTAGGTCACAAAGGGAAATGCCGTAACTATCAATCATTCTGAGAGTTATTCAAAGGAAACTGAGAATGTGACTACACTGAGAAGGAAAGTGTGAGAACAAATATCCAACCTAAGGAATAAAAGAAATGACAGATTAAAAATAGCAGTTCTAGAACTTTTATTAGTCATGAGAACTAGTTTAAGGAAATTGAGAATGTTTCTACACGGGCAGTAATATCAAACCTAGGAAATCAAAGAGGTAAGTAGATAAGGAAGGACACCGCTTAAACTATCATTCATCCTAAGAGCTAGTCAAAGAAAGCTAAGAATTTGTCTATACTCATAAGAAAAGTGTGGGGACTAACATCCAAGTTAGAAAGTAGGCACTAACATCTAACCTAGAATGTAGGCAAAATCACTAAATCAAATAGGAAAGTATTGGAACTTTTATTCATCCTAAAAGCTAGTCAAGGAAAATAAAGATTGTATTTACATTAGGAAAGAAAGCACAGGACTGTCATCCAATCCAAGAAATAGATGAAGTGACCAGGTTACAAAGAATAATGTTGGAACATTCATTCATCCTTAAGGCTAGTCAAATGAAACTGAGAATGTGTCTACACTAGGAAGGTAAGCATGGAGACTGACATCAAACCTAGGAAATAGATGAAGTGACTAGATCAGGAAGGTCAACATTGTAATTATCATTCATCCTAAGAGCTTGTTAAGGGAAAGACCCATGTCATTAATGGAGAAGTTGGTTTAATTTTGTTGAGGAGTTTGTCTCAATTATGCTGGGAAATTTTGAAAGTTCATGTTGTCTTTGTTATGTGAATTTGTGCTATGCTTGAACATGATAGAAAATAAAAAATTAGAATTTTTTTCTATCTTAGTGGTGCACAGGGTGACTTGATCAGGATAGATAATACGAGGATCTAAACTGAAGACAAGTTTGATGGCCAATTTAAAAGAGATAGTATAGGGACTAATGTCTACCTTAAGCTTTAACCCGATTGTCTTAGAGGTGAACCCTTAGGCTTTGGGCTTCTATGAGTGCTTCTACGATGTGTAATGACTATACTAGAGAGCTTCAAAAACTCTATTAGGTTTACAAAGTCAAGAAATTGACTTATCAAATTTTGTGCAAAGATTGAGATTAATGAACCAAGAATTATGAAAGATTGTTGTGTCGGTTGTGTTATTTTTTTGTTTTGGTGTTCAATGAATAAAGGTAAGAGAATTTTCTAGTAGGAATATCACCTGCACTAGATTTAGTTTAGATTAGCTAAGGCTTTATTATATTATACACAGAAATATTCAAAAATCAATGAGCTCAATTGCTCAGTGCAAGGGTCATGTCAGGGCTTCATCCCAAAAATAGAGAGCTAATGTCAGCATATTCTTTTTTTTCACACTAGATAGACATAGAAATTCTAATTTGGTGTTGTGTAATAACTATACTAGGACCCATCCTAGAATTATAAAGCTAAGACACCAATTCTTATTGAGGCTGATGTGTTAAAAAAAACTAACTAACCTGAGGAAGGCATGATATATCTTTGGTGTTCGATGAGTTTAATTGAGAAAGGACAAGGGAATATTTTTAACTCAGAATAAGTAACTCAAAGTATTAACCTATATAATTAGCTGTAATAGTGAAAAGATTATTTAACTTGATCTCATCATGATGGTGCCACATGGGGCATTTTCCAACTTTTGATGGATCCTCAGTTAGATCTATGAAAGGGAATGGTCAAGGCCTAATCAGATCTAACTTCCTTACCTCAAGGTGTTTAGTAACTGTAATAGAGGAAAGTGGTTATAGTCTAGGTTTACTTAGTCAAGGCGAAAATTGCATGACCAACTATTTGTTGATTAATAGCAAACAGGCCTGGGAAAGGACAATGCTCTTCACAGACATGTAAAAGATTATATCAATGGAAAGATGTCCACTGAAAAATCTAGATTTACATGTCTATTACACCAAAAATATATGCTTTTCTAGACCCATATTTTATACTCATTTTTGGTGATATTGTACTTTAATGAAATGTATTTTTCATGTTTTATTGTATGTTGTTGATTTTTAGGACTTACAGCAAAAAGAAAGCAAAAATGATGGAATTTCGAGTCAAAATGGAGCTTTAGAAGAAATGTTCAGCTTCGACGGCACCAGGCTGGGCACCGAGGACACCATTTGACAGAGAGCGCATATTTAATTAAATGGCTACTGGCTCTGACGGTACCAGAATGGGCGCCGATGACGCCAGTGTCGATGTAGGCTCTATTTCTAGAAGATTGACAAATATGGTCACTTTTTGAAGAGTTTTGGGATGCACCTATTGGAAAACTGACATTAGGCTCTATTTAGAGCTGAAATTGATAAGATAAGACCCTCATCACGCCCCTTCACACCCTTCAACCGCTTTCCACTCTCTTCCATGTTATTCTAAATTCCCTACAACCACTTAGAGTCCATTAGTCTTTTATTTTCTTTATAATTTTGAGATTTTGTGGTGATTTTAAGTGTGAATTCTTCTCTAGGAGTGTTGGAGAGGGAGAGAAGTGAGAGATTTCTTCTTCCTACATTTCTTAAGAGAGGCTACAAATAACTTGTTTTGAGAAAGAATTTCAGATAAGTGTTATTTGTTTATTATTATTGTATGAACTTTCTTTTATATATGAAATTTGTGTTTTGTTGCATCTTTCTCATGAAGCCTGAGTAGTTTCCTTTATCTTTCTTCCTACTAAGAGATATGGAGAAATGAAGAGAAAAAAATGATGGAATTTCGAGTCAAAATGGAGCTTTAAAAGAAATGTTCAGCTTCGACGGCACCAGACTGGGCACTGAGGACACCATTTGACAGAGAGTGCATATTTAATTAAATGGCTACTGGGTCTGACGGTACCAGAATGGGCGACGATGACGCCAATGTCGGTGTAGGCTCTATTTCTAGAAGATTGACAAATATGGTCACTTTTTGAAGAGTTTTGGGATGCACCTATTGGAAAACTGACATTAGGCTCTATTTAGAGCTGAAATTGATAAGATAAGACCCTCATCACGCCCCTTCACACCCTTCAACCGCTTTCCACTCTCTTCCATGTTATTCTAAATTCCCTACAACCACTTAGAGTCCATTAGTCTTTTATTTTCTTTATAATTTTGAGATTTTGTGGTGATTTTAAGTGTGAATTCTTCTCTAGGAGTGTTGGAGAGGGAGAGAAGTGAGAGATTTCTTCTTCCTACATTTCTTAAGAGAGGCTACAAATAACTTGTTTTGAGAAAGAATTTCAGATAAGTGTTATTTGTTTATTATTATTGTATGAACTTTCTTTTATATATGAAATTTGTGTTTTGTTGCATCTTTCTCATGAAGCCTGAGTAGTTTCCTTTATCTTTCTTCCTACTAAGAGATATGGAGAAATGAAGAGAAAATTTGGATGTACCAATGTTAAAATATAAAATAAATTGTGATGGTTTTTCAACTCCGTTCTTAATTTACTTTTTGATCTGGCCAATTGAATTGTTAAAATATGTTGTGAAACATAGGATCCGAGAAATGGAGTATGAGTTCCAGAACAGACTGAGAATCATATTTAATTCCATTTTGAAGTATTTTGTTCATGGAATTAGGTGCAAATAAATAAGGAAATATACTTTTCTGGGCGTAGAATTGGAGATTTTTAGGGTGATAGACTAAAATCCCCATTTTGTTCTTAGTGTTTAAGAACTAAAACGAGAGTTAGCCTTCAAGGGAAGGGAAGAGGGAGCTCTAGATTGAGAGCCAGTATCCTCCTAGCCTAGCCACGAATTTAGGGACTAAACCTGAGATTAGCCAATGATTTTCTATAACACTGAATCAGGGTAGAGAATTAAAATTGCTCATATTTGGCACAATACATATTCAAACCATTTCTCTCATCTCTTTTTACCAAAAACTCATTGTAGTGGGAAATATGTTTTTTTATATTAGCAATCTTCATCACATAAATATAGTTTAATAGTTACTGTTTTAAACTTTGCATTTAAATTTTACTAGTAATTAATAATTTAGTTCTGATAGTATCTCAAATATTCAAAATTAGTGACAGTAATTTTATTTTATTTCTCTGAATTTCCTAGTTAATTTATCATTTCAAATTTAAACCTTCCCCATGGGATCGATATTTGGGACTTAAATAGAAATTCATATATTACTTGATAACAATTCATATACTTGAGTAGAATATTTGGGACTTAAATAGAAAGTCATATATTACTTGACAACAATTCATATACTTGAGTAGAATCCTACATTAAGTGCTTAACGTTCTTATTCATAAAATACCACATCAAGATTTTAGCACTGTTGTAAAGCAGATTCAGCTTTATAAATCTTACACAACTATATTTTTGGGGATTAATGTCTAAAGTACTGAATTGATTTGACCCAAAAATTCATCAGCATTAGCTAGCCCTCTTAATTTATAAGTTAGTACACCCTAACTTCAAGTACGGTGTTTCAAAATAGAGTTAGGAAATGATAGACTCTATGTACTAACTACAAAGATATAACCCTATCCTAGTTTTATTCATTCAATGCATTAGTTTTGTTAGGGTTGGATCTTGGTTAATTAAAACTAACGACCTTTGAAGGAAGGAACAAAATATTTCATTAGTGTGTGATAAGTTAAACAAAGAGAAAGTTTATAAAGAGACTTACCTTAACTCAGAATTACTAACCTAAAGGATTAATCCACAAAACTAACCTTCACTGGCCTGGGATGAGTTGATTTGTTAGTTTGTTGAAGAAGACTTTCCATTTTTGGGCCATTATGACTTTGTAAGTTGTATTTGGATATAAGACACTGCGTGGGACATTACACCTTGTCTAAATAACAACTGGGATAGTCTAAGAATGATGACCTTAAAGTACAAAACATCTTTGTGTTTTTGGGATTTTTGATTTTATTATTGTTTCAATTTTTATTGTTGAGTTAAATGTTTATTTTAAAGAGATTTTGGATTTTAATGATTAGTCAGAATGTTTACGTTTTTTGTGGATTGATTTTAGAATTATGACTTTAAATCGGAATTATAATTTTGACTTGATTAATTTAAAAAAATTTAAGATGGAAAGCATGAGAACTCAAATCCAATCTAAGGGGTGAAAAGAGAGGTTAGATCAAGTTTAAAAAGAACAGTGACTCACATCTAACTTGAGAGCTTATCAAAGAAACTTTTGGTTTTATTAACCTGAACTCATTAAGATGGAAAACATTGGGACTCACATCTAAAATAAGATGTTAATATAGTGACTAGATCAAGTAAGAAAACATATGTACTCGCATCTATCCTGAAAGTTAATCAAACTGAAAGGTAACCCGAGGGGACATCATGCTAGATCTAAAGGAGCTTGATTTGATTGATGTTTGATTTTAAAAATCTATTGCTCAAAGGTTTCCTTTTAGAATTTGATTACTTTTGTTAGAAAGTTAATTATTATTTTTTTTGGAAACTTTATTATTTTGTTTAAAATTTGATTATTTTTTCAATTATATTCTAAGGATAAAGTCCTAAAGACTGATAAGTTTTTCCATTTTTTTCTTAGTTTTGTTTTCGTTTGAATGAGCCCAAGTTGTGCTAGGTATAGGGCACCCAAGGGGAAATTACACCTTACCCAATAACAACCAAAAGAATCAAAGGATAAATTCTGGAAGAATGAAAATTTTGAAAATTTTGTTGTTTTGTATTTATTTTAAGTTTCTAACCTAGTCTTCATTTTTAGGTTTTATGATTTTATTTGATTGCAAGAAAGTTAATGTTTAAGGTTTGAAAGATTAATTGAGTTTAATTTCATTCAAGTTTGATCTTTACTAACCCAAGGTTTTTTGAAAGATTCAGAGTTCAATGATTGTCAAACCCTTATTAGAATCCTAGAAGTGAATTTTGTTGAATGGAATGTTTTGATTTCTTTCTTGTTTTATGAATTTATAGATGATGGTAGGCTTTAAGATTGTACAAAAAATTGATTAGGATGGATCCAACAAAAATCAGGTCACAAATTAAGCAGATGGATAAGTTTCAAAGATTCATCAGTAATTAAACTACCATAGAGTTCTGGACATATTATCCTAACAACTATAACATCTCTTAAGCATTTCCCCTAGATCAAAGCATCAAAAATTTGCAGTCCACTAATTAGTAGGAACCTCCTTAATAAAATTTCTTTAGCACAAATGGAGATTGGGTGACAGATAAAATAAGGCGTAATGTTCATACTTAAATGAGACTCGAAATGAAACGCAATATTGCATATTCATATCACATTGATATACTTAAACTGATTTACTATTTGTCTAATTAAATTCTCAATTCAAGCTAAGACTTAAATTGTGTATATAGTTCTCAAGGGGGACTTCTTGATTTATATGAGTGTAAATATCATTTTAGGATGAATTTTCATTAATGTCAAATAACTTAATTTTTTCTTTAATTCCCATGCACTTGAATCTAAGCAGATCTTAAAACAATTTACTTTTTATATTTAATATATTTTCACTATACAAGAATATTTTAAATCAAATAAAATTTAACTATCCAATTCAATTTAACTCAGCATTTCTCATGAATATAATGTCCCAAAAAATTTCTTAAAAAAAAGTTAAGTTTTATGAATTATAGGATATGCGTGATCTCACTTTTGGTTGAGGTTTAGTTTCCTCCTTAGTAGCCTAGGGTCTAGCCATATGACTTTTTTGTTGACTATTCCTAAAGGTCTAGTAAAGGAACCCTATCCATTAGAAATTCATGGTTCCTTAAACATTAACCCAATCCACAAAACATGGATAGTTCCTAAAGGTCTAGTAAAGGAACCCTATCCATTAGTCAAGCCCAATCCAACCTAAGGTTAACCTAACTAGACCAAAATTGGCCATGAGCCAAACTCCATCAAAGTGAGCTTCCAAATCAACTCAAAACCACTCAATTCTTTTTTTATACTCCTTGTGACAATCATTTACACCAATTTAACCAATCAACTGAGCTTAATTCCATGACTAGCCTGACCCAAACCCAACTTCAAGTCAAAATGCTCAAAACCCATGCTCTAAAGTTGACAAAACCAAATCAAATTGATCAAGCCAAAGCTGTCACAGCCACCTAAAGAAACCCTTCGTAAAAATGTGGGAAATAGTTCGTGGATAAAAAAATTCATTTTAGTGACCAGGCTAGACCCACCTAGCCCACCTTATATGAGCCATGGATCAGTGGTCCCTTGATTTAGGAGATCTCTTCCTGTATTTATCTTAAACCATGTTGCACTTGCCATCGGCCTTAACCATTAAGGGTTAATCATCATTAGCATCCCTCTAGCTCCCTTGACTACTCTAGCTACCAACCCTGTCCCTTCCAGCTAGTCTACTCGCTGGAAAACCCCAAAATTGAGAGCTACCTTGTTTTAAATCAAGCCCATTTCGCCCATCAAAGATGGCTCATCCTAATTGATTACTTTCCACTTTCTCTCCTGTACCTAAGGATCAAAACTCACCCACTGGTTGGGTCAATTGAGCCCTAACTCCCCCTCTATTTAAACTCCCTATCCTATTGCCAAGAAGACAGATCACTATTTACCATGGGGAGACATTTGTCCATCTGCTTCTAGAGGCTCTTCAATAACTTCTATGCTCAAGCGCACCATTTTCCCTCTCTGAATCCCTTTGTGAATGCTCAATTTTGAGTTCAAAATTTAGGGGATTTCTGCCACTCAATCCAAAAACCACCAAACTTCAAATTAACTCTTCCTTTAGCTTCACCAAGCTAAATGGAAAATTTTACCATCAAAACCCCCTAGTCTCGAGCACTCTAAACCACCTCTAGACCAAGGTCGCTGCACCTTTTCATAGAACTCATACTTGGACTCCATACCAAAGCAAGGTGACACATCCAAGAGGTTGGTCAGACTCCATTGAAGGTTCCACAAGCACCCAATCAAGGCCTCGCCTTATGAGGAAAGGTATAGACTATTAACCCTAATTTTGAGCTCTCTTTCACCAATTGTGAAGAAAGTTTGATTTCATAGTATTGTAACTATATAGATGTGTTCGTCTTGAGTAGTTGAAGGTGTAGGATATAACCCCATGTGATTTGGTTGAGTATCGAGAGAGATCTTAGGGTTTGAAGTTGAATGGTTTATGGGTTCTGGCCATTGGGGGTGATGACCCACAGCCGTCTGATTGCGCGTGTAACATGTAGACGCTCAAGATCAAGCCGGGTGAGGGAGTAGAACATGAACCGCGAGAAGCATGGCCTGAGGTGGCTGGCAGCATCAAATGACACAGGGACGTGTGGAAAGTTTGGGTAGGGCGAGGATTACATGGCGCTGACTGGGATAAATAAAAAATAGGGATTTTCTAGATTTATTTAATTCACATACCTTAGAAAATTCATATCTTTGCATAGAAAAATCATAAAAATAAAATAAAGATATCAACTTGCTTAGTGAACAGAGGAGAATAATTTGAATGAAAAGAATTATTTGATGAGTCTAAGATTTTTAATTAATTAAATAGCCTCTGAGTTGTTTTAACTTTAATTGATTAAATATTATTCATCAAAGCTTGAAACCTCGGGGGTTCATTCCTCATGGTAGAGGGGATGTTCTCAGATTTTTTATAGGTCAGAGAGCATGTCTATGCATGTAACCCTATATTCCAAGCTTAGATGGCTATTTTGGCATAATTTAATTCTACAAATTAAAATGACACTTAAAAAATTATGGGATGAATTTTAGTAGGTTCCCTGTGGTCAAAGAAGCTTAGGAAAAATATTAGGATAGTTTGGATAAATTTATATATTTCTAATGCTAGTTAAATTCCTAACACTTGTATTAAATTATTTAAATTAAATAATATTTAAAATTAATAAAATCAATTCTAGATTATAAAGAAAAATCATGTTGACTCACTGTAAAAATTTGAAATTTATTTGACTAAGTTTAAGTACTAAAGTTATTTTCTAAGAAAAATTGAATTTTTGTACAAAAGTAATTATATTAAATTAGATATACTTAGAAAATTTATGAAAAGTGGTTCTCTAAGTTCTTTGTGAACATGGCCACTTAGGAAAGACAAAACTTATTTTTAAGAAAATACTTCATTTTTTAGCTATATTTTAAATTAAAAATAATTAAGAATTTCAAAAAATAGGAAAATTTTCTAAAATATGCCTAATTGTTCCCTGATTACTTTGGACTCATTAGAATATTTTTCCTAATTTTTCTAAGTTAAAAAATAAATTTTAAAGGCTAAAAATGTATTTTTTTAGAATTTTTCAATAAAATATTATAATAAATTAATTGAAAATCATAAAAATGAAGAGTTTGTTTTCTCTCATTTCTTTGGACTCAATGAGATTTAATAAAAATAAAAAAAATAATTTTTGTAATTAAAACACATTTTTTTGTTTAATTGAATCATTAAATTCAATAAATGACTATAATACTTAAAATATAATTAAAAAAAATTATAAAATTTTTGTCGAATTGTTCCTCTAACATATGTGAACCTCTAATAATTCTCTCATGACCAAAAATCTTATTTTGATAAATTAAATAAATTAATATTGAAAAATCCTATTTTCGAATTAAAATAATTATATAGATTAAATAAAAATCTAAAAGACCACATCTTCTTCTCTGATATTTTAATTAACTCTTGATTGAGTCTCCATGGGTGTTTATTGATTATAATAAAATCTCTTGGGTGTTTGAAATATAAGGGGCTAAGAGGTAGGAACTAATTTGCCATCCTTTTCATGATAAGGGTAAAACTTTGGTAAATAATTCAATTAAGATGATCTTAAGGTATTAGGCTTAAGTTATGAAAATAATAATCCACTCATTTAAAACCCACTAATCGGATGCTAAGTCTGATATTAATGAGAATTAGGACTTCATTTTACTTAATATTTAATTTAATATAAAATTACTTCAAAAAAATATTAAGATCAAGAGGGTCTAATAGTGGACTAGGTTTGATATGTAAAAAGTTTCTTAATTGGGATTAGAAAATATGGACTTAATAATTGTTAAACACTTTCAAACACTTTAGGCCCTACTTTAACTCTGACATTGAAATCCTTAATGTCTTTGGACTTGCCCTTTGTGGTACCCATTCATATAACTGTCAAATGAAATGTTAAGCGACTATCTAACTTCCTTCACTTCTTGGGATTTTTGAAATATCAAGGTTCAGTGAGCAATGGGATAATTCAATTTTGAGTCAATTTTGAGATGATTAATGGGATGATTAATGGGACAATATAATAAGTTCAAAATGAACTTGAAACGTTTCAAGGGATTTTAAAAGTTGTTCAAGGTCGTGTCCCAAGCATTTTAAGATATCTTGGGTATTTTGATGGATGATTGAACCTATTATATTTTTGTCTTAGGAAATCATCCACTTAGATCTTTCCGGACTCACCAAGTTATGACTTAGGGTTTGGTAGCTACACCTTCATCTACCCTTGCAATTTGTTTAAATTCCTGCAAAATTTTGATGTCATGTTGCAAAAGCTAATCTTTCAGTGGGAATGCCGCGAATGCCGAGAAGATAAAATGTACACATTTACAGTTATTTATTATTGATATAAAATATTATAACTACTTGGTTGTGCACCTTACTTTATTTGCAAAAATCAGAACAATTTTCAAAAAAAAATTAATCAACATTTGCAAAAGTCTAAAACAAATTCTTTCAAAGTTAACCATAAATCCTTTGAAATATCACTGAACTTAAAACGTCCTTTTGAATTTACAGGAGTCCCTCGGACGATATCCTTTTCTATTGGTATGCCATTCCGTAGGGTGTAATATCACTAACAATGAAGTTCATAATGTTGGCATACCATGGAACACACCACTTAATAACACTGAACAATTCTTCATCTAGAAAATGTTCATTAGTTTCTTTTTCAAAACAGAGTGATTTTTTTTAATTTAAGCATGGACAGATGATCAGCAATTTGATTCTCAGCTACCTTCCTATCTACTATTTCATAGTAAAATTCTTGCAAAAAAAGAATCTATCTTATCAGTCTAGGTTTTGCATCCTTCTTTTTCATTAAATATTTAATTGGAGAATGATCAGTATGCACAACACATTTAGTTCTAATTAAGTATGATCAAAATTTATGAAAAGCATATACTGCTGTTAATAACTCTTTCTCAGTTGTGGTAAAATTAATTTGAGCTTCATTAAGAGTTCTACTAATGTAGGAGATTACTTTGAAAATCTTATCATGCATTTGTCCTAAAATAGCTTCTATTGCATAATCACTTGCATCACACATTAACATCACACATTAATTCTCACTTGCATCACACATTAATTCAAAAGTTTTTTCTCAATCTGGTGAAATAATAATTGGTGCAGTGACTAATTTTTCTTTTAATAGCTCAAAAATTGTAGTTAGTTGAGAAAAATTCTTTCCAAATTAGTCAAACTTCCTTGAAATTACAGTAACTTGATTTGCTAACATTGTAAGAACATCAGATTCATGAATATTGGCTACTTTCTTAGGATTTAACCTTTCAAAAGACCATTGAAAATTATTAGTCTCCGCCTCTTCAATTAAGGTATAAGCATCATGAAATGGTTTTGACATCAATAAACCACCAGCAGTGCCATCGATAATAGATCTAAGAGATCTAGATAATCCATTCAAAATATTTTGAATTATTAACCAATCTCGTATAACATGGTGTGGACACTATCTCAATTGCTCTTTAAATTGTAATCATGCTTCATAAATAGAATCTCCTTCAAACTGAAAAAAAGATATAATATCATTTCAAAACTTTGTATTTTTTTATGATGGAAAATATTTAGCAATAAATTTTTGCGCTTAATCACCCCAAGTTCTCATAGATCCATTTGATAATGAGTGTAACCATATATTAGTCTTATCCCTCAGTGATAAAAAAAAAATTTCTATTTCTTATAGCATCATCTGATACACATATTTAAATTTTAAATTTAGCACACAATTCTAAAAAATTGGCAAGATGTAAATTTGGATCTTCAGTTGGTGCTCCCCTAAAATGATTATTTGATAGCATTTGGATAATAACGGATTTAAGTTCAAATGAATTAGCCACAACATTAGGTTTTGAATACTACAACGAAGTTCATCTACTGTAGGGTTTGCATAATCTCTTAAGGGTCTAAGCTCTTGATTAATTTCAGCAATTTGATTTTTTTGGTTTGCCATTTCTTGAAATTTTTTTATTTTTTCAGTAATTTTAAATTTTGTAATTTTCTAATAGTTCTCTCTAGTTCAGAATCATATGGCACTAGTCCTATAGAACTTGAACTATGCATTCATTACTACGAAACACATAAAATAAAAACACACAAATAATAACTTTATATAAAAACAACATTACAATATTCCTATAATAAATCTAAAAGTTTAAATAAGTCCTTACAAAAATAGAAATTTACTTTCTAAAAATTTCATCAAGAATTTTGTATTTCTTCCAAGCAACGGTGCCAAAAACTTGATCCCAACTCCTTATACATGTTAATGCGATGTATGCATCTATATTCTTATTTTTTCCTTAATTATAATTCTTACTTTACAATGGTGCCAAAAACTTGATCACCAGCAACAGCTAGGCACAAACTTGACTTCGAAGCGAATAAGAATACAATTATTATATTTAATATAAGAAACTATGCAAGTATATGTATCATTATCAAGTAATATAAGACTTTTTGATTAAGCCCCGAATATCGAATCCACAGAAAAAACGACAATATACAACTACATAACAAGAGAAATTAGATAACAAATTTTACTTAGCAAAATGTTCTTAATTAAACTCTAGATACTATAATAGGAATAAAAGTTTGATTCTTTTTGTAATATTTAACAATTAAAAATAAAGTAAGCAACTAACTAACTTATCTAGATATTTGCAATATGAAGGCAATATAAATAAAATATCTTTTTCCTTGTCATGAATCAGTAACAAGTACAGGAATTATTTTTTGGAAGCATTCAAATTGTGTTGTGTCAAAAAGGAGCAATAATATTTTTTACCCTTACTAGAGAGGCTATAGAGAACATTGGCTAATTTAAAGTTTGAATAGTCTTTAAGATGGGTTAGGTAAGGAAGATAATATCTCTCACTCTAGAGTTCTCTCTTCTCCCTCATCTTGAGGGCTAAGAACTAGTATCAAAAACTAAAACTATAAATCAAATTGGGGCCTTTAGTCTATCACTCTAAAGTCCTCTAAATTTACCCCTACCAAAGTTTATTTTTCTATTTATTTGCACTCAATCATATGAATTACATTCTCATCCATACAATCTCATGTGATTCTCACCATTTGTTGACTGAAACAATAACATCTCAGATTTTACATGTTCTCACAGCAGGTATTAACATCTTAATTAGCCAAATCAAGAAGTAAATGAAGTACAATGTATAAAATCATCACAACTTATTCCAACATTAAAGACTAATACTTCAAACAACTTCCATGCAATACTTAATCACATATAATTTTAAGGAAAAGATATAGAAAACTACTCATATTTAATTGAGAAAGCACAACCACACTTAAGTTTGAAAATACAAATCATGCACACAAATAAGAAGTCTAAATTACAACTAAATGTAGTCACAAAGATAAAAACTTATCTCAAATCCTCTCCACCAAAGCCTTGAAGTTCCTTTGAATCTCTTCACTTCACTTACAATACAAATTATAATTTAAAATAAAAAGAAAAGTGGCAGTAACGACGACCTGTGGTGGTTGGCTCTAGATAGATGATTGTCGATCCCCCTCCCTTCAATAGAAGTCTTCTTTTATAATTTTCCAAAATATGCATTGGTGTCTCTTCAAAAATGTATCCATCTCTTCAAAAAGGTGTCTCTATTCAATAACTTTTAGAAGTTGCCTCCTCTCAAAAGCCAATTGATTGAATTTTCATGTTCGTTAACTATTTCTCACTTTTTCACCAAGGGTTGCTTCAAACAACTCTTCAAAAATTCATCCAAATTCATTGAATAATCAAGTAACAACTTGTGGCACTTAAGCATAGGTTGCTGGGCACTTAGGTGCGACTCTCTTTGTTTCAGTGGTGCACAAGCGCCAGTCCTGGGCATTTAGGCACCTCAGTTCAATTTCACACCTTCTTCATTTTTTCTCCAAATTTGATTCTTTTTCACTCCTTTCACCAATTCTCATCCATTTGTTTATACCTGAAAGAAAAATACACAAATACCTTTCATTAAAGAGTAATATCTCAAAGATAGGCATAAAAATATGTACATAAAGGCAATATATTTTAGGTGTGTCAATACTCATAAGAGCATCAATCCCCTTTAAATCCTGCAAGACATTACTCTTTATAGGCTCCAATACTTAGCATCCATGACTCCTTTCCTTCAGCAAACGATCCCCCACGACCTGGCACTTGAACTATACTAACTGCCCAAAATAATTATTGACATCTAGGCGCTCAGAGGTTGGCGCCTAGGCCGTAGGCTCTCGCTTTATTGTGGAATGATTGAGCACCTAAGCGCCCAAAGGCCCGGTGCCTATGCACTGGCATCGCGACTGCTAGATGCATAATGGTTGGCACTTAGGCACCAACCACTTGAGTAAATAAGGCATGGATTGGTGTCTAGGCGCATAGGCACTAATGCCACTTTGCACCTTCCAACTCCAAGTCCTCTCCTGGTTTCCCCAGATCAAATATCTATTGTACCGGCAAAATAAACACAAAAACATCATTATTAAAGTGCAATATCATTAATAGAAGTGTATAAATACAATCATAACTCCTGGTTAACTTTTTCATGCATAAAATACCCCAAAATTTAAATGTTACATGTCTCCAAGTAACACTTAAATGGAAATAAGGATTTAGCTAACTGAAAGGAGTGGGTATCATGTAAAGAAACTTTTAATCTTGCTTCAAATGTTCCATACTTAAATTAATGCAATTACTCTAGTGATTAAGTCCATTTCATAGGCTATAAAAAATGTACACTCAACAATTAAAGTGTAATTTCACATACATTTCAAAAATAAGTTAGTTTATATCAACAAGTGAAAAATAAATATCAAATAACAAAAATAGAGCATGTCCATTAAATACATTATAATAATTCATAACATATAGGAAGTTGATAAAGATTGTGGAATTCTATTAATTTAGGAAGACATAGTAGTAAAACTAATTTTTGGTAAGGCTTCTACTTAAGCATCTCCTCAATTTATATTTTTCTTATGTACTCTTTTTCTTTTTTACATTAGGATAACTTTTTCAATCCTAAGCATAACTTTTTGAGGAATAATATATCTAGAGAGACCTTTAATGATTTTTAATCTTACTACTTTTTTTCTAAATTCAATCACTCCACAATTCTTTGCTACTCATCATTTTAAAAGTCAAGAGTTTATTAGAATGAAAGTGAAATGTTATGGAGACTCAATTCTTGTTATAGAACCATCTAATTACGCTAATTTTAACAAATAACCAATTCTTTTCAAAAGTAGAAATGTTAATCATCCCCGCACATGTTGGTTTGCAAAAATTTCGTAACACTAATCTAACTTAATCTAACTAAAGTTTACATTAATTAATTATGTTTTACTTCACCACTAGTGCTATAGCTTCACAATTTCCTTAAGTGAACCAAAAGCATTTATTTAAATTAAATTCACCAAAGACAAATAAAGTTTAGTTTAGTATGATGTTTCTCCCCTCACAACAAAAAAAACTTAATTTGGACCACATGCAACAATTTGGACATGAATCAAGTTAAGGAGATAAATAGAAATAATACTTCCTACCACATGCTCATATTTTTAATGAATCAATAAGTGTATAATAGAGAATGCTACTAAAATGAACAATATACCATATCAAATTAAATTTCACCTAAATGTTGAAATATTACAACAGGAATAAAGAGTTCCACAATTACACTACAACTGAACCAATAAGTACAATAAATTATTAGCAATAATGAAACTAAGATACTATACATAAAAAAAAAAATTGAATAAAGTCAATAATCCTCCTCATCATCATGTTCATCTTCCTCTTCTTCCTTTTCTTCTTCAACTCCATCTTCACCTCCCTTTTTTTCTTCCACCTCACTAATATAATCCTCTTCCAATGCTAATAGGATGGTTTCATAAATTTAATAAGGAGAACAAATTGAAAACTCAATAAGATTGTCATCTCCAATCCACTAGCTAGCCTGGAAGCAAACTATTTAATTAACCCTATCGGTAAAGGCATACACCTTATTTTGCATAATGGTGGTGTCATCCTCTAGCCCCTATAATCTGTATGCAATAGAGTCCATCCTGAAAGAAGAACTTGACCAAGAATAAGAAGTATAGAGCAGATATGGATCTGTCTAATGCCTAAACACTACAGATCATTTGTATATCCCAATGCTAGATTTATAAATAGGTTTAATAGGATGCAAATGCTCCTCTAAACTACCAAAAGACACAGTAGAGTTCTGACACAACAGAAAACTGAGGATGGGTTCCCTAATCCAAGAGTAGATCACACTTAAGCCACTTAATCCTACTAAAAATCACTTTTAATTAATCAGAACAATGCAAATATAAGCACACTACAATAACACACATAAAAAAACTTAGGCTTCCTCCCAAGAAGAGCTTAGTTTTACGTCTTCAGCCTGTTCGTGACAGATATTCTAATCAGGATGACTCAACATTAAAACCTCCTTAAACACAGGTCTCTCTTTCTCTAAGCATGGTTTAAGTCTCCATTCATTCACTTTAAACACTCTATCACTCTTAAGATATTCAATATTAATTGCACCAAAGGATACATCCTTACTACAGTAAATTGTCTTGACCTCCTAGACTTAAGTTTTACTGAGAATAATTTCAATTGTGTAATGTATAATACAACCTCCTCTATAAGCTCAAAATTTTATCTAAGAATCTTCTGATAATGCCATCTTTTCATTTTCTTTTTATAAAATTTGGCATTTTAAAAGGATCGTTATCTAATCTCATCAAGTTCATTTAACTGCAACAAAAGTTTCTCACCAGCCTTTTTCATGTAGTAATTGAACTCTTTCACAACTCAATATGCTTTGTGCTCAAATTCAATTGACAAGAGATAATCTTTAACAAATATGAGCCTATATGGAGACATCCTTATAGGCTTTTTATATGCAGTCCTATAGACCCATAAAGCATCATTTAGCCTCAAAGCCCAATCATTTATGTTAGGATTGACTGCCTTCTCCAAAATCCTTTTGATCTCCCTATTATGAACTTCTCCCAATCCACTCATCTGGTGATGATATGTTTTGGATATCCTATGCTTTATACCATACTTCCCCACTAATGTCTCAATCCTTCTATTTCTAAAGTTGTTCCCCCCATTATTAATGATAACTCTAAGCGTACCATATCACTAAATATATTCTTGTTTAAAAATTTTGATATAATTTAAGCTTCACAAATTGGCAGGGTCACTACCTCTATCCACTATGAGACATTGTCCATAGCTATTAGAACATACAGATTTCCTAAAGAAGGTATAAGGGGTCTAATGAAGTTTAAACCCTAAACATCAAAAATCTTAATCTCCAAAGTAAAAGTTAGAGGGATTTCATCTCACTTCAAAAATATTACCTACTATCTAGCATATGTCACAAGTTTTATATATTCATTTACATCCCTAAACAGAGTAGGCAAATAAAATTCAGATAGTAAAATCATAGAAGTTGTTCAATATACCCCAAAATTTCATCTAAATTCAAAATCATTACATTTTATAATAACATCTTGGGTTTCTTCTACAGGTAAACACCTTCTAATCCCTCGGTCTTTGCACTTCTTATAAAGTTATGGGTCATCCCAAAAATAATATCCAGCATCATGAACAAATTTATTCCATTAATTTCATTTCAGATCATAGGGTAAAACCTTACTAATTATGTAATTCACTATGTCAGCATACCATAGAATTATCCAATCAATAATAATAAGTAGTGTTCATCAGGAAAATTTTTATTAATATCTTCATCAAATGTACATGAATTCTTTTAATCTAGATGATAAATGATTTGCTATCTGATTCTGAGTACCTTTCTAATCCATAACTTTGATATCAAACTTTTATAGCAACAGGACCCAATTGGTCGGCATTGGTTTTGCATCTTTTTTCAACATCAGATATCGAATTACAGAATAATCAGTATGAACAGTACACTTGGTACCAATCAAATATGACCTCAATTTGTCAAACACATATATTATGGCTAGAAGGTCCTCTTCAGTAGTGGTTTAGTTAATCTGACCTTCAGAAAGGGTCTTACTAGCATTATATATAGCTCAAAACATTTTGTTGTGCCTTTTGTCTTAAAACTGCCTCTATAGCGTAGTCACTCGCATCAAACATTAATTTGAATTGGCTTCCCCTATCAAGTGAATCAATGACAGGAGTTGTGACTAACTTCTCCTTCAAAGTGTTAAAGGCATTTAAGAAATTTTCTCCAAAATAAAATAGAAAATTTTTTTCGAACAGACAGCATAAAGGTTTAGCAATTTTAGAGAAATCCTTAATGTATCGTCAATAAAATCTAGCATGCCATAGAAAACTTCCAACTCTCCTCATTGAAGTGGGTGGGGGATGTTTTTTATCATCTGTACTTTGACTAGATCTACATCCACACCTTTCTCAGAAATTTTGTGTCCTAAAAAAATTCATTCAAAGAACATAAATTGGCACTTTTTCTAATTGATAACTAGATTGGTTTCTTCACAACGTCTCGGTACCTTGACCAAGTGATCTAAAGAGGAATCAAATGAAGGGCCAAACATTGAGAAATCATGTATGAAAACTTCTACACCTTTCTCAATCAGGTCAAAGAAGATCAACATTATGCACAGCTAAAATGTCATAGGCACATTACATAACCCAAAGAGCATTCTCCTAAACGTAGAAGTTCCATAAGAACTCATGAATGTGGTCTTATCATGATCCTCAGAGGAAATAGGTATTAGATGGTGCCCTGAATACCCTTCCAAAAAGTAAAAAATATGGGTGGCCGGCTAGCCCATCCAACATCTTATATAAGAAGGGTAAAGAGAAATGATATTTCCTAATGTCAAAGTTTAGTTTTCTGTAATCAATGCATATATGCCACCCAGTGTCATGTCTAGTGGGGGTTAGTTTAGTATATTCTTTTACTAGCACAGTCACTCCCCCTTTCTTGGGGATACAATGAATCTGGCTTACCCAAGCACTATCTAAAATGGGATAGATAATACCTGCATCAAGCAACTTTAAATTTTCCTTTTTGACAACTTCTTTCATAACAAGATTTAATCTTCTTTGAGAATCTGCCTAATTTCCCTTCATTGAGTTCCTACGCAAGCATATCAAAAAAATAATCCATTTTATGTGTGCTAAGGTCCATCCAAAAGCTTTTTTAAAAGTTCTCAAAATGCTCATCAATTTTTCCACTTGTAAGTTACTCAATTATGAGGATATGATTACCGGCAATGCAGATGACTTCTCCAAGCAAGCATACTTCAACTATTTAGGAAGCACCTTCATCTCAAGATCAGGGGGTTCCTCAAAGGAAGAAATAATAGGTTTATAATTTTCAGTAGTATCGAGTATCTAAAACCACTCCCAAATAATTATGGGGTTATCTTCAACCAATAGAGCAGATTCACCCATAATTTATGTAGAACCATCCTGGCTCAAATCTTGCTCCACTGGTTTAACTTCATAACTCTTCTTAAAAGTGTATGTTTCACAAGTAGTCAATCAAATCCATCCTAATTCATGCACTTTCACTATAATCATAAGGAAGCTTCATAGATTTTAACACATTAAATGTAACCTCCTGATCATTCACTGTCATTGTTAGCTCTCATTTCTATACATCAATCATCGATCTATGAGTGGCTAGGAAAGTTCTACCTAGTAATGAAAAAGATATCCTTATCTTTATCAATGTCAAATATAATGAAATCAACATAGATGATAAATTTATCTACCTTCACTGTAACATCTTCTATAACCCCCTTCGGATAAGTGATCGAGTGATTAGCAAGTTGAAGGGTTATAGTGGTAGGAGACACCTCTCTTAATCCTAATCTTATAAAAATAGATAGTGGCATAAGGTTAATACAGGAACCCAAATCACATAGAGCCTTCTCCTATAACCTTTCTTCAGTTGCACATGAAATAGCAAAGCTTCCCGGATCCTTACATTTCTAATCAAGCATCTTCTAAATGATAGCACTACACTCCTCATTGAATGCTACCATCTCAAAATATCTAAAATTCCTCTTCTTAGTAAGGATATTCTTCATGCACTTCACATAATTAGAAATTTTCTCTAAAGCTTCATCAAAAGAATGTTGATCACTGCCTTCTTGAATACTTCCAAGAATCAAGAAAGTTATTGATCCATATTTTGTATCTTTAGCCTTTAATAAATTGATGGTGGTGGTTGTTCTAAGTTATTTCTAGTGGGTGAGCCCAGTATTCCTAAAACTTGGGAATGGTCTTCCATATTTCATTCAGGTTCCAAGTTCTCTTACTCTACTATAGGATCTTTTTGAACCACTTACTCTAATTCTCTACCACTCCTCAGCTTGACTACTTTCAGGTGCTCACTATTCTTTTCTTTAGAGTTAACCTCGGTGTTACTAGGAAGAATTCCTTGTGGTCAACAACTAAGTGAGTTTTCATTTTGTCCCAATTGGTTCTCTATGTTCCTAATAGTCATGCAGTGACTTTGTAGTTGATTCCCCAGTTGTAATACAACTTCTTCCTAATATAACTTCTTTTCCTAAATTATTAGATTGCATTAAAACCAGGAGGATAAGAAGATGTCAAGTGAAAATTACTCTGGTTATTCCAATTCTGATAAGGTTTAGGTGGATTATTCCCCATTGATGGTTTCCTACACCTTGATTATTTTTTCAACTAAGTTAAGGTGATTCTTTCAACTGGGATTGTAATAATTAGAATATAGGTTGTTAGTACTATTATTGATCACATTTAGGGTCTTAAGTGGTAAAGCTTTAGCATCAAAGAGTTGCTCAAATGCATATTCCTCAATGCCTTGGGGTTCTTAAGGTTGGTTCATCCCTAATTGTTCTAGCTTCATAGATATAGTAGCAACCTAAGAAGTTAGAATTGAAAGAAATTCATATCATATACACTTTCTACCCTCCTAGGATTCACACTCTCAGAAGCCCATTAAAATTTTTTGGTAGACATCTCCTCAATCAGAGAATATGCCTCATCAAATGGCTTTGATATATTGATCCGCCAACGACAGCATCAATAATAAACCTAGGAGAACCTACAAACCCATTGTAAAAAGTGTGATTTATCAACAAATTGAGTGGTGCATGATGTTGGTACTTCCTATGAAGTTTCTTGAATCATTCCCAAGCTTCATAAATAGACTCACCCTCATGCTAGCAAAATGAAGTGATATCATTCCTCAGTCTAGCCATTTTTAAGGTGGAAAATATTTAGCTATGAATTTCTGGGCTAAGTCACTCCATGTCCTAATTGATCAAGGTGTTAGTTTAACCACTTTTTTGCTTTCTAACTTAAGGAGAAAGGGAAAAGCCTTAGCCTAACAATGTTGTTAGAAATGTCATTATAGCAAAATGTGGTGCAGTGTTCAGAGAAACTCGTTAAATAAAGTTTGGATCTTCAGACAAGGTTCCCACAAACTAGTTGTTCAGTGCTATTTAGATGATATCAAGCTTCAATTCAAATGTGTTAGCTTCTATGATAGTGGTATAAATACTTAAATGAATTTCATCTGTCTAAGATTAACATGTTCTCTTAAAGGTTAATATGCATTTAGATGTTCATGGAGAAGTTCATGAGTCTTTGGGTTTTTTTATGGATTTTTCGCCATCTCTTCTACAAATTCTTGATGTTTCTATCATTTCCTAATTTTCTTAATAGTTCTCTCTAGCTCAAAATCATAAGGTTCAAGTCTCGTAAGTCTTGCACTACGCATATTCAATCTAAAAACCCCTAATCCTAAAATTCCATTCACAGTCAAGAAAAAATATTTTTTGTTTACTTTTTTTTTCAAAAATAGGAAAAATAATGGAACACAAACAATTAACACTACAATTTTTCATATCTAAGACCTCAAAATTCAACTAAAATATTTCAAAGTCAAATCATCGTCACACTGGGGGCTCATGAAAGTGCACTTGTCATATCAGTAATACATGATTTTAGAGTCTAAAATACCGATTCCACACAGGGAATGAAGAAAATTTCAGTTGGAAAAGTTCTAGCTTATTGGATTTAAGTCCTAGCCTGAAAAGTTGAAAATAAGTTGAAAATGTTAAAGTTAAGTTTGAAAAGCTAACCTATTGTGTTACAACAAACAACAAATTTAAATCCAACATAAGTAATCATATTTTTAGCAATTTGGATTAAAATATATCAAATAATTAAGAGGCTCTTACTTGTAATGAGTTAAGTGAAATAGATGGAATGAAAAGTTCCAAGCGCTAAAAGACTAGTCATAAATCGAAGCAACAATCTTTTATGCCTTTCCAAAGTGCATAAAAAAGCTTGAATAGAAATGACTTTAATTCGTTAAATCCCACAACTATCTCTTAAAAGCATATTTCCCTAACATTTGCATCTCCATAAAAGGAATATCAACCTATAGCCATAGTTTAATGTAATTAACCTAGCTAATTCTACCGTAGCTTTCCCAAGTCTTATGGTTCACAACATATTTTAGTAATTGACTTGTTCATAATGAAAAGAAAATTATTTTCTTAAGATTAATCTTCACCATTTTAAAATAAAGGCATTTTATAAAAATTTATGTTCCAGTCATTCTACCTAATCATCATGAGAAAGATTTAAAGGTTTATACAAAAAGAATGCTAAAATTATCAGGCAATTGTATTGAACAAAAGAGTAATCCACTAATATTTAGGCAAAACAGTGTCGGCACTATTTTTGGTGTGGGGTTTGCCCGTAAGAAGCTGTCGGTCATCAAAATTGAAATCCCGTTGCCTGCTTCGTAAGGACATTTTTTTTTTAAAAAAAAATTTATTTTTGAAAAAGATGAAGTCAAACTGACCCCATAATTTTCATAGTTTAAATGAAAGAGCGCTTTACCTCAAATCCTGTATCTATCCCAAAGGATGAACACAAGAATTGAGAGTGAGGTTCGATCAAATAAACTAGAGAAAGTTATGACATCCGTTTGGTCTGCGAAAACCAATATATTGGCCGACAAATTCCCCTATTTAATATAAGGAATTAAATAGGGTTTATATTATGCTGGGTTCGGGAAAAGCTTCCTATAAGGGCAAGCCCCTATAGTTAATTACATCTTAGATAACTGAAGTTACCTAAGAATACTCTCGATA